>NC_090375.1:89363197-89684308 GCF_036365525.1 Heterodontus francisci
TACAGAGATGGCAGGGAGGAGAGGGAGGGGGGTTGGGGGGGGGGGTGGTGGCGAGGCCATGGAGGGATTTGAAAACACGGATGAGAATTTTAAAATTAAGGTGTTGCTTGACCGGGAACCAATATAGGTCAGCGATTACAGGGGTGAAAGTGGGATGGGACTTGGTGCGGGTTAAGACATGGGCAGCAGGGTTTTGGATGACCTCAAGTTTATGGAGTGTAGAATGTGGGACACCAACTAGGAGTGTGTTGGAATAGTCACGTCTAGAGGTAACAAAGGCATGAATGAGGGTTTCAGCAGCATTTGAGCTGAGACAGGGGTGAAGTCAGGTGATGCTATGGAGGTAGAAATAGGCAGTCTTAATAATGGCACAAATATGTGGTCGAAAGTTCATCCTGGGATTAAATATAAAACCAAGATTGCGTGCAGACTGGTTTAGTCTCAGACTGTTGTCAGGAAACAGGATGGAGCAGTAGCTAGGGAACGGAATTTGGAGCAGGGACCAAGAACAACAGCTTTAGTCTTCCTGATATTTGATTGGAGGAAGTTTTTGCTCATCCAGTACTAGATGTCGGATAAGCAGTCTGATAATTTAGCAACAGTGGAGGAGTCAAGAAATGGTGGGGGGGTGATGCCAGGATAGATCCTTGGGGGATACCAGAGGCAACGCTGCAGGAGTAGGAAGAGAATCCATTGCAAATGATACTCTGGCTATGATTAGATAGATAAGAATAGAACCAGGTGAGAGCAGTCCCACCCAGCTGGATAACAGCGGAAAGGTGTTGGAGGAGGATGGTGCGATCAACCATGTCAAAGGTTGCAGACAGATCGAGAAGGTCGAGGAGGGATATTTACCTTTGTCATTGTCACATAGAATGTCATTTGTGACTTAGGTAAGAAGTTTTTCGGTACTGTGGTGGGGCGGAAACCTGATTGGAGGGATTCAAACATGGAGTTCTGGGAAAAATGGGCACATATTTGAAAGGCAATAACACGTTTAAGGAATTTGGAGAGGAAAGGGAGGTTGGAGATGGGACAGTTGTTTTCAAGGACAGTGGGGTTAGAGGTTGGTTTTATGAGTCGAGGAGTGATGAAGGCAGATTTAAAGGAGAGAGGGGAAACACATGAAGACAGAGAATCATTAGCAATATTGGCTAATATGAGGACTGGGAGAGGAAGTTGGGTGGTCAGCAGTTTAGTGGGAATAGCGTAAAGGGAGCAGGAGGTGGATCTCATGGACAAGTTGAGCTCAGAGAGGGCATGAAGGGAGATAGGTGAGAAACTAGAGAAAGATGCGAGTTCAGGATTAGGTCAGGGGGATCTTCAGTGGGCTAGTGGTAAGGAGGAACGTAGCTGAGGCAGCTGATTGGATAGTCTCAGTCTTAGGGCTGGATTTTGTTCCCAGCCCGATGTCCCGTTCCATGGCATGGGGTGAGGGCGATGGGGAGTGAAGGCTGTGCCGGAAAATCGAAGCTGCAGTGGCCACCACGGAACCCGATGCTGGGATTCTTGGGCCTGATCTTCCTGACGGCAGGGTAGTTCCATGGTGGCCCCTCCACCGCTCTACGGCAGGATGTAACTTAGCATATTTAAATTGCACATTTGCATGAATTAAAATCGAAACCACATGGATCGTACCTTCAGTTCCCGATCCTCAGTGCAATGAGTGGCACTCACGTGCCTTCAATTTCCCATCCAGGGGAAGTTGGTGCCACTGAAGTGAGGAAGGGGTGAACTCTGCACTTTGTGTATAGGGAAGGGGGAAAGGGACGAACTCTGCACTTTGCGTATAGGGAAGGGGGAAAGGGACGAACTCTGCACTTTGTTGAACTGTCTGCAGGGTTGGCAGCCTTTTAAAAATGATTCCAGCACGTGCTTCCACATCGGTGACGCCATGAGCAGTGTTGTCAATGCCGCCCCCACCACATGATTGGCAGGGGGCAGCCGTCATAAATATGTAAAGTGGCCGCACGCCACAGAATCGCGACAGCGCTGCCATTTCCCGCGCCCACCACCGCTCCTGACACGGGACTACAAAAGCCAGCCCTTAGTGTCATAGAAGTCCATGAGCTCCTGCACTAATTATTGGAGGTGAGGGTGGAGGAGATAGAAGGGAGGGGGTTAAGAAGACTGTTTGCAGTCAAGAAAAGAAGACAGGGATTATCTTTGCATTCCAGTGATGGTAATATTAAATAGCTCATCTTTTCATCTTTTAATTCCCTTATTTAGAAATGGTGTGTTTATCCATGTCCAACAAATTTTCAACAAATGTAGCTCCCTCCAAAGTCAATTTCAGTAGCCACTTTCTACTCCATACAATGTTTTTTCAGCAGCAAGTGAGGCAATCTCCCAACCACCATAACCAAGGTAAACAATAGGAGCAAAAAGCAATTTTATGTATTGTGATTGTCAATCATGATTGCCCTATCACAACAGATTAGTATTGGCAGAAACATTTTTTTTCAAGCATAAAAGATACATTTTACACATAAAAGAGTCTGTTTAACTACTTGCTTTTAATTATTTAAAAGTACGACGTACTAGTTTTTTTCTGGATAGTAAAATACAATTTACAATTATTTGATATACGTCCTAGCTAAAGTGCACAGTGCACAAAAGTGCACAAACTATACAGTAATTTCGGATTGGAGTTATAGCGTATAATGTTCAGTTAGTGAAAATAATGCTATGTTATTTTCTGGTATTGTATTAGGAAGGTATTACACATCATGAATCAAAATTTGCCAAATACCACAATTGAATAAGTACTCATAGAATCATAGTAAGTTTAAGGCACAGAAAGAGGCCACTTGGCCCACTGTGTCTGTGCTGGCTGAAAAATGATCCACCTATTCTAATCCCAGCTTCCAGCATTTGGTCCGTAGCCCTGCAGATTACGCACTTGAGGTGCATATCCAGAGAGCTTTTAAATGAGTTGAGGGTTTCTGCCTCTACTACCCTTTCAGGCAGTGAGTTCAAGAACCCCATCACCCTCTGGGTGAAAAAGTTTTTCCTCATCTCCCCTCTAATTTTTCTACCATTCACTTTAAATCACCTCCTCAACACTGACCTCTCTGCTAAGGTGAATAGGCCCTTCCCCTCCACTCTATCCAGGCTCCTCAAAATTTTGTACATTTCAATCAGAGCTCCCGTCAGCCTTCTCTGTTCCAAGGAGACCCCAGCCTATCCAATCTTTCCTCATAGCTGCATTTTTCCAGTCCTGGCAATACCCTCGTAAATCTCTTCTGTACCCTCTCAAGTGCAATTACATCCTTTCTGTAATGAGGTGATCAGAACTGCACACAGTACTCAGGTTGTGGCCGAACCAATGAGCTGTCCAGTTCCAGCCTAACCTCCCTGCTCTTATATTCGATACCTCGGCTAATAAAGGAAAGGATTCCATGTGCCTTCTTAACCACCTTATTGACCTGTCCTGCTACCTTCAGGAATCTGTGGACATTCACTCAAAGGTCCCTTACTTCCTCTACACTTCTCAGTATTTTCCCATTAATTGTGCATTCCTTTGCCTAATTTGACCTCCCCAAATGCATCACCTCACACTTCTCCAGGTTGAATTCCATTTTTCACTTTTCTGCCCATCTGACCAGACCATCAATATTTTCCCGCAGCCTACAGTTATCCTCTTCGCCATCTACCACACAGCCAATCTTTGTGTCATCCGCAAACTTCTTTATCATGCCCCCAACATTTACATCCAAATTGCTAATATACACCACAAAAAAAGGGCCCCAGTACTGAGCCCTGCAGAACGCCACTGCAAAAAGCCCTCCAGCCACTAAAACAGCCATCAACAATTACCCTTTGTGTCCTGCCACTGAGCCAATTTTGTATCCACCTTGCTGCATTTCCCTGGATCTCATGGGATTTTATTTTTTTAACCAGTCTAACATGTGGGATCTTGTCAAAAGCCTTGCTAAAATCCATGTAGACCACATCAATTGCACTACCCTCATCTATCTTCCTTGCTACTTCTTCAAAAGATTCGATCAAGTTGGTCAAACAAGATCTTCGCTTAACAAATCCATGCTGACTATCCTTGAGTAACCTTTGCTTTTCTAAGTGCCAGTTTATCCTGTCTCTCAGAATAGATTCCAATAATTTGCCCACTACTGGTTAGACTGATTGGCTTGTAATTATTCGGTCTATCCTTCGCACCCTTTTTAAACAGAGGCACAACGTTAGCAATTCTCCAATCTTCCGATACCACATCTGTACCCAGTGAGGACTGGAAAATGATAGTCAGACCCTCTGCTATATCAACAGAGGATTCCCCCCCCCTGTTGTTGACAGGGCCTTCAACCGTATCCGGCCCATTTTCCGTACCTCTGCCCTCGACCCTTCCCCTCCCTCCCAGAAGCGTGACAGGGTTCCCCTTGTCCTCACTTTCCACCCCATCAGCCTCCATATCCAAAGGATCATCCTCCGCCATTTCCGCCACCTCCAGCGTGAAGCCACTATCAAATGCATCTTCCCCTCCATTCCCCTGTCAGCATTCCGAAGGGATCATTTCCTCCGCGACACCCTGGTCCACTCCTCCAGTACCCCCACCACCTCGTCCCCATCCCATGGCACCTTCCCCTGCAATCGCAGGAGGTGTAATACCTGCCCATTTACCTCCTCTCTCCTCACTATCCAAGGTCCCAAACACTCCTTTCACGTGAAGCAACGATTTACTTGTACTTCTTTCAATGTCGTATACTGTATTCGCTGCTCACAATGTGGTCTCCTCTACATTGGGGAGACCAAGCGCAGACTGGGTGACCGTTTTGCGGAACACCTCTGCTCGGTCCGCAAGCAGGACCCTGAGCTTCCGGTTGCTTGCCATTTCAACTCTCCCCCCTGCTCTCATGCTCACATCTCTGTCCTGGGATTGCTGCAGTATTCCAGTGAACATCAACGCAAGCTCGAGGAACAGCATCTCATTTACCGATTAGGCACACTACAGCCTGCCGGACTGAACATTGAGTTCAATAATTTCAGAGCATGACAGCTCCCCATTTTA
Source organism: Heterodontus francisci (assembly GCF_036365525.1). Taxonomy (NCBI): domain Eukaryota; kingdom Metazoa; phylum Chordata; class Chondrichthyes; order Heterodontiformes; family Heterodontidae; genus Heterodontus; species Heterodontus francisci. The sequence goes on from NC_090375.1 coordinate 89,368,221, forward strand.
CTTTCATTTTTAGTTGTTTTTTCTTTTTTCTTCTTTACACCCTTTTTTTGTTGCATTTATTTCATTTCATCTTAGTTTGTTCAGTTTGCTTACCCACTGTTTTTTTTCATGTTTGCACTTGCTGCTGTTCAATATTCAGTCCGTCACACCTATTCTGTACTAATGTTTTGTCTTTCAACACACCATTAACATATTGTTTGCCTTTGTTCCATGACCTTTTGGTCAGCGATGTGGCCTTGTCCAATCTGCACTTTCTCCTTTGTTATCTCTTGCCCCACCACCGCCTCACTTGCTTTTAACCTGTGACATTTTTAATATTTGTCAGTTCCGAATAAGGGTCACTGACTCGAAACGTTAACTCTGCTTCTCTTTCCACAGATGCTGCCAGACCTGCTGAGTGATTCCAGCATTTCTTGTTTTTGTTTCAGATTTCCAGCATCCGCAGTATTTTGCTTTTACCTCTGCTATATCCTCTCTTGCTTCTTTTAACAGCCTAGGATCCATTTCATCCAGCGCTAGTGATTTATCAACTTTTAAGGATGCTAATCCCATCAATACTTCCTCTCTCCCTATGTTTATCACATCCAATACTTCACACTGTTCCTCCTTAACTACAATATCTGCATTGTCCCCCCTCTTTTGTGAAGACAGATGCAAAGTATTCAGTAAGAACCATACCAATATCTTCCGCTCCTACACATAGGTTACCTTTTTGGTCTTTTATGGACTCTACTCTCTCCTCAGTTATCCTATTGTTCTTAAGGTATTGATAAAGCATCTTTGGGTTCACCTTAATTTTGCTTGCCAATATTCTTTAATGCCCTCTCTTTGCTTTCCTAATTTCCTTTTTGATTTCACCCTTCCACTTTCTATATTCCTCTCGCTTTCTGCAGTATTGAGTTCTCAATGTCGGACATAAGCTTTCCTGTTCTGCCTTATCCTACCCTGTAGGCTCCTTGACATCCATGGGGCTCTAGATTTGGTCGCCTCACCCTTTTTCTTTGTGGGAACATGTTTACCCTGAACCCCTTGAATCTCCTCTTTGAATGCCTCCCACTGTTCTGACACTGATTTACCTATGGAGAAGGAGGATGTAGGTGTAGAGCTCAGGGAGGGGGATTGTGATATACTTGAACAAATTAGCATTGAAAGGGAGGGAGTATTTGCTGTTTTAGTGGGCTTTAAAGTGGATAAATCCCCAGGTCCAGATGAGATGTATCCCAGACTGTTATGTGAGGAAAGGGAGGAGATAGCCGGGGCTCTGACACAAATTTTCAAATTCTCTCTGGCCACAGGAGAGGTACTAGAGGTCTGGAGGACAGCGAATGTGGTACCATTATTCAAGAAGGGTAGCAGGGATAAACCAGGTAATTACAAGCCAGTGAGTCTAACATCAGTGGTAGGGAAATTATTGGAAAAAATTCTGAGGGACAGGATTCATCTCCACTTGGAGAGGCAGGAATTAATCAGGGATCATCAGCATGGCTTTGTCAGGGGGAGATCGTGTCTAACAAACTTGATTGAATTTTTTGAGGCTGTGACTTGATGCGTAGATGAGGATAAGGCAGTTGATGTTGTCTACATGGACGTCAGTAATACTTTTGATAAGGTCCCGCATGGGAGATTGGTGAAGAAGGTGAGGCCTCATGGGATCCAGGGTAATTTGGCAAATTGGATCCAAAATTGGCTTAGTGGCAGGAGGCAGAGGGCGATGGTCGTGGGTTGTTTTTGCGAGTGGAAGCCTGTGACCAGTGGTGTACCACAGGGATCAATGCTGGGACCCTTGCTGTTTGTAGTGTACATTAATGATTTAGACATGAATGTAGGAGGTATGATCAGTAACTTCGCAGATGACACAAAAATTGGTGGTGTCGTAAATAGTGAGGAGGAAAGCCTTAGATTACAGGACGATATAGATGGGCTGGTAAGATGGGTGGAGCAGTGGCAAATGGAATTTAATCCTGAGAAGTGTGAGGTGATGCATTTTGGGAGGACTAACAAGGCAAGGGAATATACAATGGATGGTAGGACCCTAGGAAGTACAGAGGGTCAGAGGGACCTTGGTGTACTTGTCCATAGATCACAGAAGGCAGCAGCACAGGTAGATAAGGTGGTTAGGAAGGCATATGGGATACTTGCCTTTATTAGCCGAGGCATAGAATATAAGAGCAGGGAGGTTATGGTGGAGCAGTATAAAACACTAGTTAGGCCACAGCTGGAGTACTGTGTACAGTTCTGGTCACCACACTTTTAGTTTAGAGATACAGCACTGAAACAGGTCCTTCGGCCCACCGAGTCTGTGCCGACCATCAACCACCCATCCATACTAATCCTACACTAATTCCATATTCTTACCAGATCCCCACCTGTCCCTATATTGCCCTACCACCTACCTATACTCGGGGCAATTTATAATGGCCAATTTACCTATCACCTGCAAGTCTTTGGCATGTGGGAGGAAACCGGAGCACCCGGAGGAAACCCACGCAGACACAGGGAGAACTCGCAAACTCCACACAGGCAGTACCCAGAATTGAACCTGGGTCGCTGGAGCTGTGAGGCTGCGGTGCTAACCACTGCGCCATTGTGCAGAAAGGATGTGGTGGCACTGGAGAGGGTGCAGAGGAGATTCACCAGGATGATGCCTGGGCTGGAGAATTTCAGCTATGAAGAAAGACTGGATAGGCTAGGGTTGTTTTCCTTACTGCAGAGAAAGCTGAGGGGGGACATGATTGAGGTATACAAAATTATGAGGGGCATTGATAAGATAGATAGGAAGAAACTTTTTCCCTTAGCGGAGGGATCAATAACCAGGGGGCATAGATTTAAGGTAATGGGCAGGAGGTTTAGAGGGGATTTGAGGGAAAAAGATTTTCACCCAGAGGGTGGTTGGAAGCTGGAACACACTACCTGAAGGGATGGTTGAGGCAGGAACTCTCACAACATTTAAAAAGTATTTAGATGAGCACTTGAAACACCATAGCAAACAAGGCTACGGGCCAAGTGCTGGAAAATTGGATTAGAATAGATAGGTGCTTGATGGCCAGCACAGACACGATGGGCCAAAGGGCCTGTTTCTGTACTGTATAACTCTATGACTCAAGTAGCTGTTTCCAGTCCACTTTCACTAAATCACTTCTCAGTTTAGTTAAATTGACCTTGTCCCATTTGAGAACTTTAACTCCTGTTCTATCTCTGTCCTTTTCCATAATTATGTTAAAACTGATGGAATTATGATCACTATCACCAAAATGCTCTCCCACTGCCACTCCTTCCAGCTGCCCATCTTCATTTCCTAAAACTAAGTCTAAAACTGAGTCCTCTCTTGTTGGACGTGCTACATACTGAACAAAAACGTTCTCCTGAATGCACCTCAAGAATTCTGTTCGCTCAATTCTTTTCACACTAAAATTATCCCAATTAATATTGGGGTAATTAAAATCCCCTACTATTACTGCTCTATTGTTCTTGCACTTCTCAGAGATTTGCCTATATATCTGCTCTTCTATCTCCCTCTGAATGTTTGGAGGTCGAAAGTATCCTCCCAGCAGTGTGATTGCCCCTTTTTTGTTCCTTAGCTCAATCCATATTGCCTCATTTGATGAACCTTCCAACATATCATAAAAGCAAAATACTGCAAATGCTGGAAATCTGAAACACAAACAAGAAATGCTGGAAATACTCAACAGGTCTGGCAGCATCTGTGGAGAGATCTTGATCTTTTCATTGAAAACTGTCGGCAAGACATCACCCATCTCAATTTCTCTGCACCCCTCACTCACTTTAACCTGTCCCTCTCTAAACCTGCTGCACTCCGTTCTGTGAGGTCTAACCCCGACATTGTCATCAAACCTGCAGACAAGGGTGGTGTTGTTATTGTCTGGCATACCGACCTCTACCTTGCAGAGGCTCAGTGCTAACTTTCAGGCACATCTTCCTACTTCCCCCTGACCCCACCACTGAACATCAAGCGACTGTCCACAGGACTGACACTGACCTCATCTCCTCTGGAGATCTTCTCTCTGCAGCTTCCAACCTCGTAATCCCGCAACCCCAGACAGCCCGCTTCTATCTCCTTCCCAAAATCAACAAACAGGACTGTCCCAGCAGACCTACTGTTTCAGCCTGTTCCTGCCCCACTGAACTTATTTCTTCCTATCTTGACTCTATCTTTTCTCCGCTGGTCCAGTCTCCTCCCACCGACATCCGTGACTCTTCTGACACCCTACGTCATTTTGACAATTTCCAGTTTCCTGGACCCAACCGCCTCATCTTCACTATGGACGTCCAATCTCTCGTGGGTTTCCGCCGGGTGCTCTGGTTTCCTCCCACAGCCAAAGACTTGCAAGTTGATAGGTAAATTGGCCATTGTAAATTGCCCCTAGTGTAGGTAGGTGGTAGGAGAATGGTGGGAATGTTGTAGGGAATATGGGATTAATGTAGAATTAGTATAAATGGGTGGTTGTTGGTCGGCACAGACTGTGTGGGCCGAAGGGCCTGTTTCAGTGATGTATCTCTCTATGACTCTATGACTCTCTACACCTCCATCACCCACCAGGATGGTTTGAGGGCTCTCCGTTTCTTCTTTGAACAGAGGCCCAACCAATCCTGACCCACCACCACCCTCCTCCGCCTGGCTGAACTGGTTCTCACATTGAACAACTTCTCTTGCAACTCCACTCACTTCCTTCAAGTAAAAAGTGTTGCTATGGGTACCCACATGGCTCCTAGTTATGCCTGTCTTTTTGTGGGATATGTCGAGCATTCCTTGTTCCTGTCCTACACAGGCCCCCTCCCCCAACTCTTTTTCCGGTACATTGATGACTGTATCAGTGCCATTTCCTGCTCCCGCCCGGAACTGGAAAACGTTATCAACTTTGCTTCTAATTTCCACCCTTTTCTCACCTTTACATGGTCCATCTTTGACACTTCCCTTCCCTTCCTCGACTTCTCTGTCTCCATCTCTGGGGATAGGTTGTCTACTAATATCCATTATAAGCCCACCGACTCCCACAGCTACTTCGACTACTTTTCTTCACACCCTGCCTCCTGTAAGGACTCCATTCCATTCTCCCAGTTTCTCCGTTGCCGACGCATCTTCTCTGATGATGCTACCTTCCATGACAGTGCTTCTGATATGTCTTCCTTTTTCCTCAATCAAGGATTCCCCCCCACTGTTGTTGACAGGGCCCTCAACCATGTCCGGCCCATTTCCCGCATCTCTACCCTCACCCCTTCCCTTCCCTCCCAGAACCGTGACAGGGTTCCCCTTGTCCTCACTTTCCACCCCACCAGCCTCCACATCCAAAGGATCATCCTTCGCCATTTCCGCCACCTCCAGCATGATGCCACTACCAAATGCATCTTCCCCTCCCTTCCCCTGTCAGCATTCCAAAGGAATCATTCCCTCCGCGACACCCTGGTCCACTCCTCCATTACCCCCACACCTCATCTCCTTCTCACGGCACCTTCCCCTGCAATCACAGGAGGTGTAATACCTGCCCATTTACCTCCTCTCTCCTCACTATCCCAGGCCCCAAACACTCCTTTCAGGTGAAGCAGCGATTTACTTGTACTTCTTTCAATGTAGTATACTGTACTCGCTGCTCACAATGTGGTGTCCTCTACATTGGGGAAACCAAACGCAGACTGGGTGACCGCTTTGCGGAACACCTCCACTCAGTCCGAAAGCATGACGCCGAGCTTCCGGTTGCTGGCCATTTCAACACTCCCCCCTGCTCTCATGCTCACATCTCTGTCCTGGGATTGCTACAGTGTTCCAGTGAACATCAATGCAAGATCGTGAAACAGCACCTTGTTTACCGATTAGGCATGTTACAGCCTGCCAGACTGAACATTGAGTTCAATAATTTCAGAGCGTGACAGGCCCCCATTTTATTTTTAGTTGTTTTTTCCTTTTTCTTTTTTATCTATTTATTTTATTTTAGTTTGTTTAGTTTGTTTCTACTGTGCCTCCCCACTGTGTTTTTTTCATGTTTGTGCTTGGGGCCAGGCTGTTCAATTTTCAGTCTGTTAACACCCTATCTGTACTAATGCTTTGTCTTTCAGCACACCATTGACATATTGTTTGCCTTTGCTCCATGACCTTCTGGTCAGTTATTCTCTGTGACCTTGTCCTATCAGCACCTTCTCTTTTGTTATCTCTTGCCTCACCCGCTTTACTTGTTTAAAACCTTTCACATTTCTAATATCTGCCAGTTCTGATGAAGGGTCACTGACCTGAAACTCTAACTCCACTTCTCTCTCCACAGATGCTGCCAGACCTGCTGAGTATTTCCAGCATTTCTTGTTTGTCTTCCAACATATCATCCATCCTCACATCTGTAATAGTTTCCTTGACCAGAATTGCCACTCCCCTCCTTTCTTTTCCCCCTCCCTATCGCGTCTGAAAACCTTGTAACCAGGAACGTTGAGCTGCCATTCCTGTCCCTGCTTAAGCCATGTTTCCTGTAATAGCTATGATATCATACTGCCACGTGACTGTGCCCTCAGCTCACCTGCTTTATTTTCTATACTCCTTGCAGTGAAATAGATACCTTGAGCACTGCCAAACTCTTTTTTTATTTTCTAACCCTCGCTTCTTCTGTCTTCCAGACTCTTCCATTAATTTTCCACTTTCCATTTTAATTTCTGATTTTGTTGCAGCTGAGCCTACCCTCAGGTCCCCATCCCTCTGCCAAACTACTTTAAACTTTTATAAGTTTATTTTGAAAAAGTGACTTCTTATATCATGAGCAGATTTTTCCAGTATATCACACTTTATTCTGTTTTATTTCTGTGTTTTTGGTTTGTTTTCCAGTATAATACCTTCTGTACAATCAAGTGATAACAGACCAAGAAAAAGAAAGGAAACATTAGGCCAGATCTTGCAAGAAGAATAATGGTAAGGCTAATAGCATTCACTATTATAGCGCGGCAAATCAGACAAGAACTTCTGGCATCCACACATGCATAGTTAATCGCAGCAATCTGGACTTTGTTGTCAGAGCTAACCCACTCATACACAGGGTGTATTGTAACAATCCACACTAGTAGAAATGATTGCAATGCTGTGAACCTGGACTATTTGCCCATTAGTTCCCCATTAAAGACAGCAGGTCCCCTCCTGAAATCCCCAGCATTACAAATGCCAGACTTCAGCCAATTCGATTCACTCTGCGTGATATCAAGAAACGACTGAAGGTACTGGATACTGCAAAGGCCGTGGGTCCTGGCAATATTCCGACAATAGTACTGAAGACCTGTGCTCCAGAACTTGCCGCACCCCTAGCCAAGCTGTTCCAGTATAGCTACAACATTGGCATTTACCCGGCAATGTGTAAGATTGCCCAGGTATGTCCTGTACACAAAAAGCAGAACAAGTCAAACCTGGCCAATTACCGCCCCATCAGTCGACCCTCAATCATCAGTAAAGTGATGGAAGGTGTCATTACAGTGGCATCAAGCAGCACTTGCTTAGCAATAACCTGCTCAGTAATGCTCAGTTTGGGTTCCGCCAGGGCCATTCAGCTCCTGACCTCATTACAGCCTTGGTTCAAACATGGACAAAAGAGCTGAACTCAAGAGGTGAGGTGAGAGTGACTGCCCTTGACATCAAGGCAGCATTTGACCGATTTTGGCATCAAGGAGCCCTAGCAAAACTGGAGTCAATGGGAACCAGGGGAAAAACTCTCCGCTGGTTAGAGTCATACCTAGCGCAAAGGAAGATGGTTGTGGTTGTTGGAGGTCAATCATCTCAGCTCCAGGACATCACTGCAGGAGTTCCTCAGGGTAATGTCCTAGGCCCAACCATCTTCAGCTGCTTCATCAATGACCTTCCTTCAATCATAGGTCAGAAGTGGGGATGTTCGCTGATGATTGCACAATGTTCAGCATCATTCGCAACTCCTCAAATACTGAAGATGTCCGTGTAGAAATGCAGCAAGGCCTGGACAATATCCAGGCTTGGGCCGATAAGTGGCAAGTAACATTCGCGCCACACAAGTGCCAGGCAATGGCCATCTCCAACAAGACAGAATCTAACTATCTCCCTTTGACATTCAATGGCATTACCATCGCTGAATCCCCCACTATCAACATCCTAGGGGTTATCATTGACCAGAAACGGAACCGGAGTAGTCATATAAATACCGTGGCTACAAGAGCAGGTCAGAGGCTGGGAATCCTGAGGCGAGTAACTCACCTCCTGACTCCCCAAAGCCTGTCCACCATCTACAAGGCACAAGTCAGGAGTGTGATGGAATACTCTCCACTTGCCTGGATGGGTGCAGCTCCAACAACACTCAAGAAGCTGGACACCATCCAGAACAAAGCAGCCCGCTTGATTGGCACACCATCCACAAACATTCACTCCCTCCACCACCAGCGCACAGTGGTAGCAGTGTGTACCATCTACAAGATGTACGGCAGCAACTTACCAAAGCTCCTTCGACAGCACCTTCCAAACCCACGACCTCCACCAACTAGAAGGACTAGGGCAGTAGCTGCAAGGGAACACCACCACCAGCAAGTTCCCCTGCAAGCCACACACCATCCTGACTTAGAACCATATCATCTTGTAGATGGTATACAATGCTGCCACTGTGCGCCGGTGGTGGAAGGAATGATTGCTGAAGGCGGTGGTTGGGATGCCAATCTCGCGGGCTGTTTTGTCCCAGATGGTGTTGAGCTTCTTGAGTGTTGTTGGAGCTGCACCCATTCAGGCAAGTGGAGAGTATTCCATCACACTCCTGACTTGTGCCTTACAACAGTACATTATGGAAGCAGAACAGAGGTTGCAGAGAGGGCAAGTTCTGTGCAACGCCATCTGCCAATTTTGAGCCAGACTTCTCCTTGACAGTGGCAGGAAATGTGTGGCAGGCCAGCCAATGCACCCAGCATCTCGATGTGCATCATTATTAGTGTTCTCCTGTATGTCGCCCTATCTAAGTTGGCGTCTGAGTACTGTGTAGCAGAACTCGTCTGTGACTTTGTCCTCCAGTGAGCACACGAACCATCCATTACTCATGCCCAGAGTCTCACCATGTGCAGATCTCAACTCTATGCCAGCCTCTAAGGCACATGCAGTGCCACGATCGGAGCTGGTGCTGTGAGTACTAGATCAAGTGATGAGTTCTTTTCATAAGTGCTGTGCTGTTCTTCTCTTTCCTCCTCCTGCGTATGCTGTGGCTGAGCAGGCAGCAGTTCTTGAGTGTCTGAAAGCATAAAATCAGAAAGGGGGAGGTTGTGGAGAGGATTGTGGAGAGGCCCAAACAAATTCAGCTGCCTCATCAATGACCTTCCTTCAATAATAAGGTCAGAAGTGGGGATGTTCGCTGATGATTGCACAATTTTCAGCACCATTCACAACTCCTCAGATACTGAAGCAGTCCCTGTAGAAATACAGCCAAACCTGGACAATATCCAGGCTGGGGCTGATAAGTGGCAAGTAACATTCATGCCACACAAGTGCCAGGCAATGACCATCCCCAACAAGAGAGAATTTAACCATCTCCCCTTAACATTCAATGGCATTACCATCGCTGAATCCCCCAGTATCAACATCCTGGGAGTTACCATTGACCAGAAACGGAACCGGAGTAACCATATAAATACCGTGGCTACAAGAGCAGGTCAGAAGTTAGGAATCCTGTGGCAAGTAACTCACCTCCTGACTCCCCAAAGCCTGTCCACCATCTACAAGGCACAAGTCAAGAGTGTGATGGAATAATCTCCACTTGCCTGGATGGGTGCAGCTCCAACAACACTCAAGAAGCTCTAAACAATTTGGGACAAAGAAGCCCACTTGGCTGGCATCCCACTCACAAACATTCACTCCATCCACCACCAATGCACAGTGGCAGCAGTGTGTACAAGATGCATTGCAGCAACGCACCAAGGCTCCTTAGACAGCACATTCCAAACCCGCGACCTCTACCTGCTTGAAGGACAGAGGTAGTAAATGTATGGGACCACCACTACCTGCAAGTTCCCCAACAAGTCACACACCATCCTGACGTGGAACTATATCGCCGGTCCTTCACTGTCACTGGGTCAAAATCCTGGAACTCCCTTCCTAACAGCACTGTAGGTTTACCTACCCCACAAGGACTGCAGTAGTTCAAGAAGGCAGCTCACCACCACCTTCTCAAGGGCAATTAGGGATGGACAATAAATATTGGCCTAGCCAACGATGCCCACATGTCCATAAACGAATAAAATCATGTGGGAAAGCAAGTTATTTGTATATTAATTGTGTTTAATTGCATGCAGGTGGTAAGCATTAACTGGTGATTCTCTTGTGCCCCTAGTCGGCACAGACTGAAACTGTGATTTAGGAGGTTCTTGCTTGTCATGTGCAATTCTGTAAATAAAAGCTTATAGATGTGTGTAAAGATTGGCTTCAATTCTATCCTTCACCAACTGGCTTTCTGGAATAGAACATGCTAGCAGAGGATGGTTGCCTCAAGGTAAAGTTTGGAAGCTAAGTAAAAAACAGACCAGAACTAAAATCCTAGCAGCCATTATGGAAGATGGCAGAAAGCAAGGTTAAAGAAGGTTCCAGAGAATACCCGAAGCAGTCATGTGACTGTCCATCTCTGAAAAAACTGGGAATTTTGTTACACAGCCAAGAGATAAGCAGTAACTGAGTGTGCAGCAGCAGAGAAGGCTGTGTGCCTCCCTTTCTCTCTCCATAAAACATGGTTTGAAAACCGTCTGCAACTGTGGATCTGCCAAGCATACAGACTGCTACAGCCAGAGACTAGGGGAAGAGAGCCACCTACAATTCTGCCTTCAAGAAAACCCTGAGCAAAGTGGGCCAACCACAAAGTGCACTTTGACCAGCCAAAGACTTCTGGAATACAACTCCAGCTGGAATACCACCAAATCATCCAACCTCAGACAGTGTATTTAACTTTTATTTATTCTAGACTTTAATCCAACCAAAAAACCTACTTTCCACTTTGTCATCTACTTATATGAGTGATCCTCGTATGAAGGTGTGCATGAATGTGTAGCGTATTTTAAAAATATTTTAAAATCAGTTTTAGATTAAGTATAATAAACTTACCTCTTTCTTGTTTAAACTCAAGAAAATCTGTCCAATTGGCTCTTTCAAAGTATCATTATGCAGTGAACTGCCCAAAGCAGAGAGACAGGGTCTTCAACATGACACATGACAAAAAGAATTCTGAGAAAGAGGATGAAGGTAATGATAAATCCAAACACTTATGCTGGTCATAGGAGTTTTACACCTATGATGAATGTGTTAGTCACAGACTCCATTAACTGTGCTTTACTAGATAGTGCTTGCACTTTGACAATATGCAGAACAGATTGGTTAAAATGCTATCTGGATTCACTATCTCTCTATCTCTCCGACAGGTACAGGTGGCATATAATCACCAGGAATCTCAGACCATGGTTGGAGATCCCCCTGACATTAGACTTCTGAACCTTCATGACATAGAGGCCTTGAAGATCCTGGGTGTCCAGGTTGGAACTGGAGATGTCGTAATGGCCAATCACAGGACGGCACAGTGGCGCAGTGGTTAGCACCGCAGCCTCACAGCTCCAGCGACCCGGGTTCAATTCTGGGTACTGCCTGTTTGGAGTTTGCAAGTTCTCCCTGTGTCTGTGTGGGTTTTCTCCGGGTGCTCCGGTTTCCTCCCACAAGCCAAAAGACTTGCAGGTTGGTAGGTAAATTGGCCATTATAAATTGCCACTAGTATAGGTAGGTGGTAGGGAAATATCGGGACAGGTGGGGATGTGGTAGGAATATGGGATTAGTGTAGGATTAGTATAAAATGGGTGGTTGATGGTCGGCACAGACTCGGTGCTGTATCTCTAAACTAAACTAAACATAACACTCTAAAGCTCTAACATTGCCTCATTTTCTTTTTCTCTAGATACAGTAAAGCAAAATGTTTCACTTTAAAATGTTTGTTTTGTTATTTATAATTGTAGCTTTTACTATTGATATAAACGTGTGACTATATGTCTTCTGAGGGACATTTTTTCCTGATAATAGATGATTCGTCTTCCCCCACCACTTTTAGCACATGTTTCTCTGAATCTATCAGCATTTCCACTAGTTCTTATGCCAATGGAGAAATGCTGTTGCAGAGAATACTAATGGTGTTTTTACAATGAGCTAAAGACTGTATATGGCCCACCCACCAAACAAGGCAGAGCCCCTGGCCCAGACAGCATTCCAGCAGAGATTTGGAAATATAATACTACCAAGCTTAACAAACATTTTCAAGAGTATCTGGGATCACGACAAAGTTCCATAGTACCTCAAGAATGCCGACATAGTCAGCATCTGGAAGCGGAAAGGATCCAAAAATGTATGCGGCAATTACTGAGGAATAGGTCTTCTCTCAATCGCAGGAAAGATCCTCACAGGGATCCCATTAAACTGTCTACTAGGCAGCCATGTAGATGATGTCCTCCCTGAATCACAGTGTTGTTTTAGGGCTAACCATGGGGCAGCCAACATGGTGTTTCGGATAGCTACAAGAAAAGTGCAGAGAACAACATCAGGAACTATGTATGCTGTTCATCAACCTGACTAAAGCTTTTGGCAGTATAAGTCAACCCGGTCTGTGGCACATGCTCTCCAAGCTAGGATGTCCTAATAAGTTTGTTAAAATCCTGCACCTATTGCATGATGGCATGGTGGGTCTGTTTGTGCCTGTGGTGAGATGTCCGATGCCTTTGCAATAACCAGTCGCATAAAGCAAGGATGCGTCAAGGCTCTCAAGAAAGCTCTCAACTACTCAATCTCTTCATTGCTACAATGCTTAAGGAAGCCACCAGAGGCATGCCTGCAGGCATTAACATTAGATTCCATTCAGGGAAGCTCTTCAATTTCTCCAAACGGCATGTCTCCACTAAAGTCACAGAGGCAGTAATAAGAGAGCTTCTGTATGCAGATGACCGTGCCCTAGCTACCCACAACAAGGAAAACATCAGACTATGGCAAACAAATTCTTGAGTGCTGCCAAAACCTTTTGTCTCCAAATCAGTGTCTCCAAAACCAAGGTTACGTTTCAACTAGATCCAGGCACACACTATGAAGCACCAGGCATAACCATTGTTGGCACCAGTCTCAAGGCTGTGGAAAAATTCTCATACCTTAGTAGTGTACTCTCTAGGGATGCCACTATTGATGAAGATATCCATGCATGCATCCAGAAAGCATGTTTTGCCTATTGCTGATTCCATGATTGTGTCTGAAAGCAGCATGGCATTAAGCTGAAGAGTAAAATCAAACTCTACCAGGCCATTGTCCTTACCACCCTGCTATATGACACAGAATCCTGGATCTGCTATAGGCGCCACATCACAACCCTGGAACACTTCCACCAAAGACACCTGAGATCCATAATGAGAATTCAATGGCTGGACAAAATCACAAACAACGAGATCCTCCATTGTACTGGGCCCAATAGCATGGAGACCACCCTCCATAAAATTCAACTTAGATGGGCAGGCCATATCTCCTGCATAATTGATTACAGAATCTGCAAGCATACCTTCTATGGGGAACTGTCTCAGGGCAAGCAACATCAAGGTGGTCAGTATAAACAATGTAAGGACACCCTAAAAAACAGCCTTATAAACTTCTGCATTGCAGACCACCTCCCTTGGGAAAACACTGCACTCGGCTGGCCCATGTGAATGAAAGCACAATAATTTGGTTCAACATGTTTCAGGGACAACCTATGCCAAACTCACCACAAGGCCAGAGGAGGTGCAGCTGCAGAAGTTCCCCCAAGAACCATCAATGACAATATGAGCTGCCCATTCTGTGGACATCCATGCTGATCCTGCATTGGACTCTTAATCATGAGAGGACTCACAGAAGATGAAGAAATAATTTACAGCTTGGACATACCTGAACAATAAGGTGTCTACCATGAATGAAGCGTGGGGAGCGCCAGTAAGTGAGACAATCTAAATTGCTCTTGCAGAGAGCCAGCATGGACCCAATAGGATGAATGGCCTCCTTCTGTGCTGTAATCATTCTTTATGACTATGTAGTGAAGATTGGCACAAGGTTAAGAAATACAAATGTGCTACTTGCTTTAGGTTTGGTGATGACAACACATTGTGATCAAGAAAGAGAGATATAATTCCATGTAAAATAGCCAGAGTAAGCTATTTTATAAATGCTGATGTATTGTGTAGTGAAATACCTATGCTGTTGAGTAAACCTCCTCCAAAAAAGACACAAATGAAACTTGACAATGCAGCATAAGGCAATTATTAATGGAAAATCAGTGCATCTGCAGTTTACTTATAACATGTTGTATTTGCATCCCACTTCTAATATGTGTTTTTTTTTGGAGATGGTGGCGTAGTGGTAATGTCACTGAACTAGTAATCTAGAGGCTGCGGCTAATGTCATGGGGTCATGGGTTCGACTCCCACCATGGCAGCTGGTGGAATTTAAATTCCTTTAATTAGTTTAAAGAACTCTGGAATTAAAAAAAGCTGGTCTCAGTAATGGTGCTATGAAGCTATCATTTTTTTTGTCATAAAAACCCATCGAGTTCACTAATATTCTTTACCAAAGGAAATCTGCCGTCCTTACTTGGTCTGGCCTACATGTGACTCCAGATCCATAGCAATGTTGTTGACTCTTAACTGCCCTCTGAAATGGCCTAGCAAGCCACTCAGTTGTCAAGGGAAATTAGGGATGGGCAACAAATGCCCACATGCCATGAAAGAATAAAAAATGGACAGGTCACCGCATATTACTCAGCATCGTCCATAGCAGGCATAGTGTTTCAGCAAACAATTAGGAAGGCTAATAGTATGTTGGCCTTTATCGCAAGAGGTTTTGAGTACAGGAGCAGTAAAGTCTTGCTTCAATTGTATAGAACCTTGGTTAGACCGCACCTGGAGTAGTGTGTGCAGTTTTGGTCCCCTTACCTTAGGAAGGATATTATTGCCATAGAGGGAGTGCAACGAAGGTTCACCAGACTTGTTTCCAGGATGAAGGGACTGTTCCATGAAGAGAGATTGGGGAAACCGGGCCTGTATTCTCTAGAGTTTCGAAGAATGAGAGGTGATTTCATTGAAACCTACAAAATACTTAATGGGATAGACAGGGTAAATGCAGGTAAGATGTTTCTCCTGGCTGGGGAGTCTAAAACCAGGGGACACAATTTCAAAATAAGGGGGAAGCCACTTGGGAAAAGATGAGGAGAAATTTCTTTACTCAGAGGGTTATGAATCTTGGAATACCCCAGAGGGCTGTGGATGCTCAGTCATTGAGTATATTTAGAGTAGAGATTGACAGATTTCTAAATACTAATGACATAAAGGGATATGGGGATAGTGTGGTAAAAAGGCATTGAAGTGGACGATGCCATGATCGTATTGCATGGCAGAGCAGGCTCGATGGGCTGAATGGCCTACTCCTGCTCCTATGTTCCTACTCAGTCAGGACATTATTATGTCCCCTGAACAAAACCTGCTGCTTCTCATCAGAGTGTTAGACAAGTATTAATGGCATCAGGTGAAAAGATTCACAGAGAAAAAAAATGTCTGAAAGTTACATAGACAATTTGGTCATAATACTTATCAAAGGTTATGCAGGTGTAGTTAATGATGTGTATACGACGCTAACAGAAGAGATTAGTTAGAAGTGTGAAATCTGTAAAAAGAATTGAAGGATGCCACCATATCCTATTGTAAGCCTTCCATTGGCATGTAACTTTAATGATGTAGTTGCCTCAGTGCTGTCTGAATTTCCTCCGAGACCACAGCCTTGATGAAAGCCCATTTCCCTGCATGCAAAGCATTCACATGTGCAGAACAAAATGAAATGAAAATTGTAGAATCTTCTAGAAGAGGAGGACTATTGCACAGCACAGAAGGTAATTGGGATTTTGCTCATAGACTAATTGATAGGGAATATACCCTCCAACCATCTGGAGTGAATTCTTTTCATGAACCGCCCATGCCAGGGTAGTTGTCAACTTGCAGTCTGGTTGATCAGTTAAAATTTTATGTAGCATTTCATCGATTCATTGTTCCTTTCACAGGAAAGGACTTTTAGCTGCAATATTTATGAACAGGTTGGTTGGCATCCTTCCATCTACAAAAGATGATGGACATGCAGCAAACAATCCATTTCGGTGGGGTGTCTTCTCTTGTTACCCGTTTGCTGATGGCTGTGAATGCCAATTCTTGAGAGGTAGGTTCTGCCACAAGTGCTGCACATGAAGCTGCCAAGTGACGCTGTGAGTTGTTGTTTTCGGCATTGGTGCCTGTTGCCAAGCTGCTGTAGTAACTGGTCATCGTGGTAGTGTAAAAACAAAGAGTGACATCACAGGAAAATCGTAAGTTCATTGGTTGGTAAGTAACTACTAATTTGAATGACCTATTCTAAATTGATTTCAGATTAAAGGTGAATAGGAGAAATATTTTACAGATTAAAAACAAAAGACCAGTCTGAAATTTAAAAAACAAATTAAAATCTAATTAAAAAGGGGCAGGTGATATGGTGTACTTGCATGATGTGGGTGCTGGTGGATCCCATTGTGGTTCCTAGTGACCACGTCTGTAGCAAGTGCTGGCTGCTCGAGGAACTCCGGCTCAGAGTTGATGAGCTGGAGTCTGAGCTTCGGACACTGCGACACATCAGGGAGGGGGAGAGTTACCTGGACGCTGTGTTTCAGGAGGCAGTCACACCCCTTAAATTAACGACCTTGAATTTGGCCAGTGGTCAGGGACAGGAGGGTGTGATTATGAGTGAGTCAGGTAGAGGGATCCAGGAGGTAGTGTTACAGGAGCCTCAACCCTTGTCCTTGTCCAACAGATTTGAGATTCTTGCTCCCTGTGTGGACGAGAGCAGGGACCGTAGGGAGGATGAGCAAACCAACCGTAGCACCGTGGTACAGAGATCCAATCAAATGGGGGGAGAAAAGAGAAATGTAATCGTAATCGAGGATAGTATAGTTAGGGGCATAGACACTGTTCTCTGTGGTCAGGATCGAGAGTCCCGAAGGCTCTGTTGCCTACCTGGTGCCAAGGTTCAGGATATCTCATCTGGGCTGCAGAGGAACTTGGAGTGGGAGGGGAAAGATCCAGTTGTCGTGGTCCACGTAGGTACCAACGATATAGGTAGAACGAGGTTAGAGGTACTGCTGAGGGAATATGAGCAGCTAGGGGCTAAATTGAAAAGCAGAGCCAAAAAAGTAATAATCTCCGGATTACTACATGAGCCACGAGCTAATTGGCACAGGGTCAATAAGATTAAAGAGGTAAATTTGTGACTCAAAGATTCGTGTGGGAAGAATGGGTTTGAATTCATGGGACATTGGCACCAGTACTGGGGAAGGAGGGAGCTGTTCCGAAAGGACGGGCTCCACCTGAATCATGCTGGGACCAGAGTCCTGGCGAATCGCATAACTAGGTCTGTAGATAGGGCTTTAAACTAAATAGTCAGAGGGAGGGTTCAGTTGCATGAAAAATTAGGAAGTCAAAGTTAAAGGAGAAGGTAGGAGTGCAGGTTAGTGATGAGGCTGATTGTTAACCAGAAAATAAAAGGTAGGGACAGAATGTGTGAATGTCATATTGCACCAAGGAATTATACAAGAATAG
Organism: Heterodontus francisci; assembly: GCF_036365525.1. Taxonomy (NCBI): domain Eukaryota; kingdom Metazoa; phylum Chordata; class Chondrichthyes; order Heterodontiformes; family Heterodontidae; genus Heterodontus; species Heterodontus francisci. The sequence goes on from NC_090375.1 coordinate 89,385,843, forward strand.
GGAAATTTGATAACAGAACAAACTTAAAGGCTTTGTATCTGAATGCACGAAGCAGTCGGAATAAAATTAATAAATTAACAGCACAAATAGAAACGAATGGGTATGATTTAGTGGCGGTTACTGGGACATGGTTGCAGGGAAACCAGGTTTGGGAATTGAATATCCGAGGGTACTCAGGATAGGCAAGAAGGAAAAGGAGGTGGTGTATCTTTGTTAGTAAAGGAAGAGATCAGTGCTGTGCTGAGAACTTATATAGGCACTGGAGATCAAGACATAGAATCAGTCTGGGCAGAAATAAGAAATAGCAAGGAAAAGAAGACCCTGATGGGAGTAATCTATAGGTCCCCAAACAGTAGTTCCACAGTGGGGCACAGTATAAACCAGAAAATACTGGGGGCTTGTAAGAAAGGTACGGCAATAATCATGGGTGATTTTAATATGCATATAGACTGGATTAATCATATTGGGAAGGGTAGTCTCCAGGGAGAGTTCATTGAATGTATTAGAGATTGTTTATTGGAGCAATATGCTGTGGAACCAACCAGGGAGCAGGCTATTCTAGATTTGGTATTGTGTAATGAGGTGGGAATAATTAATGATCTCATAGTTAAGGATACTCTAGGGAAGAGTGATCATAGCATGCGAGAAATTCAAATTCAGTTTGAGAGTGAGAAACTGGAGTCCCACACTAGCATTCTGGAGTTAATCAAAGGTAATTACATAGGCATGAGGACAGATTTGGCCCTAGTGGGCTGGGCAGGAAGACTAAAAGGTAGGACAGTTGATGAGCAGTAGCAGATGCTTAAGGAGATATTCAATTCCTCCCAACTAAAACATATTCCAGAGAGGAAGAAAGATTGTAAGAGGGGGAAAAAACATCCATGGCTAAACAAGGAAGTGAAGGATACCATAAAGACAAAAACTAAGGCATACCATATTGCAAAGGCCAGTGGCAGGCTGGAAGATTGGGAAACTTTTAAAGATCAACAAAGGGTTACTAAAAAAGTAATAAAAAGAACAAAGGCAAATTATGAAAGAAAACTAGCGCAAAATATAATAACCGTAGCTAAAGCTTCTATAAGTATATAAAAGGAAAGAAAGTAGCTAAAGTGAATGTTGGTCCCTTGGAGGATGAGACTAGGGAGTTAATTGTGGAGAACACAAAAATGGCAGAGACACTAAATCAATATTTTGCCTCAGTTTTCACGGTGGAGGATACTAGTACCATCCCAATAGTAACAAGTAATGCAGAGGTTATAGAAAGGGAGGAACTTAGAACAATCATCATCACGAGGGAAAAAGTACTGAACAAACTATTGGGATTGAAGGCAGACAAGTCCCCAGGGCCTGATGGCCTACATCCTAGGGTCTTAAAGGAAGTGGCAGCAGAGATAGTGGATCCATTGGTTATAATATTCCAAAATTCCCTGGATGTGGGACAGGTTCCAGTGGATTGGAAAAATGCTAATATAACGCCCTTTTTCAAAAAGGAGGGAGGCAGAAAGTCAGAAACTATAGACCAGTTAGTTTAACAACTGTCGTTAGGAAATTGTTCGAATCCATTATTAAGGAAGTAATAGCAGGACATTTAGAAAGTCAAAATGCAATCAATCAGAGTCAGGTTTTATGAAGGGTAAATCATGTTTAACTAATTTGCTAGAGTTCTTCGAAGATGTAACAAGTAAAGTGGATAATGGGGATCCTGTAGATGTAGTATATCTGGACTTCCAGAAGGCATTTGATAAGGTGCCGCACAAAAGGTTAATACACAAGATAAGATAACATGGGGTTAGGGGCAATTTATTAGCTTGGATAGAGGATTGGCTAACGAACAGAAAACAGAGTCAGGATAAATGGTCCTTTTCTGGTTAGCAAGATGTAACTAGTGGGGTGCCACAGGGTTTGGTCCTCAGGCCCCAACTATTTACAATCTATATAAATGACTTGGATGCAGGGATAGAAGGTACTATAGCCAAATTTGCAGATGATACTAAAATAGGTGGGATAGTAAGTTGCAATGAAGAAATAAGACATTTACAAATGAATATGGATAGGTTAAGTGAATGGGCCAAAATTTGGCAGGTGGAGTTTAATGTGGATAAGTGTGAGGTTATCCATTTTGGTCGGAAGAATAGAAAGGCAAATTATTATCTAAATGGAGAGAAACTTCAGAGTGCTTCAGTGCAGAGGGATCTGGGTGTCCTCGTGCATGAATTGCAGAAAACTAGTTTTCAGGTGCAGCAGGTGATAAGGAAGGCAAATGGAATTTTGGCATTTCTTACTAAAGGAATAGAGTATAAAAGTAAGGAAGTGTTGCTGCAACTGTACAAGGCATTAGTGAGACCGCACCTGGAGTATTGCATACAGTCTTGGTCCCCTCACTGGAGGAGGGATGTAGTTACATTGCAGGCAGTTCAGAAGAGGTTCACTAGATTGATTCCAGGGATGAGGGGTTTGTCTTATGAAGAGAGAGTGAGCGGTTTAGGCCTTTACTCTCTATAGTTTAGAAGAATGAGAGGAGATCTAATTGAGGTATATAAGATGATTAAGGGGATTGACAAAGTAGACATAGAGAGGATGTTTCCTCTGGTGGGGCAATCTAGAACAAGAGATCATAGTTTTAGGATAAGGGGTAGCAGATTTAAAACAGAGATGAGGAGAAATTTCTTCTCTCAAAGGGTTGTGAGTCTGTGGAATTCACTACCCCAAAGTGCGGTGGATGCTGGGATATTGAGTAAATTTAAAGAGGAGATAGACAAATTTTTAATTAGTAATGGGTTGAAGGGTTATGGAGAACGGGCAGGAAAGTAGAGTTGAGGCTGAGATGAGATCAGCCATGATCGTATTGAATGGCAGAGCAGGCTCGAGGGGATGAATTGCCTACTCCTGCTCCTAGTTATGTTCTTATGTATAAGACCATCTGGGATAGAATTTAATTCAGGAGATTTGGCACATTATGAAAGTGAGGGAATGGAAAGGTCCTGGTCAGTTAAATAGGTCCGGATGGTAAGAGAGTACAAACAAACACGGCAAACAAACTATTCAGGTTCATTCCTCACGGTCAATCGGCATTAATTACAAAATGTCAGACTCTGAGCAGCTCACAGAAGTAAACCTTGTACCTCAACTGCATATGTGTTTTATGAAGAGTGTCCTGAGGAACAGGATATGGTAGATCAAGGGCTGGATAATGGTAATGTGAATGATCATGACGCATATGGCAGAACTATCGCTTCCTAAGCCCTATTGCCCAGAGTTGGTACTCGGGTGGCATATATTCCAAAGAAGTCTAGTGAATTGAGGGATGTGACAATTGTGGGATGTGCAGGAAAAAGCTGTTGGCAAGTTTAAATAGTGGTTGAATGTTCAGGAAGATGGCCCAGAAGCAACGTCTATGGACTGGCAGAATGGGATGAAAGAGTGGAGAGTAAGAAAGCGCAGCACAAGTCATTATAGCGGGTCAAAAGATGACTCTTCATCAGTAAATGATCATGTATCAGAGAAAGATCCTCTGACAGTGCAAGAGGGAGATCCTGCAGTAGTATTCCCAACATACATGAAAGTGCCAGTCAAGGTTGTAACTTGAATAGATTAGACAATGCGATGAAGACCACAAAGTCTCGGAATGAGAAGCAGAAGTCCTCAAGATTGTAAAGTTTTTGTGTCTGCCAATAAACTTGAGCATAAGCTAATAAGAGAAGCAAAGCACAGGGAATTCAATTATTGAAGAGAGTTTGGAGTGTATTCTCAGGTATCAGATAAGGGGCAATCAGCTTTGCCACTTCGATGGATTTGCACTGTAAAAGTCCTTGCAGATGGGACTTACAAGGCTAAAGCGAGGCTAACGGTTTTGAAGAGCGAGTCGGTGATGCAGATGTTCGAGTGGATTCTCCCACAGCTGGAAAAGCAATCTTGAAAATCTTTTTAGCTCTTTTGGCCACATTCATGAGAGTGGAGATCAATTGACATAAAAGTCGCATTTCTTCAGGGAAATACTTTTCAGACAGAAGTGTATTTGAAACTGCCCAAAGAGGCAGCAGATGCATCAAGTAAACTAGGGAAGTTAAACAAATATCCCAGATGGCCTGAATGATGCTTCCAGAGTATCGTGTTTTTTGGTGTGATCTGTTTTGCTGAAAATAGGTTGTGCTCAACTTAAAACAGACCAACAATGTTTTTTATTATCACAAAGGAAAACTTTCAGGCATCTTCATGATACATGTTGATTATTTCTTATGGGTTGGTAATGTAGAATTTGAGAAATGTGTTATTAATAAGAGTAGAGTAGAATTTAAAATTGGGAGTCACGCTTGCATAGCTTTTAAATATATTGCTTTAGATAGTAGAAGAGGTCTGGAAGAAATTTAAATCAACAATCCTATTTAGACAGTGTTACTCCAACTCCAAGTCGTACAATATCATCGCAGAAAGATGATGTTAAATCTAAAGAAGAGACAAAGCAATTGTGAAGCTTGATTGGCCGGTTGAACTGCTTCGGAAGGGTCACTGACCCGAAACGTTAACTCTGCTTCTCTTTCCACAGATGCTGCCAGACCTGCTGAGTGGTTCCAGCATTTCTTGTTTTTATTTCAGATTTCCAGCATCCGCAGTATTTTGCTTTTAACTAATTGGAGGGGGTGGCTCCATAAATATCCCCATACTCAATGATGGGGGAGCCCAGCACAGTGCGAAAGATAAGGCTGAAGCATTTGAAACAATCTTCAGCCAGAAGTGCCGAGTTGATGATCCATCTCAGCCTCCTCCTGAAGTCCCCAGCATCACAGATGCCAGTCTTCAGCAAATTCGATTCACTCCACGTGATATCAAGAAATGACTGAAGGCAATGGATATTGCAAAGGCTATGGGCCCTGACAATATTCCGGCAATAGTACTGAAGATCTGTGCTCCAGAACTTGCCACGCACCTAGCCAAGCTGGTCCAGTACAGCTACAACACTGGCATCTACCCGGCAATGTGGTATGTCCTGTACACAAAAAGCAGGACAAGTCCAACCCGGCCAATTACCGCCTCATCAGTCTACTCTCAATCATCAGTAAAGTGATGGAAGGTGTCATCGACAGTGCCATCAATCGGCACTTGCTTAGCAATAACCTGCTCACTGACGCTCAGTTTGGGTTCCGTCAGCGCCACTCAGCTCCTGACCTCATTACAGCCTTGGTTCAAATATGGACAAAAGAGCTGAACTCAAGAGGTGAGGTGAGAGTGACTGCCCTTGACATCAAGGCAGCATTTGACTGAGTATGGCAGCAAGGAGCCCTAGCAAAACTGAAGTCAATGGGAATCTAGGGGAAAACTCTCTGCTGGTTGGAGTCATACCTAGTGCAAAGGAAGATGGTTGTGGTTGTTGGAGGTCAATCATCTCAGCTCCAGGACATCACTGCAGAAGCTCATCAAGGCAGTGTCCTGGGTCGAACCATCTTCAGCTGCTTCAGCAATGACCTTCCCTCCATCATAATGTCAGAAGTGGGGATGTTCGCTGATGATTGCACAATGTTCAGCACCATTCGCAACTCCTCAGATACTGAAGCAGTCCTTGTAGAAATGCAGCAAGACCTGGACAGTACCCAGGCTTGGGCTGATAAGTGGCAAGTAACATTCGTGCCACACAAGTGCCAGGGAATGACCATCCCCAACAAGAGAGAATCTAACCATCTCCCCATGACATTCAATGGCATTACGATCGCTGAATCCCCCAATATGAACATCCTAGGGGTTACCATTGACCAGAAACTGAACTGGAGTAGCCATATAGATACATTGGCTACAACAGCAGGTCAAAGGCTAGGAATCCTGCAGTGAGTAACTGACTCCCCAAAGCCTGTCCACCATCTACAAGGCACAAGTCAGGCGTGTGATGGAATACTCTCCACTTGCCTGGATGGGTACAGCTCCAACAACACTCAAGAAGCTCGACACCATCCAGGACAAAGCAGCCCGCTTGATTGGCACCCCATTCACAAACATTTACTCCCTCCACCAGCGATGCACAGTGGCAGCAGTGTGTACCATCTACAAGATGCACTGCAGCAATGCACCAAGACTCCTCAGACAGCACCTTCCAAACCCTCGACTTCTGCTAACTAGAATGACAAAGACAACAAATCCATGGGAACACCACAACCTGCAAGTTCACCTCCAAGTCACACACCATCCTGACTTGGAACTATATTGCCATTCTTTCACTGTTGCTGGGTCAAAATCCTGGAAATCCCTTCCTAACTGCACTATGGGTGTACCTACTTCACAAGGACTGCAGCGGTTCAAGAAGGCATCTCACCACCACCCTCTCAAGAGCAATTAGGGATGGGCGATATATACTGGCCTTGCCAGCGACGCCCACATCCCATGAATGAATAAAAAAGAATCAACCTTGCTGGTTTGAAATAAATACAAGAGAGAAAGAAAATCTTGAAAATTAAATTGATGGATGCAAGTCATCAACCGTCTGATCATTTTACAAAAGAAAAACATGTAGGAACAAATTGTCAGGGTCCTGGAGATAGATCATCTTGCAATGTAATGCTTTATACAGAGTATGGAGGTTTTGATTTAATTTGTTTTTAAATTTTAGGTGGATGTATAATTCTCTCATTTTTATTGAGAGAGAGAGAAGGGAATCTGTTAATTGTATATTAATTGTGTTTAATTGTATCCAGGTGGTAGTCATTAACTGGGGATTCACTTGTGGCGCTATAAATAGACACAGACTGCAACTGTGGTTGTTGGGTTAGGAGGTGCTTTCTTGTAATGTGTAATTCTGTAAATAAATGCTTATAAAAGTGTTTAAAGATTGGCTTCAGTTCTGTCCTTCACCAACTTGCTTTCTGGAGATATAACAAAAAAGTCCATGATCACACCATCTGCATTGCTCATCATGCTAGATAGACAGATGAGGGTGAGCTGGGAGTTGAGAAGAGGCATAAGGCACAAGCATACTGTCATCCTCAATATTCTTTGTGATGCTGGATGCCACAGGCTCTTTCGCAGCCTGCCAATATAAGGAGAAGCATCTTCTGCATGAAGCTCATGAGATGCATATGGCCTTGTCCCCCACAGGTCCTGCTTTGCTCCCTTGTATTGTGTGCCACCTTGTTCTGCAAGAAAGAGGGCAGAAAGTCAATGATTGTCTTGCACTGTGGTTGAGTGATGTGCTTCCCATACCTGAATAGGTGGAGGCATGTGGAAGCAATTGGAACTGGGAATGCAGCTGGCATCATTGGAATGGGTGTGAGGGTGAGGTGGAGTATCTGGATGTTTCATGGGAGTTCTGAATGCCAGAGACAGCTAATGAATGAGTGATAGGAGTATAATGCGTTGAGCAGCGTTCGAGGTTTGTGTTGTGGTGGGTAGGAGATGTTACATAAAGATGCATTCACTGATCTTGAACCACCCACATGAGGTCATTAGAGATTTTGTGGCACAGCTGCCAGGTCCTCAGGGCTAGACTCCAGGAATTGACAATCCTGGCCATTTGCTTACAATATCTTCTGAGGGTGTTTTTTGAGATCCTTATGGACCCCTGTGAAACCATGGTCTCTCTCTTCCTGCCCACCTCAAGCACCACATCCATGAATGTGGAAGCGCTTTCTCTGCCCTGGTGTTCTATTTTCCTTGTTTAAAATTGCAGCAATAGCATTCAACAGCCGTCTATGATTCAAAGCAGCTCCCCTTTTAGAGGGACAGACTTTCTTTCAGAGGAGCAGACTGGCTGCACCAGGTGCTGGCAGCACATGCTACTTGGCACCCTGCTGAGCAGTCAGACAGTAGCACGAGCCCTGCTCGGACTAACACTACCATCAGTAAATGAGGAGGCAGCACCAAATTTGTGGACCAATTTCTAGTCCTATGTTTCTTTCCTAGGTGGGTGAACAAAGATAGGCTGAGTGAGTTTTTTTCATCTATACTTCTCTTATGATTTTATTAATTTGTGCTGCTACAAAATGATCATTAAGATTCTCACAGAGTCCCAATGGATGACTTTCAGTCAAAACTGTGAATAATTACTTGAAAATGGTAATAATTATTGATTGTAAATGAGTTATTTCGTATAATAGCTTCTGCAGGAATCATTGCAACATAATTGTCAGTTTGAAACATTTTAACTTACCGTGTAATGAGGGATACTGGCCTGCATAACAAAATAGTGAACAAACTTTTATTTGTTTGCAAATATAGAGGATGATACATTTTGGTAGGCTATACACCTGGCATGAAGCCTTGATCTACAGAAGTGCAGATTCCGACATGGGTGTCTAGGTGCCGGGTTCGTAAGTTGGTCTACTGACCTCACCACCTGATTCTCCATTCTGTGTTCCCACTCAACAAGTTGACTTCACACCAAGAATGGAGTGTTATAAAACTCAACCTTCTAATTGCATCTAAACAGATTATCTCGTTATTTCACATGGATTTATCATAAAGAAAATATTGCATAGCTCTTCCCCAAGGAGTTTTTAGCAAACAGGTTAAGTCACTAAGACATATAGACCAGGAGGTACCAGCTTCAAGGCCTTGTGTGGGCTGTGTTTGCAAATCTCCCAAGGGCCAGCAGCTAGGCCTCAGAATTCCAGGAGTGTGGGAGCAGAACATTCATCCAGGGTTGTTCTTATTGTTTCTCAGTGGCCCTTGCTGGAAAATGTGCATGTGTGGATGTCATCATGACATGTTTGGGCTCAGTTGTGATGTGTTTCACAATGTCAAATAGCCTATCAACACGAACTGTCTGTGTTCACACGTTAAAAATGGATTCCTTGCTCAGGTATTGATGGGCTATTGCTTCCTGTAAAGTTGTATTCCAGCAAGAATTGGCATCCTCAGCACAGTAGGACAGCAAAATTGAAAAGAAGTACAAAAGATTTATTGAACACACTGTCACAAGGACAGTTCCTCTATAATCCTATGTAAAAAAGTTCTGAAGTTCCAGTAACTGTTCTACATGTTGGCACTTCTGTTCTCAGCATGCTGTACGATTTTTGTGTCTTTCAGTTGAAGGCAGCAGACCAGTTTTTACTGCAGCTGTTTTGTATTCTTTACATCTGAACACATTGCTATTCAATGTCTTTAATTGAACACCGTGGGATGAAATTTCCGCAGGGATTCTCCCAAACATCCATCGTAACTTCAGTGGATGATCCACGCAAAGCCTGGAGAAATAGTGTGAGCAGTGTTTAAGTCATCTTTCTGGGGTCTCTGTGGATCTTCTGCTGAAGTTACAGTGAACAATCAGGAGAACTCTGCAGCAATTCAACTCTCAAGGCCACAATTTTGCCATTTTCTTATGTCAGAGAGTTCATTTAAGCTGAACATGTTGCATTTCCCCTGAGCAGTGCAAGATCAAGGTGCCTACCTTCAACACACCCTTCCTGGTGTTGCAGAAGTGTTTTTCCTTTGTACATGGATGTAAAGAGTGTAAGGTACATGCATCAGAGAAAGCCCAACAAGCTAATTTGTTATATTTCTAGTGGGAGGCGTGTGTTGTGTATTTTAATCCATAAACTTGACTTGAGCTCCCTGATAGCTCTGGTGCCATGTTGCTTATGTGAACCTATACTATGAATGGTGGTCATAGTCATCCATTTACACTTCCAGCAGCAACCATTTAGATAGTGACCAGGTGTAGAAAAACTGACTGATTTGCATCTATGTGACTTGGGATTCAATTGTGGTGCCAGTCCTGAAGCTCAAGTTGAGATTAGCTCACAGTGGACATCAGACCAGCAGCCTTCCTGTTCTCTATGGTTCCATACATGCTGAATCAATTACTGAAGCTTCTTCTATACATACATTCTTATGGTAGATAGCGCACAACCAGTAAACATGAAGTCTCCAAAGCCAGCAAGCATACGCAGCTTGTCTCTATCAGGACACCCTTATTCTAAGAACAAAAAATGGCATTTATTCACATAGAAAATTATGTTCATACATCTAAAATAAACCTTTTTCAATAAAGCAAGTGAAATAAAGTGGAATAAAATGTATAAACATACGCATATTTATGTATGTGTGGTGTACTTGGATTTCCAAAAGGCATTTGATAAGGTCCACATCAAGGACTATTACACAAGATAAGAGCACATGATGTAGAAAGTAACATATTAGCATGGATAAAAGACTGGTTAGCTAACAGGAAGCAGAAAGTAGGGATAGATGGGTCTTTTTCAGGCTGGTAAGGTGTAACTAGTGGAGTGCCACAGAGATCAGTGCTGGGGATTCAACTATTTACAATCTGTATCAATGACTTGGATGCAGGAACTGAATGTATGGTAGTGCAATTTGCCGATGACACCAAGATAGGAAGGAAAATAAGTTGTCAAGAGGAGGTAAAGAGTCTATAAAGAGATATAGATAGGTTAAGTGAGTGGGCAAAAATTTGGCAGATGGAGTATAATGTGGGAAAATGTGAACTTGTTCACTTTGGCAGGAAGAATAGAAAAGCTGTATACTATTTAAATGGCGAGAGATTGCAGAACTCAGTGGTGCAGAGGAATCTGGGTGTTCTGGTACATGATTCACAAAAGGTTAGTATGCAAGTACAGCAAGTGATTAGGAAGGCAAATGGAATGTTGGGGTTTATTGCAAGGGGAATCAAGTATAAAAGTTGGGCAGTTTTACTGCAGCTGTACAGGACCTTGGTGAGACCACTATGTGCAGTTTTGTTTCCTTAGTTAAAAAAGGATATAATTGCATTAGAAGCAGTTCAGAGAAGGTTAACCCAGCTAATTCCAGTGATGAAAAGCTTATCTTATGCAGAAAGGTTGAATGGGTTAAGCCTACACCCATTGGAGTTTAGAAGAATGAGAGGTGATCTTATTGAAATACATAAGATCCTGAGGGGACTTGATTGAGTGAATAATGGGAGGATTTTTCCTCTTGTAGGGGAAACTGGAACTAGGGGACACAGTTTAAGAATAAGAGATCTCCTCTTTAAGATGGGGATAAGGAGAAGTTTTTTCTTTCAGTGGGTCGTTAGTCTGTGGAATTATCTTCCCCAGAGAGCAGTGGAGGCAGGGTCATTGGATTTATTCAAGGCGGAGTTAGATTTTTGATAGACAGGAGAGTCAAGGGTTATGGGGGACAGACAGGAAAGTGGAGTTGAGACCACAATCAGATCAGCCCATGATCTTATCGAATGGCTGAGCAGGCTCTAAGGGCTGAATGGTCTACTCCTGCTCATAAGTCCTATGTTCCTATGTTCCTAAAGCTGATAGTTGACAGAGTTGCCTCTCCTAAAGACATTTACTGTCCTAATCTATAGCTTTTGTCAGTCAGCAGTCACCAATTTTCCAGCCATACACTTCTTACTGATTGATTGGTGTCAGTTGGATATTATTGGCTGATGCCCAAGGTTGAAAGGTGCTGGTAGTTAAAATCTGAGTGAAGTAGTCAACTTCACTAACATTAATAAGCCATGATTGTCATGAACCAGACACCATATTCTCTGTATCTCATCAGTGTTTGCTATTTCAATCAAAGTCCCTGCAAAGTGTGTGGGCCTGATGAATCAATAAAGCTAAAATGAAAGCCTGCAAACACTGGAAATGTCAAACCACCACACAGAAAACGTTAGAATTACACATCCAATCTGTTAGTATCTATGAAGAGACAGGTTCATATTTTAGAATAAAGTTAACACAATCTCCCCAACTACAGTGTAACCCAGCTCCCCTTGTCTTGCCAGACTGCCCAACAATCTTGAGTTTTACAGACCCCTTTAGGCCAATTGTCAAAGCTGTGAAGAAGTGAATGGCTAGATTCAGGCGTAAAATCATGAGAATGACTATGAAGACAACCTGATCAGCCAGTTGTGCTCAGTTTTATTGCAATCTAAGGCATAAACTGATATGACCAAGAATTTTAGAGGCCACAATCTTATTCAGGACTGAAGCTGCTAGTGATCTTCAGGGCTGTTCCTGCTGGAGTATGCTAAACCAGGGGATGGCAGCTGTTCAAAATTGAGCCAACAGCCATCAATGGCACTATGGGCACAAAGTGGGTGCATTATGCCCCAAGTTGCAAGAAAATCCATCATTTGCCTGCTAGGAAATACATGAAGATTATCTGCAAGATTGACACCCTTTGTAACGTGAGTATATAGATTCTGCCTTGTACAAGGATCTGTGGATTCTAGTACCGAAAGTGAAGACCTGCCTTATCCAGATCTCAGTCTGTTTTCTGGTCTTCTGCTTCACTCCTGTTGCAGTGGGAATGTGCCAGGAGGATCATGGAATTTCATATCCAGAATGCCTTTGCACTACTTGTCATGGGATACAGAGCTAGGACCTGGAATTCCTGGATACCCAACTTCAGAGCTTCTAGCAGCTCATTTGATGTGGCCCTGCCTCTAATCTAAACCCTCAAGGAGGGGCCATTTGCATGACAGGGGATGTGTTTCCACAACATTTTGACATTGCTGAGCCAGGAAGTTCTGAGCAGCACCTAACCATTACATTTCAGAATCAATTGAACTGATCAATAATGTTTCAAAATATTTTTTAAAAACCTATACATTTAAGATTATCCCTTTCCCAATGGCAACTAATCACTCTGCAATTGACTGCCATTAGGAAATCAACATTTGATTCTTTCATGGGTCCCATATTTGCAGGAATCTTGGTGTGGCATGCTAGCATGCTTGGATCATGCAAGGTCATTTAGCACTGGGGGCTGTGGAGATAAAATTGGTGGAATTTTTGGCAAATTACATTATCCCACCAGTCCTGCCTCTCCTGATAATGTTTGTATGGTGAGGTGGGGGCACAAGCAAGGGGCACCCAGCCCCTCTTCCACTCAGTTCAGGGAAAAACAGGGCATAAGCCTGGCAGAACAAGCTCCCACCTCAAATTCTGATTCACCTTCCCCCAAACCATGCTGCTGCTGTGCCTCCCTTCCGCTAGCCCAGGACATTTTGTTAAGGCCCACTTCCCCTACTTCAACATGACTTCTGGCCTTTTGTCCTTAAGATGTGTAACTGCAAACTTACTTCCATCTGTTCAGTTCGACAATTCCTAGAACACTTTCCTTCTTGCAAACTTTCTTATGTAGACCCTCCATAAGAAGGATGCTCTCTCCTATGTCATTGCCCTGTTAAGAGCTTTAATTTATTGGTTTAAAACTGGAATATTTATCAAACAAAGTGATACCTTTTCATTTAGACTGACTGGAACCACCATCTGCATTTGTGGTAAGTGTGATTGCCAGGTTTTCATCAGCATGAAGTGGCTCAAAAGCAAACTCCAGAATATATGCAACAGTTTGTGTAGTGAAGCCATCTGGATTGAAACCTGAATCATAATTTGAATATTCATCTGTTTCTGCGTATTAATATAGAAATATGTTGAAGCCTAAGACCACTTGATTAGATCGTTTGTCAGTTCATAATCAGACTTCATCTATTGCTAGTTTTTACAGAAGTCCATCCATTTTGTATGTAATTTATGCATTAAATGACACAAGTGAATTGATGTCACAAAAGTATGAAGATGTCAGTATCAGCCAAGCTATTGGTTATTGTTTTCAGAAGAAAATATTTTTTGAAATATGAAATCTAGGCCTTTGCCAATGGAAGGATTGAAAAGTAACTCTACAAAAATCTCAATTTGAAGTTGCCTGGTAATTTGTTTTCACAGTGCTAAAATAGCTAAAGGCTGTTGGCACAGGCTGTCATTCCAGACCTTTCAACATTCACTGCACAGTAGCTAGGGTTTATCAATCAACCACAAGGGCAATAAGGTGACACTGGCTCTGAGAATGTTGATACAAGTCTGATAGCTTTTGGATACATTTTCAAGAATAGCTCTCAATGCCAGGGCTATCTGCAATGATTTTGTTGCTGACCTACCAAATTTATTGATGTTTCCACTTCTCACTTGCTTTGACAATGAGTTTAGGTGGATTGAAATGGTTTAACCCTACAAAAGCAAAATACTGAGGATGCTGCAAATCTGATATAAAAACAGAAAATGATAGAAACACTCAGCAGCTCAGGCAGTAGCTGGGGAGAGAAAAAAACATAGTAATTGGGCATAACTTTATCTAAATAGGCTCGCATGCAGAGGGGAGGCTGGTAGTGAGACAGGAACCCATTTATTCCATCAGTGGGCTTTGCCGCAGCTCTTTAACTGAACTATTAGGATTTCACTTCTGGGTTTCCCAACCAATGACAGAGGATGGGTCCGACAACGAGCTGAGTCCATCAAAGGAAGGATTTCTAGTTAAAAGGGTGCTGGCACGGGACAGAATGCCTGAACTGTACATTGATTCCTCAGACTGCAGCAACCACAGCATCCCTTGGGTCTTTCACTCTTACATGAAATTCCTGCTGTGGGGTCTGAGGGACTGAAATGAGTGGATGTTTGCCAAGGACGGGAGGAAGAGGCTGGCCTCCCAAACCAAGCAGGCTTGGATAGAAATGGCTGAGGGAGTGAGCAGCAGGAGTGTGGTCCCTTGAACCTGGAGACAGTGCAGCAAGACGTTCAAGGACCTCAGGAGGTCTGGAAGGGTGAGTGACATAACATGTTCAGGAGCCAACACCCACGTTCTGCTTTTCCCAGCAGTCTCCTGCACAATACTCTTCAGCCCAACACACTTTGCAAATTCCCCCCCTTCCTGTCGCTCCTCATATCCCCATCTGAACAGCAAACACACACTCACTCTTATGCTATTGCCCTCTCACACGCATACCTCACAGTCACCATCCACATATGTTGTCCTTCCCTTTTCTCCACACAATCCATTTCTCACACTCAATACTCTCTGTTTTCTTTCCTTACATGAGAAGAGAGTGCACAACATCAGGGTGTGATAGAGGGAACGCACAGAACAAGCTGTGGCTTTAACTGCAGTAAAAGTGCAACCCAGGAAGCTTACTACGGACAGTGCAGGAAAAGCTAATAGGATTCCAGAAGGTTATCAGGGTTTTGTGTCTGAAGGTGAAATAACCCCATACCCCTCGAGTGGGGCAAGCAAGCCCATAGTGATTCTCAGGGACACAGGGGCCATTAGATCCCTTTTACTGGGAAAAGGCCTGACCTTTCCCCCAGAGAGTGCAGTAAACTCCAGAATGGTGGTGAATGGTATTGGAGGGCAGTGTATGCCTGTACCTTTACACCAGGTGCACCTGGAGTGTGACCTAATTTCGAGACCGGTGACCATAGGGATTGTCCCTAGTTTGCCTGTGAACGGGGCTGACTTGCTCCTAGGTAACGATCTGGTGGGTATGAAGGTGGTAGCTTCCCCAGTAGTGGAAGAGAGACCGCAGGAGGTCAGAGAGACAGGGCATTGGCAGGAGACGGTCCCCTGCAGAGACCCTGAATGTGTATTGGATCAGGCCATGATCAAATCAGCTCCCCCAGAGGAGACTGCATTGGCACTGCAGGCAGATAACCATGAGGTCTGCCTGTCGGAGACTTTCTTTGGAAAGTTAGCCCAGTATTGCGAGAGTTAGTACAGGCACCCTGTCTGAAAGTGAAGCAGAGGGAGTCCCTGATTGCTACTATTTAAAGAAGAGGTACTGATGAGGAAATGGAGTTCTCCTCACAGACCTGAAAGCAAGAAGTGAACAGTAGTTCACCAGTTAGTGGTGCCACAGAGGGATCACGAGACTACAGTGGCTGTACATGTCGGTATACGAAAGACCAAAGCCTGCATAAGACAGCAGTTTGACTGGCCAAATCTCCACAAAGATGTGGTGGAGTCCTGCAAGAATTGCCACATGTGCCAGGTTGAGGGGAAACCCCATCCTACAGTGAAACCTGCACCTCTACGTCCTGTACCGGTGTTAGGAGGACCCTCCAGCCAAGGGCAGGTGAACTGCAAGGGATCCCCGCCGAGAACAAAAGGGGACAGACAGGCATATGGCTGGCAAAAGTTTAGAAACAGAAGGGGAAAAAGTGACCAAGAGGGCAGGTTAAAGGAAGTCTGGGAGGAATCCCGGGTCGAGGATGTCTCAGAGCGGCTGCAGGACATTCTGAAGGGGGAGGGTGAACAGTCAGAGGTCGTGATACACATTGGTACCAACGACATAGGTAGAAAGAGGGATGAAGTTCTGCAACAAGAATTTAAGGACCTAGGTAGCAGATTAAAAAGCAGGACCTCAAAGATTGTAATCTCTGGATTATACAGCAGCACAGTGGTTAGCACTGCAGCCTCACAGCTCCAGCGACATGGGTTCAGTTCTGGGTACTGCCTGTGCGCAGTTTGCAAGTTCTCCCTGTGACCATGTGGGTTTCCGCCGGGTGCCCTGGTTTCCTCCCACAGCCAAAGACTTGCAGGTTGATAGGTAAATTGGCCATTGTAAATTGCCCCTAGTGTCGGTAGGGGGCAGGAGAATGGTGGGGATGTGGTAGGGAATATGGGATTAATGTAGGATTAGTATAAATAGGTGGTTGTTGGTCGGCACAGACTCAGTGGGCTGAAGGGCCTGTTTCAGTATTGTATCTCTAAATAAATACTCCCCGTGCCATGTGCGAACAAGTATAGGAATAGGAGAATAGAGCAGATGAATGCGTGGCTGAGGAGATGGTGCAGGAGGGAGGGCTTTAGGTTCCTGGATCACTGGGTCTGGGTCGGACAAAGGTAGGACCTGTACAAGTTGGACAGGATGCACCTGAACTGGAACGGGACCAACATCCTTGCTGGGAGGTTTGCTAGTGCTGTTGGGGTGGGGGTATAACTAATTTGGCAGGGGGATGAGATACAGAGTGGAGTTACAGTAGGGGGTGAGGCACAGCCAAATATAGAAGAGAAACTGAGTCAGCCTGGAAGGCAGAGCAAATATAGACCTGTTAAGGCACAAGTGAAAAATGCAAGGCTGGATTGCATATGCTTTAATGCAAGGAGTCGTACTAATAAGGCAGATGAATTGAGGGCGATGATTATCTCATGGGATTATGATATTATTGCTATCACAGAGGCATGGCTGAGGGAGGGGCAGGACTGGCAACTCAATATTCCAGGATATAGAATCTTCAGGCGTGTTAGGGGAGGGGATAAAAGAGGAGGTGGTATTGCACTGTTGATCAAGGAGTCAATTACTGCAGTAAGGAGGGATGATACCTTAGAAGGTCCTCAAATGAGGCCATATGGGTAGAAATTAAGAACAAAAGGGGGGCAATCACTTGGCTGGGCATGTACTACAGGCCTCCAAACAGTCAGGGAGAGATAGAGGAATAGATATGTAGGCGAATCTCAGAGAAGTGTAAAAATAATAGGGTAATAATAGTAGGGGATTTCAACTTACCTAATATCAACTTAGTGCAAAAGGCTTAAAGGGGGAAGAATTCTTAAAATGCATACAGGAGAGCTTTTTGAGCCAGTATGTAGAAAGTCCTACAAAAGAAGGGCATTACTGGACCTAATCCTAGGGAATGAAGCTGGACAAGTGGTAGAAGTATCAGTGGGAGAGCATTTCGGGGATAGTGACCATAACTCTGTAAGATTTAAGGTATTTATGGAAAAGGACAAAGACGGGCCAGGAATAAAGGTACTGAATTGGAGGAAGGCCGATTTCAATTTGATAAAACGGGATCTGGCCAAAGTGGACTGGGAGCAGTAACTTGTAGGAAAGTCTACATCGGGCCAGTGGGAGGCATTCAAAGAGGAAATAGTGAGAGTTAAGAGCCAACATGTACCCTTTAAGGTGAAGGGTAGGACCAACAAGTTCAGGGAACCCTGGATGTCAAGGGATATAGAGTATTGGATCAGAAAAAAAAGGAGGCTTATGGCAGTATAGAAAGTGTAGGGGGTTTACTTAAAAAAGTAATTAGGAGAGCGAAGAGGGGACATGAAAATACATTGGCGGTCAATATAAAGAAAAATCCTAAGCATTTTCTAAGTATATTAAGGGCAAGAGGATAACCAGGGTAAGAGTAGGGCCCATTAGGGACCAAAGTGGCAATCTGTGTGTGGAACCGGAGGACATAGGTGAGGTTTTAAATTATTACTTTTCATCTGTTTTCACTGTGGAGAACAACGATGTAGGTGTAGAGGTCAAGGAGGGGGATTGCAATATACTTGAACATATTAACATTGAAAGGGAGGATGTATTAGATGCTTCAGCGGGCTTAAAAGTGGATAAATCCCCAGGCGCAGATGACATGTATCCCAGGTTGTTGTGTAAGGCAAGGGAGGTGATTGCAGGGGCAATGACACAAATTTTCAGATCCTCTCTGGCCACGGGAGAGGTGCCAGAGGACTGGAGGACAATAAATGTGGTACCGTTATTCAAGAAGGGTAGCCAGGATAGACCAGGTAATTATAGGCCGGTGAGTCTAACATCAGTGGTTGGGGAACTATTGGAAAAATTCTGAGGGACAGGATTAATCTCCACTTGGAGAGGCAGGGAATAATCAAGGATAGTCAGCATGGCTTTGTCAGGGGGAGATCGTGTCTAACTAACTTGATAGAATTTTCTGAGGCGAGGACTAGATGTGTAGATGAGAGTAAAGCAGTTGATGTAGTCTACATGGACTTCAGTAAGGCTTTTGATAAGGTCCTGCATGGGAGATTGGTTAAAAAAGTAAGAACCCATGGGATCCAGGGTAATTTGGCAAATTGGATCCAAAATTGGCTTAGTGGCAGGGAACTGAGGCTAATGGTCAAGGGTTGTTTTTGCGAGTGGAAGCCTGTGACCAGTGGTATACCACAGGGAAGTGTGAGGTGATACATTTTGGGAGGACTAACAAGGCAAGGGAATATACAATGGATGGTAGTACCCTAGGAAGTACAGAGGGTCAGAAGGACCTTGGTATACTAGTCCATAGATCACTGAAGGCAGCAGCACAGGTAGATAAGGTGGTTAGGAAGGCATATGGGATACTTGCCTTTATTAGCTGAGGCACAGAATATAAGAGCAGGGAGGTTATGATGGAGCTGTATAAAACGCTAGTTAGGCCACAGCTGGAGTACTGTGTACAGTTCTGGTCGCCACACTATAGGAAGGATGTGCTTGCACTGGAGAGGGTGCAGAGGAGATTCACCAGGATGTTGCCTGGGCTGGAGCATTTCAGCTATGAAGAGAGACTGAAAAGGCTAGGGTTGTTTTCCTTAGAGCAGAGAAGGCTGAGGGGGGACATGATTGAGGTATACAAAATTATGAGGGATATTGATAGGTTAGATAGGAAGAGACGTTTTCCCTCAGCGGAAGGGTCAATAACCAGGGGGCATAGATTTAAGGCAGGAGGTTTAGAGGGGATGAGGAAAAAAAATTTCACCCAGAGGATGGTTGGAATGTGGAATACACTGCCTAAAGATGTGGTAGAGGCAGCAACCCTCACAACATTTAAGAAGTATTTAGATGAGCTCTTGAAACACCATAGCATACAAGGCTGCGGGCCAAGTGCTGGAAAATGGAACTAGAATAGTTAGGTGCTTGATGGCCAGCACAGACACGATGGGCCAAAGGGCCTGTTTTTGTGCTGTATGACTCTAAAACCCCTACTGTCCAGTCAGCCAACCCTGAAAAATGTGAAAGGTTAGACTCCACATCCTCCTACGTAAATGCACCCCACCAGAGTTGCTAACGGAATTTACAGAGACAAAGAAAGATCTCTAGGGGACACAGAAACCATGAGGGTGATGCCTCACCTAGTCAAAGTGCCACAGGAGAGTGCAGTCAAGTCTGCACACATACCTGCAGGCAGGAATGTCCCAGAGAACAAAGGGGAGATTAACAAAGACTCCTCCCCCACAGCCAGAGGAAAAGGGAACCACCCATCCCCTGAAGTCAGGATAGGCCCACCCACTACGAACTCTACTGAGAAAAACATGACCTCAGCAGGAACCAAAACCCTAGGCAGTCATGGCATTGACAAACTGAAGAAAAGCTTCCCCAAAGAACCACATGGCTACGGAGATGCCAAAAAGGGAAAATTAAAGCAGCACTGGCATCCAGTAAAGACAATTTTAATAAGCTTTAGGATTCATGAACGAATGGAAATAAATGAGAGAAATGTATGGCTTTTCTTTCTATATCTTATATTTCTCTCAAACCTTTTCATGAAATGTGTCTTTTTTCTTCAAATCACATTTCAATCCCCTGGGTGTGGAGATGCCATGCAGGCCCCCCACCAGCCAAAATGAGGCACATTAATTTCACCACATGAACATTAATTTTTAAACTGTTACTGGAGTAAAGAAAGAAATTGTTTTTTTTTTATAAAGCACCAGATCCATGACTGGAAAAACATTTGCATATTTACAGACAGAGCTTAAAAGGGACAAAAGACCATGCCCTGACACATTCAATCCACAATAATTACCAGACATTGAGGGTGGAGGAGTTTGCATTCCAGGTTGACTGCTAAGATGGCCGAATGCACAAACAGATGTGTCAGACCAGTTTAGTCATATGTCTAGCTGGCTGTTGGAGGTTGTTTTTGAACTTGCCACAGAGAATGTGAAGTCAGAAAGCTGTTTGCTCCTGGACTGAAAAGACCTCTCGTGGCTGGCTTGCCGCAGCCTCCCCTGTCTGCTCTCCTCTCTCTCACCAACTTTGGAATGCATTGAAGACATATGAACCCTGAGAGAAAAGTCTCCTACAGTGAACAAGGTTTAAGAAGAATACTGGGCCCCAACGAAAAGCAAGATCCACCTACAAGCAAGGACTACAGCGAGCTCAAAGTACAGTAACAAAAACCCCTCTTCTGCGATTGCCTCAAACCTCTCCACTATTTTTCTTCTGCTCTTTTATGTCTCTATTTGCATGTGCATATCGCATGTGCATGCTAGTGTGGGGCGGGGCGTGTATCCATAGCTGTTAACTGAATTAGAGTTTAAGTTCAAGTTTTAATAAATTTCAATTTTCTTCTTTAAACCTAAGAAAGCTTGCTTGTGCTCATTTCTTTGCCTTATAATTGGAAAGCGTTGAACAAGGATTCGCCAAGGGGGAGGTCAAAACTCAGTGTGTTTTAAAAAAACCCTGTTACAGTAAGACCAAGTGAAGGCTGAAAGGGAACCCCTAAACCTCTTTCTCACTTGGTCAGAACACAGAGAATCAGACTTCAGGGGTGGGGTCTGGTTGGCCCTCTCGTAACAGACACCTTATCGCTTATTGGCAATGCACCCCAACTGACCCACTGGGAATGAGGTCTTCTTCCAAGAGGCTGCAGATTTCAGCAATGACCAGCCATGAAAGCCTGAGCCTCTTGAGGCATTGGTCCTCACACATGTCGAGAGAGCTGATCCTCTGCCCATAGATCTTGTGTTGGATGCTTGGCTCTTTCAAGCTGGATCTGTCCTGTGGAATGGAATGTGACTGAGGAGAGGGCAGCTGGTGCTGCTGCTGCTCCTGCTCCTCCTGGTGCTGTTGGCATTGCTGCTCCTCTAGTTTCTCATCAAAGGTCCAAGATAGAGCCGCCACCTTTTTATTTATTCATTCATGCGATGTGGATGTTGCCGTCTTTCTTTTGGCCTCCTTATCTCGAGAGACAATGGATACGCGCCTGGAGGTGGTCAGTGGTTTGTGAAGCAGCGCCTGGAGTGGCTATAAAGGCCAATTCTACAGTGACAGGCTCTTCCACAGGTGCTGCAGAGAAATTTGTTTGTCGGGGCTGTTACACAGTTGGCTCTCCCCTTACGCCTCTGTCTTTTGTCCTGCCAACTAAGTCTCTTCGACTCGCTACATTTTAGCCCCGTCTTTATGGCTGTCCGCCAGCTCTGGCGAACGCTGGCAACTGACTCCCACGACTTGTGATCAATGTCACAGGATTTCATGTCGCGTTTGCAGACGTCTTTAAAGCGGAGACATGGACGGCCGGTGGGTCTGATACCAGTGGCGAGCTCACTGTACAATGTGTCTTTGGGGATCCTGCCATCTTCCATGCGGCTCACATGGCCAAGCCATCTCAAGCGCCGCTGACTCAGTAGTGTGTACAAGCTGGGGATGTTGGCCGCCTCGAGGACTTCTGTGTTGGAGATACGGTCCTGCCACCTGATGCCAAGTATTCTCCAGAGGCAGCGAAGATGGAATGAATTGAGACATCGCTCTTGGCTGATATACGTTGTCCAGGCCTCGCTGCCATAGAGCAAGGTACTGAGGACACAGGCCTGATACACTCGGACTTTTGTGTTCCGTGTCAGTGCGCCATTTTCCCACACTCTCTTGGCCAGTCTGGACATAGCAGTGGAAGCCTTTCCCATGCGCTTGTTGATTTCTGCATCTAGAGACAGGTTACTGTTGCCGTCTAGGCCAGCAATTATTGCCCTTGTGAAGGTGGTGGTGAGCAGCCTTCTTGAACTGCTGCAGTCCTTGGGGTGTAAGTATACTAACAGTGCTGTTAGGAAGGGAGTTCCAGGATTTTGACCCAGCGACAATGAAGGAATGGCGATATAGTTCCGTCAGGATAGTGTGTGACCTGGAGAGGAACTTGCAGGTGGTGGTGTTCCCATGCATATGCGGCCCTTGTCCTTCTAGGTGGTAGAGGCCGTGGGTTTGGAAGGTGCTGTCTAAGGAGCCTTGGTGCATTGCTGCAGTGCATCTTGTAGATGGTACTATTATGAACAGGCAATTCATCTTTTCTTTTCTCTGAACAAATTTCCCTGTTTTTCTAACCATCTGTCCATAAATAGATTAGTGATTGAATTTCCTTCCCTCACTTAAACCCTAATAATAAAAGACCACTTCAACAACACAGATTTTAAAGTTAAAACAATCAAGTAGGGTTTATTAACACACTCTTAAACTCGGGAAGGGGTTTAACTTTGCCACACGCACTAACATTCAGGGAAAGGTTAAAGACATTAAAAAAAGGCATGGACATTCCCACATTCATGCCGTGAACTGTTAGGGTAGTACGCCCTGCTGATCTTTACCGAACTCTTTGAATTTTTTTAGCAGGGTGGACACGTTTGCTTTTGTTTTGGGGTGTCAGCGGGGTGGTTAAATCTTTTAAGACTTCTGCATTTGCCAGTTTGGTAGCCGGGTGTTCAGCCGGGGTCTCCTCCTCCTCAACTGACTCATCCTGGCTGCCCTCAAGTATTTCCACCCTCTGGCAAACACTCACCAGTTGACTGGGCTTGGTTTTGGGTAGTGATCCCACACAGTCTATCAATGTTCAGTCAAAGTGTTCGCTGAATGCCAGAATGGGTTTGAGGGGGGCCGGTTTAATTGTGGCCTGCGGTTTTCCTGCAACCTGGCAAGCATGGCTGATTTTGCAATATTCAGCCACATCGGATGAGGCCAGAAAAAGCATTTACTTACTCTGGCTAAAGTTTTACGAGTACCTACATGGCCAGCCAGTGCTATCCTTAAAATCTCAGACCTGTATTTTGGGAGCACTACAATCTGGTGGAGCACTGTCCAATCCTCCTCCGCAGGTCTCCTAGGAGATCTCCATTTTTGCATTACTACCCCATCTCACACATAGCAACACTAGGGTACTGGGGCAGCCTCTGGCTCAGAACAAGCAGTCTGTGCTATGTGCTTTATTTCAGGATCTGCCTGCTGGGCGTCAGTTAGGGAGGCTTTGCTGAGCATCTCCTCCCCTTCAGATAGGTCCTAAAAGAAAGTTTCAGCTAACCAAACCTCTAGCTCATCCAGCTGGGGCAGTGGTTCCCTTTTAACTAACCTGGTCTGTCTGGCTTGGAACCGAGTCACTACACAATTGAGGAAGATCCCTGGAACTTCCTCCTGTAGTTGTTCAGTTTCCCTGGTTTCGCTGGGCTGATCCAGGATTAAAGAGGTTGCTATTGTCTTGCTTCCCAAATTATTTCCCAGTAGGAGGTCTATCCCTGCTACCAGTGATTCTGGTACAATTCCTACGTTTACGGGGGCTGAGACTCGGTCGCACTGCAGGTGAACTAGATGGAGGGGAATAGACAGGTAACCTCCTCCACTGATCAGGGCTTGGCTTTCATGGAGGTTTCAGGTGGAAGGATTCAGCTGTTCCCTAACATTAAGGACTGAGTTACCTCTATATCCCTGAACAGCACTTGCTCATCTCTGGGGAAGAGTAGGGGGACACAGTCCCTTCTAGGATAAAACTTCGATCACCCTCGGGGAATTTGTCCGGTCCAGCAATGCGTAGGGTAATATCCTCAGAGAGTTTAGGCTGTGCAGTGAGGGCCTCTGCCGGTCCTGCTATGCTCTTTACTGGGGTATCCTCCTTGGGACCGCCCTCGCGGGGACCTATTAGCCCTAAAGGCTTTCACTTTAGCTTCCAGCATTCTGGCCCGGAGTGACCCACTTTGTTGTAGTGGGAGCACACTGGTCTCTGGGGTTTCTCTTTGTGGGCTTGGGGTGGACTCTTTGTACCCTCGTTTTTACTCCCCTTTTCGGGTGTGGCTCCCTCTCTATCCCACTCCATCTTCTTATTCTCCCACTTTTTTGCGGGTGACTTCGGAAGATCCACCTGAGTTGCCAGGCCTATATGTGAGGACATAGCTATCCGCAGCAACTGTGGCCTCTCTAGCTATGCGGACTCTCTGTTCCTCCAAGTGCACAATTTTTAAACTCCTCCAGCAATATTAGCTCGCGTAATTCTTCGTAGGTGCGCTGTATTTTTACAGATTGGACCCACCGGTTAAAAGCAATTTGCTTTCACTATTCGAATTCTAAATAAGTCTACATGGGTTTCTTTCAAGCATTTCTGAATTGCTGGTGATATGCCTCTGGGACCATCTCATAAGCAGTAAGGATGGAAGCTTTGGTCTGCTCGTAATTAGCAGACATTTCAGGGGTCAGCATAGAATTGACCTCTTGGGCCTTCCCTATTAACTGACCCTGAATCATGAGGGTCCACATTTCTTGAGGCCATCGTAGCTGTGTTGCTGCCTTCTCAAAAGTGGCAAAAAAGGATTCCACCTCACTCTTCAAATTTTGGTACAAACTTAACATACCTAAGAGCCTCAAAGCCTGATTCTGGCTTATGGAGATTTGGGCAGTTACCGGGTGAAGTGAGATTTTCCCTAGCAGCCTCCAGCTCTCTCGCCTCTTTCTTTGCTTGAACCTTCAACAACATTTTCAATTTTTCTGGCTGGAAAACGCTCTCTCCTTTTCTCTTACCTCTCCCTCTCTGCTCTTCTCTTTCCTGAAACTCCAGTTGCATCCTGAGTTTTGTCAGTTCCAATCTGGCCATGGAACATGGGTCAGTTTCAGGAATTAATCCCTCATCTACCTGCTCTGGTATGGGACTGTGTCCTAGGTGCTCAGTCAGCACTTTTAGGACCTCAGTTCATTTCACCTTTCTGGGCAGTTTCACTGGTATCTCCCCAGCTACAGTGTTTAACTGGTCTGTACTCAGGATTGCCAGCGTTTCAGCAGTTACATCACCTTGCTCCAAAAACATCTTTGAATTAAAATGCCATTTTCTAATGTTAGAGTAAGAGAGTTTTTGCTGCAGTCGTTTATTTGGCTTAACAATCTTTTCAGCTACCAGATTTTTCCCTTTTGGCTTCCAATCAGTTTATTTTGATTTCTGATTCAGCTCATTTCTTAAATTTGGTCTATTTCATGGGTTGATCACGGACCTGAGACCCCAATTTCTATGTTACGAACAGGCAGTTAAAATTTCCCTGTTTTTCCAACCACCTGTCCGTAAATAGATTAGTAATTGAATTTTTTTTCCCTCCCTTAAACCCTAATAATAAATGACCGCTTCAACACGCTTACAAACATTCAGGAAAAGGTTAAAGGCATAAAAAAAAGGCAAGGACGTTTATTAAATAGAAACTTAAATATTAGCTAGTATGGATTTTAATTAAAACTAGAGTCTTTTTTTTTTAAATATCCAAAAAAAAAGTCCAAAGATGGGAGATCACTGATTAGAAATGCTGAATAGGGGAGGAGCTGTTGGAAATATCTCTTCTCTTGCAAATTTCCTTTTTCTTAGCACTCTCAAAGGTAATAATGGAGACAGCTAAATTGCTGAAGTCACCTTTTTGGATGGAGAGGAAACTGGTAGGAATCAGACTTTTTTGCTGTTACTGCAGCTTATCTTCGGGTTGGTTCACTTCTTTCTGGATTTTCCAAAGTGTGGCTTCTCTTTAATTTTTTATCTTGTTGAAAAGCCCTTAGAGAAAGAAGTCAATGCAGCTTGAAGACAGTTCTGCTTCTTGCAGTGAGCTCTCAGGGAAAAGTCTCTGCAGTACATGGCAGCTGTGTAATGGAAGACAGCCTATACTCACAAATGGTTACAGTTTTGAGTCCAGGCAGGTTGGATAGGGGTTTCCTGGGTCCTAAAGCTAAACCAATTTCAAGTTGCTGTCCCACCTGACCTCCTTCCTCCATTTTGACAATCGGAACATAAAAGTAAAGCTTAAAACATGATGGATGAAATGGCGATTGACATTAATACTCAGATGCACAACACAATTTACAAGTGGGTACGCATCTATTCGTGACAGCACACACTGCTTCGGCGGTGAAGGGAATGAATGTTGAAGGTGGTGGATGGAGTGCCAATCAAGCGGGCTGCTTTGTCCTGGATGGTGTTGAGCTTCTGGGTTCCCTAGAGTGCAAGGGGTGATCAGCTGCACTCATGCAGCCATTAGAGCTCCCTCGGACCAGCCGGCTGCATTTGTGATTTGCAAAGGCTTCCAATATTTAAACTTTTACGACCAAGGCAAAAAATAATGCAGGTTTGCAAACATTTCCAAGGGAGTTGGCACGACTCATACATTTTGTAGAAATCACAGCTGCCAGAAGTAAAACAAGCCGAAGTGGATGGCCGTATCCTGCGTGAAAAAAGTGACCCCCTTTGTATATGGTTGATGACACCAGGGCATCATCCTCAAAGTGGAGCTGAAGATAGATGCAAAGCTGCTCATGTATCTACCAGAGCTAGAATCGACAACAGCATTGTCATTTTTAAAATGCCCTTATGCTGCCTTGACAGGTCTGGAGGGGCTCATCATGACACAGCAGAGAGGTTCTCATGAGTCATCGTTGTCTGATGTGCATTACACAACCTGGCACTTAGACACGGCTATTTTCTGCAGGTGGAGGAACAGGAGGAACATCAGTCCTACACAGCTGAGGATGACTAAAGATGGTGAGGAGGAGCACAACAATGCAAACGATACCATGATGCAAGGAACATCAGGGAACACCTCATATTTGCATTTTTCAGACAACAGTAATCCAATTTAAAACATTACATTGAGAGGAGAAAATATGCATTCTCCCAATATATTCAACAACGCCTGAGGTCTTAATCATTGCTGCAATCAAAAAAAAGGACTCTTCTGACAAAATCACATAAACTTGCAGTGGAGATGTGGCAAATGGCCTTTGTGCTAAAGACGTCATTGAAAGCGGCATGCACCTACGTTGAAAATATTGTAATACATCAAGGCATTAACCTACACACATAGGAAGCTACAACATTGGAGCACTTTGATGTGACCGGCAGATCTAAAGTTCTGTGGGCTACGATGCAATGGAGAACACAACAATGCTCGGAAAGTAAAGTTGTGACCACAGATTCACGAATGAAAGGCATCTTTCTAGTTTGAACACTGACAAATATACAGACGTGATACAGCCATCATTGAGGACTGAAGGCCAACATAAAACTGATAAATGGACACTGCATACTTTCTGAAAGACATTGCAAGCAACAATGCCTTTCTGCCATACGCCTCCAGTAAACATTTTCCTTTTCAAATGAAACCAAGTATAAGACTTACAAGAGTGGATTAAAAATTCAAGTAAATAAAGATGCATTGAAAATTGATCAAAATGTGGACATTATTTAAAACACCTCTACCACCTTCATGCTCATAACATTTTTATCTTATGGTTCCTACCACTACATCTAGGTGCTACCCCGACATTAGCGGCTGAGGTGGAGGTAGTCTGCTCAGTGTGTTGCCCCATTGCTCTGGATGACCATGGCGGGCATCCCCTGGGGGTACAGGGCCTTGATGCTTCCATCCTACTGAGGGTCTGCAGCAATGTTGATTGACTATCTCCTGTGTGCTCATCTGCTGGAAGGGGGGGTCAAGACGTCACTTACCCTGGGGAGTGCCCTGAGAGGAGGGTCCCGGGCAGCTGGCACAAAGCCCTCCTCCATCTGTGTGCACAATGGCACCTGCCTATCTCCCTGAGGGGAAGGAACACCTGGAGGGAGGTCCAGGTTCCTCATCCCCCTCTCACGTAAACTCTGCTACATGGAGCCTATGGCAACAATGATGGAGTGCAGGTCAAATTGTATATGGCTCGAGTGCTCAACCAGACTCGCCACAGAGCTCACCAGACTCTTGACTGAGGAAGCCATATGCTCATATGCCTGGAACATGGCAGATGTCATGGCTTGCATGGACTCCTTAATGGCACACGCAAAGCCACGCGTGACCTCAGCAATCTCAGACATATTTTTCACATGGTTTTGCTGCACATCCAGCAGACATCCTGTAGCAACAAACAGAGAATCATCATGAGCATGGGGCTGAGCAGGGGCCTGGTTTCCAGCAGTCTTCCGATTGTCTGGGGACCCAACTGGCACAAGCTCCCTCAGAAAAAACCATGACCCGGTGTGTCTTTCGTGCCCATCGCCGCACCGTTCAATTGAATATTGAATCATGTGGGATATGGGAAAATGGCGGAAGTGGATGTTATTCCAACTTCCTGCCATCAGAAATGCCGTGGGACTCATAAAATCCCGGCCAGTGACTTTCATGACCTCAGGCAGTCCCAAATCGCTCTGCAGCTAATGAAGTACTTTTAAAGTATAGTCACTTTTGTAATGTAGAAACAACAAAATACTTAGATCCTCATTATAACCTACTGCTCTGTAATTTTATGATATAGGATGTTATAAATTTGGTTATGTAGGATAACTGCAGATTAGGAATGTTGTGTAGCATTATGTTCTGCAGTGTTGGGAATATTCAGACAGAGCCTTGCTGTGTTGTGAGGTAACCCAAAAACAATTTACCATGGTAACTTTCATTTCAGATTATAAATAAAGTTAGAATTTTACTGCATTTTGTCAGAATAAAAGCCAACATAATCATCAGAGCTGTGGTGTTCAGGCAGAAGCTTGGCTCAGTGGGCAACATTCATCTCTTGGTCAGAAGGTTTTGGATCAAACAGCAATTCAGCTCTACCTTAGAAATTAAGCACATAATCTACACTTCAGTGTAGTACTGAAGGAGTGCTGCAATATTTGAAGTGTTATCTTTCAAATGAGACATTAAACTGAGGTGTTGTCTGCAGGTGGATGTAAAAGATCCCATGGTAGGATTTGAAGACGAACAAGGGCATTCTTCTGCTGTCATGGCTCATGCCTCACAACCAATGTCACCAAAAACAGATTAACTGGGCATTTTCCTCATTGCTGTGTGTAAATTAGCTGCTGAATTTGTCTGTGGAACAAGTGACTATACTTCAAAATTAGCTGAGAAGAGCTTTGGGACAGCCTGAAAGGAACTAGATAACATGTAAATTCCTTCTTTGCATCTAACTCAATGCTTCAGACCAGTATTTACTAGTCACTAGCGGCTGTCTGTCAAAAGGCTTTATACATAAAAATGAAAAATTGGGCAATATATATGAATGAATATCTACATTGTGCTACTGGGGAGGAGCCAGTAAGTAGAAAGGCATTTAATTATTATTAATAGTTTTTATATATGGAAAGGAAATGACATTTTATCAAACACAGAACGATTAATAAGATATTGATAATTTAATATTTATTCTCAGGATGTAGGTGGTGCTGGCAAAGCCGATATTTATTGCACATCACTCGTTGCTTGAGAAGGTGGTGGTGAGCTAACTTCTTGAACCATTGTCATTTATGTGATGAAAGTATTTCCAGAATGTTGTTCTGTCAGGAATTCCAAGTCCAAGTAGAGATGGTGTGTAACTTGTAGGGGAACTTGAAGATGATGGTGCTCCCATGTACCTGTTGGCTTTGGCCTGAATGAAGGTCATGGGAGGTGCTGTCAAACATGCCTTGTTGAATCGTTGCAATGCATCCTGTAGATAGTATACATTGCAGCCACTGTGTGCTGGTGGTGGAGGGAGTGATACCAAGGGCAGTCACTCTCATCTCACCTTTCAAATTCAGCTCTTGTGTCCACGTTTTAACCTAGGCTGTAATGAGGTCAGGAGCCGAACAGTCTCGGTGGAAACAAACTGAGCATCAGTGAACAGGTTATTGATTAGAAAGTGCAGGTTGATAGCACTGTTGTTAATCCCTTACATCACTTTGCTGATGATTGGGAGAAGGCTGGTAGAACAGTAATTGACCAGTTTGTGCTGCATTTTGTAGACAGGCCATAATTGGGCAATTTTCCACATTACCAGGTAGATATCATTGTTGTAGCTGTACTGGACTGGCTTGGTTAGAGGTGCAGCTCATTCTGAAGCAGAAGACTTCGGCACCCATAGCTTTTGCTATATTCAGTGCATTCAGCCATTTCTTGATACCAGTGGAGTGAATCGAATTGGTTGAAGACTGGCATCTGTGATGGTGGGATCTCAGGAGGAGGCCAAGAAGGATAATCCATTTGGTGCTTCTGCCTGAAGATGTTGTGAACACTTCATCCTTGTTTTTTGTATTCAAATGCTGGGCTCCACCATTGTTGTAGAAAGCAATGTTCGCTGGAGCCTTCTCCTCCTCCCATTATTTGCTTAAATGTTCACAACTGGATGTGGCAGAACTGCAGAGCTTTAACTTGTTTGCAAATTTCAGCTTTTATATTATGATAACTGTAAATAGATTTAAGTACCAGTACAAAGGTAACAACAGAGAGAGAAGATTACTACTTTCTTTGTATCAAAGGATAAAAATGAAAATCATTGAACCATTTAAAGGAAAATCACAGTAAATGCTTCTTCGGTCATTATGTTGAATTTGAAGATAATTGCTGGGAAATTCAACCCCATTTCACCCATTTTTGGGCTGAAAATGGGAGAGAAAATTATCAGTTTTATGGCTTTGTGCCCTGCACCCCGAGTTTGCTTGAAATATTGTGTTTGAATTTGTTAATAGGAAACCTGATGTCCGCTTCAAGACTCTTCTCCTAAACTGGTCAGCTCAGGTTATCCTGCATTTGCTGCAACTTAACGAATGGCTGCTAACCAAATGGTAAGTTTTACTTAGTGTACATACCTTCATGCGGATCGAGGAAGAGCAGGAATGCTTCTCCCAAATCTACAGCACTACTGCAGGTCTAGCCCTTCTCCTGATTTCCTCCCATATTCACCTCAGGACTTACTCTGCATGACTGCTGCCAGCAAGACATCCAGTTCTAATTGGAGGTTCGTACACCAGTGAGCTGCCTTATGTGGCACGACAGGTGTCTGGGATCCAGTTATGGGTGAGCTTTGGGCTCCTGTTTTCCGGCGCACTCCTAGCGTGCCAACTTTTTTGCATTCAAAAATAAACTTAAATGAAGTTCTTGGCTGAAGTGTTAATGTAAACTTAATAATATGTATAACAAGAAAATAGGTTTGTAACAGGATAACATAGGTAAGAAGGTATTAAATATAGAAGATAAAACGCAGGTAAGGATGGAGTGATGTCTGGCTTAGTGGTACGATTCCCACCTTTGAGTCAGAAGGTTTGGGTTTGGGACCCATTCCAAACAGCCCCAGCAATCAGAAACAGAAGGATCAGCTTTGAATACTGAGATAATATCCAGCAGGAGCACTTGTGTCCCATGGAGGTGGGTGTCCTTCCCTATTGTAAATGGTCAGTGGGTTCTTTAGCATTGCTTGCAACCCACCTAGGAGAACATACGTTGAAAATAAAAACTGTGAGGAAGGCAATGGGAAACCAACTTAGCTACTCTTTCCTAGTAAGGGCTCAAGAATCTCATATGTGATAGTTGAGTTAGGACCTGCCCAAGGGCGAAACATAATGGATGGAGGGAAGGGTGTGGGTAAGTCGTTGCTACATATCAAAAATACTCATTTATAGGAATGTAGGTTAATGATTATGTAAGTCTGTGGAACTAGGTTTATATATTGGCTGGAAGTGTAGTTATGCATGACACATTGATAAACAATGTCTTGTATGTAGGATAGCACATACATCAGTCAACATGCATTTCACTTTAAAAATTACCTGTTTTCAAACAACGTAGAGGTGGCCTGGCAAGTAAAATTAGACAAAAAAGCTTTACATTAGAACTCCCTTGCTAACAACACTAAGGGAGTATCTTCACCACACAGACTGCAGAATTTTGCTTAGAAGTTAGGGCGGCACAGTGGCGCAGTGGTTAGCACCACAGCCTCACAGCTCCAGGGACCTGGGTTCGATTCTGGGTACTGCCTGTGTGGAGTTTGCAAGTTCTCCCTGTGTCTGTGTGGGTTTTCTCCGGGTGCTCCGGTTTCCTGCCAAAAGACTTGAAGGTTGGTAGGTAAATTGGCTATTATAAATTGCCCCTGGTATAGGTAGGTGGTAGGGAAATATATAGGGACAGGTGGGGATGTGGTAGGAATATGGGATTAGTGTAGGATTAGTATAAATGGGTGGTTGATGGTCGGCACAGACTCGGTGGGCCGAAGGGCCTGTTTCAGCGCTGTATCTCTAAACTAAACTAAAAAAGGCCCACGACACACACCCCCTAGAATGAATTTTTAAAAATCCATGGATCCCCCTGCAGAGAATACACTCCATTCTGAGTGTTTCTGCTACTCTGAAACCATGCCCACTGGTTCCTCATCACTTTTGTTGTGTGTTACAATAGGTACTCTCTCCTGATTACCTCTGATTCATCCGAGGTGGATGTATCTGAGCTGGTATCTGAATGTTCAGGATTTTATCACGGATGCTCATGAGACAGTTCAACTTTTCGCATGGATCTGGCAGCAGAGATGTCATCTTTGGAGGTCCCTACACAAAGAGAAAACAAACATCTGTTACTATGGTGCCTGCTTGAAATAATTGAGCACACAGTCCCAGTGTTAAAACCTTGAGTGCAATACTTCTGCTGGCCAGATGTGCATGTGTTTGAAGTGAGTTTGAAGGGTGAGTAAATAGGAGTTAAAGAGGGTAATTGCTTTGTAGGGTAGCCAGCAAGCTGTTATTGTCCCTATGGTCTGCTGCCTCTATTGTTTTGCCCCCAATGATTTGAAGAGCTCTCTTGTACCAATTCAGAGGTTGGCAAAGCCATCGCTGTCTTTGTTTCTCTGTGGCCGTGTTCAGCCTTCTTCCTTGAAAAAGGACAAAACATACAGTCAGCATTTGGAAGGACATAGAGTTGATTCTCCATAGCCAGCCTACATCCCACTTTATGTGAATGAATTCAGCAAGATTCAGGTGGCATTTTGATTTGTCAACACAACATGCAACAGTTATGTGTGATATTTTTAAGTGCTTGCCACGAATTGCAAACTCAAATATGATGGATGTTGATGTGCAGATGCTAAAGATGTAGAGCATTGAGCCAGTACCTCCCTTGCTCTGTTAGTGATGCAACACCATACTTGGGAAAAGTGTTTGAGGCATGATAGTACGAGAAAAATAGGAAATAGAAGCAGGAGTTGACCATTTGGCCTCTCAAGCCTGCTCCACCATTCAACTAGATAATGGCGGATCTTCTACCTCAACGCCATTTTCCCACACTATCTTCAGATCCCTTGATAGTTTTAATATCTAGAAATCTATCGATCTCTGTCTTGAACGTACTCGATGACTGAGCCTCCACAGCCCGCTGGGGTAGAGAATTCCACAGATTCACCACCTTCTGTGTGAAGAAATTGCTCCTCATCTCAGTCCTAAATGGTGTAATTCTGAGACTGTGTCCCCTGGTTCTAGATCCTCACCGCCACCACCCCCCCTCCCCACCCCCCAGCCAGGGGAGACGTCCTTCCTGCATCAAGCCTGTCGAGTCCTGTACAAATGTTGTATGCTTCAATGAGATCACTTCTTATTCTTCTAAACTCTAGAGAATACAGGCCCAGTCTCCTCAATCTCTCCTCATAGGACAATCCCACCATTCCAGGGATTAGTCTGGTGAATTTTCATTGCACTTCCTCTATGGCCAGTATATCCTTCCTTAGGTAAGGAGATCAAAACTGTACATGATACTCCAGGTGTGGTCTCACCAAGGTGCTATACAATTGCAGCAAAACTTCTTTACTCCTGTACGCAAATCCTCTTGCAGTAATGGCCAACATACCATTTGCCTTCCTAATTGCTTGCTGCACCTGGATAACTTCACATTTTTCCACATTGTATTCCATCTGCCATATCTTGGCCACACACTTAGCCTGTCTAATTCCCCTTGAAGCCTCTTTGCATCCTCCTCACAACTTACATTCCCACCTAATTTTGTGTCATCAGCAAACTTGGAAATATTACATTTGGTCACCATGTCCAAATCATTGATATAGATTGTGAATAGCTGCAGCCCAAGCATTGATACAAGTCACAGCCTGCCAACCTGAGAATGACCTGTCTATTCCTACTGTCTGTTTTCTGTCCGTTAATCAATTCTCAATTGATTTGCAAGTTCTCCCTGTGTCTGCGTGGGTTTTCTCCGGGTGCTCCGGTTTCCTCCCACAAGCCAAAAGACTTGCAGGTTGATAGGTAAATTGGCCATTATAAATTGTCACTAGTATAGGTAGGTGGTAGGGAAATATAGGGACAGGTGGGGATGTTTGGTAGGAATATGGGATTAGTGTAGGATTAGTATAAATGGGTGGTTGATGTTCGGCACAGACTCGGTGGGCCGAAGGGCCTGTTTCAGTGCTGTATCTCTAATCCATGCCAATATATCAACCCAATCCCATGTGATCCAATTTTGCTTACTAACCAATTGGCATTGACGTAATTTAGCGATATCAAAGTGTGGGCAATTTGACATGAGCATTCTTCCACAAGTCTAGGAATTTCTTTCTTATCTGTTCCCATGACTTATCAATCAACCCGTTCTCGCCATGCCTGCTGCACATTGGGCAAACTGACCCAGTATATGACCCATGCTTCTCTGTAGCATTTCTTTAAGAACATCCAAACTACCATCATCAAAAAAGGACTCTTTTACAATGGTGCCCTTGCTGAACTTCCATAGGGGTTTTTCAATGTTAATCAAAACAAACAACCATGTTAAAATAGAACAGTATCCCTTTAAAAGTTGCTGATCTTGATTCTTTCCTTTCTATTCATTGCATTCCCTTTGTGAAAAACATAAAAGAAATGCATAAATGAACTGGCAAGACTTTCCACTCTTACTCCCTTAGTTTTGCAGTAAAAACTCTTTAAAAAGTTACACCTTCTTGAATGAGGTGTAACTGGGTTTTTAATGGTATACTAAGTTCATAATTACTACCAAACAGTATCACTGGCCCTGAAAGTGTCATTTTATATCTGTTGAGTGTCAAATTTCTCCATTACGGTAAGAAATTCCATATATTTTTATGGAATCATAAACTGCCTACGGCACAGAAGGAGGCCATTTGACCCATTGAGCCTGTGACAGCTCTCACAAGAGCAATTTAGCTAGTCAAATTCCTCACTCCTTCCCTATAACCCTGCACATTTTTTCCATTTGGGTTAAATAAAATTTAATTTTTAGTGAAGTTTGTTTAAAGTAAATTTAATCTTCTGCCTTAAGCACATGTCTAAACATTTATTTGTTAACTGTAAAAAATTAAAAGTGAAAAGATTCAGTGTTTTTTTACTTTATTTTACTTCTTGTACTTTTTTTTATTTTGTGAGAATGCTTCAATGTGATTGGCTGCTTACCCTGCTGGATGACATTACTGTTGCTGGATGCCCGGAGATTCCCTTGACTTAGCGCCAGAAACAAACTGACGTTGGGAAAGAAGTCCTTGCCAAAGAGATTGTGAGATTTTTGTGGGCAGCTTTCTTCAAGATCAATAGTAAACACTGTTGCTTTGCTGATTACTGCAAAATCCAGCCCAATCTCTTGAAGAAAATGTCTGCAAAATTGCTCCTTGTTCCCTGAAAGTAATCAAGCTACACATCAGGCTATCCATCTATGCTTACTCTTCCATTATGAAACTCTGCCAGTTGTGTTCATGGCATACTCATTTTTGATAATACTGAAGATCTGGCAGGCAGTGGGCATGGAGTCTGCTCTACCCAATGCAGTTGGCTGAAGGTCCAATCAATTTTAATGTTAATGCAAAAGAAAAGCTGCCAGTATTACTTGTGTTGGTTATGGGCAGCCTGTTATTTCGGCAGGTTGGAAATCCAATGCGTCTGCCATCACTTAAAGGCAGCCTGCAGCCCTTAAAGGAGATGTACACTTTTCAAAGGGAGGAAGTGGAGATTGCATTACTGAGACATCAGGCAGCATCATGTTGTCATGAGTTTACACAATTCTCTGATGAATTTGAGGAGGTGCTGGTACAGAAAGTGAGAAACAGGATGGAGGCTCTCCTTTTCTCCAATAGACAATGGGTGCTCCATCAAAGTAAACCACAAGAGTGGAAAAAATGACTGATAGGTCAATGCAAGAAGCACAGTTCCAGGGAACTTACTCCATTGCGGGCCGAACCTTACTTGAATTGTCAAGCTAAGACTCCCCTTCACATCTCTCTTACTCTCTACACAGCCCTGAAACACCAGACTTTAGTCCCAGCTCTACCAATTCTTTCCTCCAACACTTCACCAGTCTCTCTTCCAATCATAATAGAACTCTTCAATGCACCTCATTTTTCTGCCACTCAAGCACTGCTACTGCCCTCACAAACACATCTGCCTCACCCACACTTGGTGCTTTCTCTTCTCAGCATGCACACTTGCTAAGCTTCCTCACATATTCTCAAAAACTCTTCTACAATGCACACACTAACACACTCCAATTCTTCTTGCAGGAGAACCTGGCATGCAACCGAAAGGAAACCTCAAGGACTGGAGCAGGTCCCACCACATGGCCAACTTTGATTCCAATGGAGGGCTCCACCATCACCATTGGCAGAGTGAGAAAGTGCAGTGGTGCAGGGGATGAGACTGGAAGCCATGCAAGGCAAGGTGTTTGGGCATTTTGTCTTCCCACTTAACTCCCACACTCTCTCACTTATAGCCACACACACATACATGTACACAAATCATGATAACTCAATGCTGCTTTGCACTGCCACTCATCTTCTACTGCCTCTCCTTGACAATATGTACTAACCTTTTGTCCTTCTGTCCTTTTCTAGGTCCTTTCGATGCTTTGGGCTCTATAGCCACACAAGCAGAGGGGGAACGACCCTATCAAAGGTGCAACATTACTTGTTCTTACCAGCACAGAAATCAGCTACCCGCACAGTGTAGATAGTGAGTTAAAGGGATCTACTCAGATGAGCAAAAGCAAGTGCAGGTGGAAAGGAAACAGCTCACTGGAGGACAAGCATACATTCTAGCTCTGCTTAAAAGGACAGAGGTGCAGACTTTAGGCCCCCAGTTATTAAATGAAATGTGACTTCTGAATAGGAGCAATAGCTGAGTGTTTTGGAATACCTGCCAGAAATCTAGTGCAACATGTTTGAGAGTAGAGGAGTCCATTACCAATTTATGTGGGGTTCTGATGCAGTCAACCATGGAGCATGTGGCCAATTTAAGGGAGCAAAAAAGAAAATGAAGACCTACAAACCTGTTACTTTGATGTCAATAGTAAGGAAAATGTTAGAATCTATTATAAAGGATGAGATAACTGGACACTTGGGAAATAATTATATGATTGGGAAAAGTCAATGTGGATTTGTGAAAGGGAAATTATGTTTGACAAACCTGTTGGAGTTTTTTGAGGATGTTACTTGTAGCATTGATAAAGGAGAACCAGTGGATGTGGTGTATTTGGATTTTCAGAAGGCTTTTGAAAAAGTCCCACACAAGAGATTAGTAAACAAAATTAGAGTACATGGGATTGGGGGGAATATACTGCAATGGATTGAGAATTGGTTAACAGACAGAAAGCAGAGAGTAGGAATAAACGGGTCATTCTCAGGATGGCAGACTGTTACAGTGGGGTACCGCAAGGATCAGTGCTTGGGCCACAGCTGTTGACAATCTATATAAATGATTTGGACGTGGGGACCAAATGGAATATTTCCAAATTTGAGGATGACACAAAACTAGGAGGGAATGTAAGTTGTGAGGAGGATGCAACAAGGCTTCAAGGGGATTTGGAAAGGCTAAGTGAATGAACAAGAACATGGCAGATGGAATACAATGTGATTAGGTGTGAAGTGATCCACTTTGGTAGAAAAAAACAGAAAGTAGAGTATTTCTTAAATGGTGAAGGAGTTGGGAAGTTTTTTTTTATTATTCGTTTCATGGGATGTGGGCATCACTGGCCAGGTCAGCATTTATGTCCATCCCTAATTGCCCATGAGAGGGTGATGGTGAGCTGCCTTCTTGAACCACTCCAGTCCATGTGGGGTAGGTACACCAACAGTGCTATTAGGAAGGGAGATCCAGGATTTTGACCCAGCGACAGTGAAGGAACGGCGATATTGTTCCAAGTTAGGATGGTGTGTAGTTTGGAGGGAAAGTGCTGATGTCCAAAGAGACCTGGGTGTCCTTGTTCATGAGTCACTAAAACTTAGTATGCAGCTGCAGCAAGCAATTAAGAAGGCAAATTGTATGTTGGCCTTCATTGCAAGGGAATTTGAATACAGGAGTAAAGATGTATGGCTTTAATTGTATAAAGCCTTGGTAAGACCACACCGGGAGTAGTAATAGTCATTTAGTAGTACAGAACTTGAGTATTGCTGAAAATAGAGATATGTGGTTGAAGCTTTTCATCTTGCACTCATCAGGACAATCCACAAGAATACCAATGTAAGGAAAGACAACAACTGTATACTGTATGAGATTGGTTGGCAAGTGAAATAAAAACAAGAAATGCTGGAAATACTCAGCAGGTCTGGCAGCATCTGTGGAGACAGAAGCAGGGTTAACATTTCAGGTCAGTGACCCTTCATCAGAACTGGCAAATGTTAGAAATGTAATAGGTTTTAAGCAAATAAAGCGGGGGTGGGGCAAGAGATAACAAAAGGAAACGTTCTTCTAGGACAGAGGGTCACAGAGAATGACTGACCAGAAGGTCATGGAGCAAAGGCAAATGGTATGTTAATGGTGTGCTGAAAGATAAAGCGTTAGTGCAGAGAGGGTATTAATTGACAGAAAAATGAACAGCACTGGCCCAAAGCACAGGCATGAAAAATGTGGGTAGGCAGATGGTAAAAAAATGAATGATGAAACTAAGTAAAAGAAATTAAACAAAGAAAAAAGAAAAATAACTAAAAATATAAAGGGGGGCCCTTCATGCTCTGAAATGATTGAACTCAATGTTCAGTCCAGCAGGCTGTAATGTGCCTAATCAGTAAATGAGATGCTGTTCCTTGAGCTTGCGTTGATGTTCACTGGAACACTGCAGAAAGCCCAGGACAGATATGTGGACATGAGGGCAGGAGGGGTGTGTTGAAATGGCAAGCAACCAGATTCTTTTGGACTGAGCGGAGGTGTTCCGCAAAGTGGTCACCCAATCTGCGTTTGGTCTTCCCAATGTAGAGGAGACCACATTGTGAGCAGTGAATACAGTATACTAAATTGCAACTACAAGTAAATTGCTGTTTCACCTGAAAGGAGTGCTTGGGGCTTTGGATAGTGAGGAGAGAGGAGGTAAAAGGACAGTTGTTACACCTTTTGTGATTGCACGGGAAGGTGCCATGGGAAGGGGATGAGGTGTTGGGGGTAATGGAGGAGTGGACCAGGGTGTCACAGAGGGAACGATCCCTTCGGAGTGCTGACAGGGGAGGGAGGGGAAGATGTGTTTGGTGGTGGCATCATGCTGGACGTGGGGGAAATGGCGGAGGATGATCCTTTGGATGTGGAGGCTGGTGGAGTAGAAAGTGAGGACAAGGGGAACTCTGTCGCAATTCTGGGAGGGAGGGGAAGGGGTGAGGGTACTGGTGCAGGAAATGGGCCGGACACGGTTGAGGGCCCTGTCAACCACAGTGG
This sequence comes from Heterodontus francisci, assembly GCF_036365525.1. Lineage (NCBI taxonomy): Eukaryota > Metazoa > Chordata > Chondrichthyes > Heterodontiformes > Heterodontidae > Heterodontus > Heterodontus francisci. Next base: position 89,425,736 of record NC_090375.1, read on the forward strand.
GGGGGATTCCTCGGTTGAGGAAAAAGGAAGCAGATGTGTTGAGGTGAGGTGGTCAGAAACAGTATAAAATGAGTCGACAGGAATGTTCAGGCAAGCACCAAATCTCATGAATGTTTCTTACTTACAAAAGGTGCGAAGGCATTTTAACAAACAGTAAAGTCAACATCTTTAGTAACGGTGCAACTTGTTCATAGAATATGGAAACAGGTTTAACATGTCAAATATATTTATTATCTGGTGGGTGCCAGATGTCACTAAAATACAACAGGCAAACAGGGTGATTAGCATAGACTCAGTTTATTGATTGCTCGTTTAAAGTATTTTCGCTACCAAAGTGCTCATGCGTGAATGAGCCATATCATTTCGGAGTACCACTCTCTCACAAGTTACATCAATTACAAATTCAACTATAGAACATCATAAATATACAATGTAAATAAAAGCAACAAAATCTCATATCCGTTTCTGATATTTTTATGTGTGTGTGTTTTGTTACTTTTCTCCATGTCAATGGCACAACTACCGTCTTTAATACTGGGAACTCATTGGTGTATAGTTTGGATCCGGTATCCCTAGAAGCAGGGATGAGGGATTTCAAGGGCAGGTTAAAGGATATTCTTACAAATGAGAATACCAACCAGGACTCACAGCTGAGGATAGACCAAGTTGCGGGGGAAGATTGATCGGATAGATAGGAAGAAACTTTTTCCCTTAGCGGAGGGATCAATAACCAGGGGGCATAGATTTAAGGTAATGGGCAGGAGGTTTAGAGGGGATTTGAGGAAAATTATTTTCACCCAGAGGGTGGTTGGAATCTGGAACAGACTGCCTGAAGGGATGGTAGAGGCAGGAACCCTCACAGCATTCAAAAAGTATTTAGATGAGCACTTGAAACACCATAGCATACAAGGCTACGGGCCAAGTGCTGGAAAATGGGATTAGAATAGATAGGTGCTTGATGGCCGGCACAGACATAATGGGCTGAAGGGCCTGTTTCTGTGCTGTATAACTCTATGCTTCTATGACTCTAGATGTGTCGGAGACAGAGAAACTGGGAGAATGGAATGGAGTCCTTGCAGGAGGCAGGGTGTGAAGAAGTGTAGTTGAGATAGCTGTGGGAGTCGGTGGGCTTATAATAAATATTAGTAGACAGCCTATCTCCAGAGATGGAGACAGAGAAGTCGAGGAATGGAAGGGAGATGTTGGAGATGGATCATGTAAAGTGAGGGAAGGGTGGAAATTGGAAGCAAAGTTGATAAAGTTTTCCAGTTCAGGGTGGGAGCAGGAAACGGCGCTGATACAGTCATCAATGTACCGGAAAAACAGTTGGGGGAGGGGGCCGAGTCGGACTGGAACAAGGAATGTTCGACACTCTTTTTCTTTGGCCTCCTTGTCTCGAGAGACAATGAGTAAGCGCCTGGAGGTGGTCAGTGGTTTGTGAAGCAGCACCTGGAGTGGCTGTAAAGGCCAATTCTAGACAGACTCTTCCACAGGTGCTGCAGATAAAATTGGTTGTCGGGGCTGTTACACAGTTGGCTCTCTCCTTGCGCTTCTGTCTTTTTTCCTGCCAACTGCTAAGTCTCTTCGACTCACCACGCTTCAGCCCCGCCTTTATGGTTGCCCGCCAGCTCTGGCGATCGCTGGCAACTGACTCCCACGACTTGTAATCAATGTCACAGGACTTCATGTCGCGTTTGCAGACGTCTTTAAAGCAGAGACATGGACAGCCGATGGGTCTGATACCAGTGACGAGCTCGCTGTACAATGTGTCCTTGGGGATCCTGCCATCTTCCATGCGGCTCACATGGCCAAGCCATCTCAGGCGCCACTGGCTTAGTAGGGTGTATATGCTGGGGATGTTGGCCGCCTTGAGGACTTCTGTGTTGCAGATATGGTCCTGCCACCTGATGCCAAGGATTCTCCGGAGGCAGCGAAGATGGAATGAATTGAGACGTCGCTCTTGGCTGACGTACGTTGTCCAGGCCTCGCTGCCATAGAGCAAGATACTGAGCACACAGGCTTGATACACTCGGACTTTTGTGTTCTGTGTCAGTGCGCCATTTTCCCACACTCTCTTGGCCAGTTTGGACAGAGCAGAGGAAGCCTTTCCCATGCGCTTGTTTAATTCTGCATCGAGAGACAGGTTACTGGTGATAGTTGAGCCTAGGAAGGTGAACACTTGAACCACTTCCAGAGTGTGGTCACCGATATTGATGGATGGGGCATTTCTGACGTATCCCACAAAACGACAGGCATAACTAGGACCCATGCGAGTACCCATAGCAACACCTTTTACTTGAAGGAAGTGAGTGGAGTTGAAGGAGAAGTTGTTCAATGTGAGAACAAGTTCAGCCAGGCGAAGGGTGGTGGTGGATGGGGACTGGTAGGGCCTCTGTTCAAGGAAGTGGAGACCCCTCAAACCGTCCTGGTGGAGGATGGAGGTGTAGAGAGATTGGATGTCCATATTGAAGAGGAGGCGGTTAGGGCCAGGAAACTAGAAATTGTCAAAATGACGGAGGGTGTCAGAAGAGTCACGGATGTAGGTGGGAGGAGACTGGACCAGCGGAGAAAAGATAGCGTTAAGATAGGAAGAAATAAGTTCAGTTGCGCAGGAGCAGCTGAAACAGTAGGTCTGCCGGGACAGTCCTGTTTGTGGATTTTGGGAAGGAGGTAGAAGCGGGCTGTCCGGGGTTGCGGGACTATGAGGTTGGAAGCTATAGAGGGAAGACCTCCAGAGGAGATGAGGTCAGTGACAGTCTTGTGGACAGTAGCTTGATGTTCGGTTGTGGGGTCACGGTCCAGGGGGAAGTAGGAAGATGTGTCTGAAAGTTGGCGCTCAGCCTCTGCAAGGTTGAGGTTGGTACATTAGACAACAACAGCACCACCCTTGTCTGCAGGTTTGATGACAATGTTGGGGTTAGACCTGAGAGAACAGAGTGCAGCAAGTTCAGAAGGGGACAGGTTAGAGTGAGTGAGGGGGGCAGAGAAATTGAGAAGACCGATGTCTTACCGACAGTTTTCAATGAAAAGATCAAGAGCGGGTAAGAGGCCAGAAGGAGGGGTCCAGGTGGAGGGAGAATGCTGGAGGCAGTTGGCAAGTGAACTCTGATTGGTCGAGGCATTGCCATGGAGAATGCACCAGTTTACGGTGACTGACAGTTAACTGCCAAACTTTGTTTGAAACTTAAACCAGGCAGCTTGACTCCAATTGGTCAAGGCATTGCCCTGAGGAATGAACTAGCAAATGTCTGTCACTTATTTTGTTTAGCTGAAACAGGTGCAATGTGTGTTCATGTTCTTTCTGTCTGCAAAGAACAGGGCCCTGTGTATTAATATATGTAGCTTCCAGTACGCGTAAATACGCCACACTGCGAGTCCAACTGACAATCTTAAACTGACAACATGTCTCTATTTTCAGCAATACCTGGAGTATTGTGTACAGTTTTGGTCTCCTTATCTAAGGAAGGATATACTTGCCATATGGGTGGCACAGTGGCGCAGTGCTTAGCACCGCAGCCTCACAGCTCCAGCGACCCGGGTTCAATTCTGGGTCCTACCTGTGTGGAGTTTGCAAGTTCTCCCTGTGTCTGCGTGGGTTTCCTCCGGGTGCTCCGGTTTCCTCCCACAGCCAAAAGACTTGCAGGTTGATAGATGAATTGGCCATTATAAATTGCCACTAGTATAGGTAGGTGGTAGGGGAATATAGGGACAGGTGAGGATGTGGTAGAAATATGGGATTAGTGTAGGATTAGTATAAATGGGTGGTTAATGGTCGGCACAGACTCGGTGGGCCTGTTTCAGTGCTGTATCTCTAAATCTAAATCTAAATCTAAATCTAAGAGGGAGTGCAACAGAGGTTCATCAGACTAACTCCTGGATAGTGATTGTCTTTTGAGAAGAGATTGCAGAAACTGGGCCTGTATTCTCTAGAGTTTCAAAGAATAGGAGGTGATCTCTTTGAAACTTACAAATTTCTTACAGGGTGTGACAGAGTGGATGTGGATAGGATGTTTCCTCTGGCTGGTAAGTCTAGAACAAGGGGACACAGTCTCAGAATATGGGGTAGGCCATTTAAGACTGAGTTGAGGAGGAATTTCTTTACTCAGAGGGTGGTGAATCTGTGGAATTTTCTACCCCAGAGGGCTGTGGAAGCTCAATTATTGAGCATGTTCAAGACAGAAATCGAGAGATTTCTGAATACTAATGACATCAATGGATATAGGAATAGTGGAGAAAAATGGCGTAGAGGTAGATGATCAGCCATGATCTGTTTGAATGGTGGAGCAAGATTGATGGGCCGAATGGCCTACTGCTCCTATTTCCTATGATCGATCCTAAGATGCTGTCGAAGGAGGTTTGGCGAGTTGCTGCAGTGCATCTTGTAGATGGTATACGCTGCTGCCACTGCATCAGTGGTGGACAGAGTGAATGTTTAAGGTGATGAATTGGGTGTTGGTCAAGCGGGCTGCTTTTTCCTGTATGGTGCTGAGCTTCATGAGTGCTGTTGGAGCTGTACCCACCCAGGTGAGTGGAGAGTATTCCATCATGCTCCTGACATGTGCCTTGTTTGGGCCTGGTGGTGGGCCTGCTTTGGGGAGTCAGGAGGTGAGTTACTCTCTGCAGAATTCCCAGCCTCTGAGCTGCTCTTGTAGCCACAGTATGGCAGCTCCAGTACAGTTTCTGGCCAATGGTAAACCCCAGGATGTTAATAGTGGGGGATTCAGCAATGGTAATGCCGTTGAATTTCAATGGGAGATTGTTAGATTCTCCCTTCTTGGAGATGGTCATTGCCTGACTCTTGTGTGTCACGAATGTTAGTTGCCACTTATCAGCCCAAGCTTAAATGTTGTCCACGTCTTGCTGCCAATGGACACAGACTGCTTCAGTATCTCAGGAGTCACGAACGGTACTGAATACTGTGCAACCATCAGTGAACATCCCCACTTCTGACCTTATGTTGTCATGTAGGTACACCCACAACGCTGTTACGGAGGGAGTGCCAGGTTTTCGACCCAACAACAGTGAAGGAATGGCAATATAGTTCTAAGTCAGGATGATGTTAATCTGTTAATTGTGTCTCAATTACAGTCATAGAGTCATAGAGCTGTTTCACTATATGCAAGTGGAGGGTGTTAATTGGGGGAATTACATGAGCACTTATCAGCAGACACCTATGGAGACTGGTAGAAGATTTTGAGTGAGGAGCTACATGTTTGTAATCCCTTTACTCTGTGTAATAAATGTGAAACTGAGTGAAGATAGGCTCCAGCATTATCCTTCCATAACAAGCTTTCTGGAGTTTAACAGGTATGTGACTTTAAGGCGAACTTGCAGGAGGTGGTGCTACCATGCATCTGCTGCCTTTGTTGGTCTCAGTGGTAGAGGTCACAGGTTTGGAAGTTGCTGTCGAAGGTGGGCTCCACCATCTTAGAATCATAGAATGTTTATGGCAGAGAAAGAGGCCACTTGGCCCATCTTCTCTGTCTTCGACAGTCTGGAAGACTGAATGGATAAGGGTTTCAGCCACATTACAGATTTATTACAGTTTGATCTCCTGCAAATCAGTGGAAGTGTTGAGCCAGAGCAACAGCAGTCATGCAATGTGAAGGGAATGTGTTTCCCTTTCCCAAGAGGATAAGCTTGTTTGGATCATTGCCACCCCTTCAACCAAAACCTGCCTTTATGGCAGAAAGCCAGCATTGATCAGATTGCCTTGGCAGGCACTGAGTTGCTGCAGTTTTCAGTCAACCTCTCTCAGTCCCGAGCTATATTCCTTCTAAGGTGTGGAGGTACATGGGTGTGCAACAATCCAGAATGTACAACAAAGTGCAACAAATAGGCTGCGTATAACAAAGAAAAATTAGAGGTCTTATTCTTCCATCTCCCAAGCTGAAGCCACTGAGGAAGCACTTTGTATGAGCGCTAGAGAAAGTAACATCAATTAAGACAGTCCACAGTCACTATGGATTCTCACTAAGTGATAATTAATGTGCAGGCATTTGTGTAAAACAGTAAAATTCTAAAAAAAAAATGAAATCTTTGTGTGCAGAGAGTGTTTCTGTCATAACTGGTGACTCTGCAATTTTAGTTGATGTGAATATCAATGTTGGTCTTTGGGCAGATGCAGTTTATTTGAGGGTGGAAAGATTGGGAGAGATGTTGGACATAACTGTTAATGCAGAGGAGCAGGGACTATTCAGTTGACGCCCTCTTCAATGAGCTGCTGTCAAAGCACTCTGACTGAAGGCAAGTGTTGGAGCTTTCCCACTCTGCATATCCTCTATGGCATCATTGCTTGAGGACGCCAATGGGCTGCCCTTGAGGGCTCTGGTTGAACCATGGATCTGATTGTATCACAGTTCAGCTGCTTAGCATGGGTTCTTGAAAGGAATCATGAGCCAAGTGTTTTGGCAATAGCCTTGTACCCAAGCAGCCAGTCTTTCACCTTTTGTGAAAGGGCAAAGAGTGGGGGAATGATGGATTGGCACAATATAAAATCATGACAGTTGCCAGGAAAGCAGGCACAGACCTGCAAGATATGCTGCTAACGATCACGCACCAGCTCCACCTTAATTGAGTGGAACACATTGTGATCCATAAAGGCACTGGACTCATCTGAAGAAGTCTGTGGTGATGTGGGCTCAATGAATGAGGCTATGGAATTGGGGTTTGCCTACAATCTTTGTGAATCCAGCAGGCCTATCCTGCTGCCATGGGAAAAGTGATGAATGTGTTTGTTCTAACAAATAATGGCATCAGTCACCCTCTTAATGCAAAAATGAAGTGCAGGCAGACTGATGTTATAATATCCTCTGTGGCAGCCTGGAAGCAACTGGAGGCAAAGAAGTTCAGGGCTCCAGTGAGCTTGACTGCAATAGGCAATGCTATACTCGCTCTGCCAGTTAGTTATTTATCTAATTGCAGGCAAGAGGCATATCTTCCTACTCCTCATTGAAGTGCACATATGTTGTCCTCAGCCTACAAACTCTTTTGGGAGGGTAATGATTGCTGGAAGCACGCCTTCTTCTAATTTCTCAGTTGCAGCAGAACTCTGTTTGCTCATTCCTCCTATTGCAGCTACTCCGCCGATGGCATGAGTGTGTTGGAAAGGTATCTTTTTAATAATATAGACACAGGATTGCAGTCCTGTGTTTATGTGCTAAGAATTAGTTTTCAATTTGGAGTCAGAAATATGAAGGTTTATGAAAGGTTAAATGAACAAACACCAAAATTACATAAGATGCTGCTGCGGAAGAACTCACCTTAGAGCCAGTTGAGCTCAACTACTCTCCTCCCTCCTCCTTCAGATATCTTCTAACTTATGCTTAAACTGTTTCCAGCTGCATCACTCCATAGAATCATAGAATGGTTACAGCACAGAAGGCGGCCGTTCGGCCCGTCATGTGCAAGCCAGCTCTCTGCAAGACCAATTTTGCAAAACCCACTCTCCGCCCCTTTCCCCGTAGCCATGCAAATTTATCTCTTCAAATACTTATCTAATTCCCTTTTGAAAGCCACAATTGAATTTGCCACCACCACACTGTTAGGCAGCATTTTCTAAATCCGAACCTCACGCTGTGTAAAAAAAGGTTTCTCCTCATGTTGCTATTGGTTCTTTTGCCAATCACCTTAAATCGGTGTCCTCAGGTTCTCAACCCTTCCACCAATGAGAACAGTTTCTTTCCACTATGTTTAGATTCGTCATGATTTTGAATACGCTATCAAATCTCTTCTCAGCCTTTTCTTCTTGAAGGAGAACAATCACAGCTTTTCCAGTCTATCCACATAACTGAAGTCCCTCATCCCTGGAACCGGTCGAGTAAATCTTTTCTGCACCCTCTCTAAAGCCTTCATATGCTTCCTAAAGTGCGGTGCCCATAATTGGATACAATACTTTAGTTGTGTTGTATAACAGGGTTGTAGTGGTGGGTGATTTTAACTTTCCCTATATTGACTGGGACTCACTTAGTGCTAGGGGCTTGGATGGGGCAGAATTTGTAAGGAGCATCCAGGAGGGCTTCTTGAAACAATATGTAGATAGTCCAACTAGGGGTGGGGCCGTACTGGACCTGGTATTGGGGAATGAGCCCAGCCAGGTGGTCGAAGTTGCAGTAGGGGAGCATTTGGAAACAGTGACCATAATTCCGTAAGTTTCAAGGTACCTATGGATAAGGATAAGAGTAGTCCTCGGGTGAATGTGCTAAATTGGGAGGAAGGCTAATTATAACAATATTAGGCAGAAACTGAAGAATTTAGATTGGGGGCAGCTGTTAGAGGGTAAATCAACATCTGACATGTGAGAGTCTTTCAAATGTCAGTTGATTAGAATCCAGAACCGGCATGTTCCTGTGAGGAAGAAGGATAAGTTTGGCAAGTTTCGGGAACCTTGGCAAACGAGGGATATTGTGAGCCTAGTCAAAAAGAAAAAGGAAGCATTCGTAAGGGATAGACGGCTGGGAACAGACGAAGTCCTTGAGGAATATAAAGAAAGTAGGAAGGAACTAAAGCAAGGAGACAGGAGGGCTAAAAGGGGTCATGAAAAGTCATTGGCAAACAGGATTAAGGAGAATCCCAAGGCTTTTTATACATATATACAGAGCAAGAGGGTGGCCAGGGAAAGGGTTGGCCCACTCAATGACAGAGGAGGGAATCTATACGTGGAGCCAGAGGAAATGGGCGAGGTACTAAATTAGTACTTTGCATCAGTATTCACCAAAGAGAAGGACTTGGTGGATGATGAGGCTAGGAAAGGGAGTGTAGATAGTCTGGGTCATGTCGATATCAAAAAAGAGGTGGTGTTGGGCGTCTTAAAACATTAAGGTAGATAAGTCCCCAGGGCCTGATGGGATCTACCCCAGAATACTGAGGGAGGCAAGGGAGGAAATTGCTGGGGTCTTGACAGAAATGTCTGTATCCTCATTGGCTACAGGTGAGGTCCCAGAGGACTGGAGAATAGCCAATGTTGTTCCTTTGTTTAAGAAGGGTAGCAAGGATAACCCAGGAAATTACAGGCCGGTGAGCCTTACGTCAGTGGTAGGAAAATTATTGGAGAGGATTCTTTGGGACACGATTTACTCCCATTTGGAAACAAATGGACTTATTAGCGAGAGGCAGCATGGTTTTGTGAAGGGGAGGTCGTGTCTCGCTAACTTGATCGAGTTTTTTGAGCAAGTGACGAAGATGATTGATGAAGGAAGGGCAATGGATCTTGTCTACATGGACTTCAGTAAAGCCTTTGACAAGGTCCCTCATGGCAGACTGGTACAAAAGGTGAAGTCACACGGGATCAGAGGTGAGCTGGCAAGATGGATTCAGAACTGGCTCGGTCATAGAAGACAAGAGGGTAGCAGTGAAAGGGTGCTTCTCTAAATGGAGGGCTGTGACGAGTGGTGTTCCGCAGGGATCAGTGCTGGGACCTTTGCTGTTTGTAGTATATATAAATGATTTGGAGGAAAATGTAGCTGGTCTGATTCGTAAGTTTGCGGACGACACAAAGATTGGTGGAGTTGCGGATAGTGATGAGGATTGTCAGAGGATACAGCAGGATATAGATCGGTTGGAGACTTGGGTGGAGAAATGGCAGACAGAGTTTAATCCGGACAAATGTGAGGTAATGCATTTTGGAAGGTCTAATACAGGTGGGAAGTATACAGTAAATGGCAGAACCCTTAGGAGTATTGACAGGCAGAGAGATCTGGGCATACAGGTCCACAGATCACTGAAAGTGGCAACGCAGGTGGATAAGATAGTCAAGAAGTCATACGGCATGCTTGCCTTCATCGGTTGGGGCATAGAGTATAAAAATTGGCAAGTTATGCTGCAGCTGTACAGAACCTTAGTTAGGCCACACTTGGAATATTGCGTACAATTCTAGTCGCCACACTACTGGAAGAATGTGGAGGCTTTGGAGAGGGTACAGAAGAGGTTTACCAGGATGTTGCCTGGTCTGGAGGGTATTAGCTCTGAGGAGAGGTTGGATAAACTTGGATTGTTTTCACTGGAACAACGGAGGTGGAGGGGCGACATGATAGAGGTTTACAAAGTTTTGAGTGTCATGGACAGAGTGGATAGTCAGAAGCTTTTTCCCAGTGTGGAAGAGTCAGTTACTAGGGGACATAGGTATAAGGTGCGAGGGGCAAAGTTTAGAGGAGATGTGCAAGGCAAGTTTTTTTGAACACAGAGGGTGGTGAGTGCCTGGAACTTGCAGTCGCACTACTATAGACATCCAAACAGTCAGAGTGAGATCGAAGAGCAAATATGTAGACACATTTTTGAGAAGAGCAAAAACAATAGGACAGTAGTAATAGTGTATTTAACTACCTCAATATTAATTGGGATAGTTTTAGTGTGAAAGGAATAGAGGGAGCAGAATTCTTAAGGTGTATTCGGGAGAACGTTTTTGCCCAGCATACATCAAGTCCAACAAGAGAGGGCACAGTTTTAGACTTAGTTTTAGGAAATGAAAATGGGCAGGTGGAAGGAGTGGCAGTGGGAAAGCATTTTGGTGGTCGTGATCATAATACAGTCAGTTTTAACATAATTATGGGAAAGGACAGAGATAGAACAGGAGTTAAAGTTCTTAATTTGAGTAAGGCCAATTTAACTAAGCTGAGAAGCAATTTAGCAAAAGTGGACTGGATAAAGCTACTTGAAGGTAAATCAGTGTCAGAGCTGTGGAAGCATTCAAAGGGGAGATTTGGGGGGCTCAGAGTAAACATGTTCCCACAAAGAAAAATTGAGGGATGGCCAAATCTCAAGGCCCCGGAGGTCAAGGAGCTTACAGGGTATGATAAGGCAGAAAAGGAAAGCCAATGTCAGATATCAAAAATTCAATACTACAGAAAACCGAGAGGGGTGTAGAAAGTGTAGGGGTGAAATCATAAAGGAAATTAGAAAAGCAAAGCATGAAAGGATATTGGCAAGCAAAATCAAGGAAAACCCGAAGATGTTTTATCTATGCATTAAAAGTAAGAGAATAACTAAGAGTCGGGCCCATAAAAGACCAGAAGGGTAACCTGTGTGTGGATGTGGAGATGTTGGTATGGTTCTTAATCAATACTTTGCGTCTCCCTTCACAAAAAATAGAGACGATGCAGACATTGCAGTTAAGGAGGAAGAGTGTGAAGTATTGGATGTGATAAACATAGGGAGAGAAGAAGTGTTAAGGGGATTAGCATCTTGAAAGTGGATAAATCACCAGGGCCTGATGAAATGTATCCCAGGCCGTTAAAATAAGCCAGGGAGTAAATAATGGAAGGTCTGACCACCATTTTCCAATTCTCACTGGATACAGGTGTGGTGCCAGAGGATTGGAGGTCTGTTAACGTTGTACCTTTGTTTAAAGAGGAAGTGAGGGATAGACAGAATAATTCAGGCCAATCAGTCTAGCCTAAGTAAGTGTAGGACCCTTAGAGGATGAGACTGGGGAATTAACAACAGGGAACAGGAAAATGGCAGACAATTTAAACCAATATTTTGCATTGGTCTTCATGGTGGAGGACACTGTAAACATCCTAACAATAATAGATGACCTAGGTGTACATGGGAGGGAGGAACTTGTAACAATCTCTATCATGAAGGAAAAGGTGCTGGACAAACTGATGGAACTAAAGACAGACAAGTTGCCAGGACCTGATGGCCTGCATCCAGGGGTTTTAAAAGAAGTGGCTGCAGAGATAGTGGAGGCATTGCTCATAATATACCAAAACTCACTGGATTCCGGTCGGATACCAGCGAATTGGAAAACCGCTAAAGTGATGCCCCTATTCAAGAAAGGAGGGAGACAGAAAGAAGGAAACTATCGACCAGTGAGCTTAACATCTGTCATTGGGAAATGCTAGAGTCCATTATTAAGGAAGAAATAGCAGGACATTTAGAAAAATAATGTAATAAAACAGAATCAACATGGTTTTATGAAAGGGAAATCATGTTTGACAAATTTGAGTTCTTTGAGGATATAACAGAGTGGCTAAAGGGGAACTGGTAGATGTAGTATATTTGGATTTTCAGAAAGCGTTCGATAAGGTGCCACATAAATGGTTATTACACAAAATAGGAGCTCAGGGTATATGGGGGGTAATGTGTTGGCAAGGATTGAGGATTGGCTAACACACAGAAGGCAGAGAGTAGGGATCAATGGGTCTTTTTCAGGTTGGAAAGCCATAACTAGTGGGATGCTACAAGGATCGGTCCCAGGACCTCAACTATTTACGATCTATATTAATGACTTGGAGGAAAGGACAGAGTGTAGAGTATCCAAATTTGCTGACGATACAAAAATAGGTGGGAAGGCATGTTGTGATGAGGATACAAAGAATCTGCAAAGGGATATAGATAGGTTAAGTGAGTGGGCAAGAACTTGGCAGATGGTGTTCAATGTGGGAAAGTGTGAGGTAATCCATTTTGGTACAAAGAATAAAAAGGCAGATTATTATTTAGATGGAGAAAGACTACAAAATTTTTTTTTTAATTCATTCATGGGATGTGGGTGATGCTGGCCAGGCCAGCATTTATTGCCCATCCCTAATTGCCCTTGAGAAGGTGGTGGTGAGCTGCCTTCTTGAACTGCTGCAGTCCATTTGGGGTAGGTATACCCACAGTGCTGTTAGGAAGGGAGTTCCAGGATTTTGACCCAGCAACAGTGAAGGAACGGCGATATCGTTCCAAGTCAGGATGGTGTGTGACTTGGAGGGGAACTTGCAGGTGGTGGTGTTCCCATGTATTTGCTGCCTTTGTCCTTCTAGTTGGTAGAGGTCGCGGGTTTGGAAGGTGCTGTCTAAGGAGCCTTGGTGCATTGCTACAGTGCATCTTGTATATGGTACACACTGCTGCCACTGTACGTCAGTGGTGGAAGGAGTGAATATTTGTAGATGGGGTGCCAACCAAGCGGGTTGCTTTGTCCTGGATGGTGTCGAGCTTCTTGAGAGTGTTGGAGCTGCACCCATCCAGGCAAGTGGAGAGTATTCCATCACACTCCTGACTTGTGCCTTGTGGATGGTGGACAGGCTTTGGGGAGTCAGCAGGTGAGTTACTCGCCTCAGGATTCCTAGCCTCTGACCTGCTCTTGTAGCCATGGTATTTATATGGCTACTCCAGTTCAGTTTCTGGTCAATGGTAGCCCCGAGGATGTTGATAGTGGGGGATTCAGCGATGGTAATGCTGTTGAATATCAAGGGGAGATGGTTAGATTCTCTGTTGTTGGAGATGGTCATTGCCTGGCACTTGTGTGGAGCAAATATTACTTGCCACTTATCAGCCCAAGCCTGGATATTGTCCAGGTCTTGCTGCATTTTTACACGGACTGCTTCAGTATCTGAGGAGCCACGAATGGTGAACATTGTGCAATCAGTGAACATCCCCACTTCTGACCTTATGATTGAAGGAAGGTCATTGATGAAGCAGCTGAAGATGGTTGGGCCGAGGACACTACCCTGAGGAACTCCTGCAGTGATGTCCTGGAGCTCAGATGATTGACCTCCAACAACCACAACCATCTTCCTGTGCGCTAGGTATGACTCCACCCAACGGAGGGTTTTCCCCGATTCCCATTGACCTCAGTTTTGCTCGGGCTCCTTGATGCCATACTCGGTCAAATGCTGCCTTGATGTCAAGGGCAGTCACTCTCACCTCACCGCTGAGTTCAGCTCTTTTGTCCATGTTTGAACCAAGGCTGTAATGAGGTCAGGAGCTGAGTGACCCTGGCGGAACCCAAACTGAGCGCCACTGAGCAGGTTATTGCTAAGCAAGTGCCGCTTGATGGCACTGTTGATGACACCTTCCATCACTTTACTGATAATTGAGAGTAGGCTGATGGGTCGGTAATTGGCCGGGTTGGACTTGTCCTGCTTTTTGTGTACAGGACATACCTGGGCAATTTTCCACATTGCCAGGTAGATGCCAGTGTTGTAGCTGTACTGAAACAGCTAGGCTAGGGGCGCGGCAAGTTCTGGAGCACAGGTCTTCAGTACTATTGCCGGAATATCGTCAGGGCCCATAGCTTTTGCAGTATCCAGTGCCTTCAGTCGTTTCTTGATATCACGCGGATTGAATCGAATTGGCTGAAGTCTGGCATCTGTGATGTTGGGGACTTCAGGAGGAGGCCGAGATGGATCAACAACTCAGCACTTCTGGCTGAAGGTTGTTGCAAATGCTTCAGCCTTATCTTCCGCACTGATGTGCTGGGCTCCCCCATCATTGAGGATGAGAATATTTGTGGAGCCACCTCCTCCAGTTAGTTGTTTAATTGTCCACCACCATTCACGGCTGGATGTGGCAGGACTGCAGAGCTTAGATCTGATCCGTTGGTTATGGGATCGCTTAGCTCTGTCTATCGCATGCTGCTTATGCAGTTTGGCATGCAGATAGTCCTGTGTTGTAGCTTCATCAGGTTGATACCTCATTTTGAGGTATGCTTGGTGCTGCTCCTGGCATGCCCTCCTGCACTCTTCATTGAACCAGGGTTGGTCTCCTGGCTTGATGGTAAAGGTAGAGTGGGGGATATGCCAGGCCATGAGGTTACAGATTGTGGTTGAGTACAATTCTGCAGTGCAGAGGGATCTGGGTGTTCTGAAACATGAAACACAAAAAGTAAGCATGCAGGCACAGCAGGTAGTAGGAAGGCAAATGAATTTTGGCCTTTATTGCTAGGGGGTAGGGTTTAAAAATAGGGAAGCCTTATTACAACTGTACAGGGTGTTGGTGAGGTCACACCTGGAGTACTGCGTACAGATTTGGGCCCCGTATTTAAGGAAGGATATACTAGCATTGGAGGAAGTTCAGAAAAATTTCACTAGGCTGATTCCTGGGATGAAGGGGTTGTCTTATCAAGAACAGATAAACAGGTTGGCCTTTACTCATTGGAGTTTAGAAGAATGAGAGGTGATCTTATTGAAACATAAGATTTTAAAGGGGCTTGACAGGGTAGATGTTGAGAATATGTTTCCACTGGTGGGGGAATCTCGAACTAGGGGACATAGTTACAGAATAACGGGACATTCATTTAAAACTGAGATGTGAAGGAATTTCTTCTCTCAGAGGGTGATGAATCTCTGGAATTCTCTACCTCAGAGTTGTGGAGGCTAGGTCACTAATTGTATTTGAGGAGGAGGTAGATAGATTTTTGAAATCTCGAGGAGTCGAGGGTTATGCGGAACAGGCCCGAAACAGGAGTTGAGGCCTGGGACAGATCAGCCATGACCTTATTGAATGGCAGGACAGGCTCAAGGGGCTGAATGGCCTACTCCTGCTCCTATTTCTTGTGTTCTTGTGTCGCCTCGGTAGTGGGCAAATTGTTGGAATCAATTCTGAGAGACAGGATAAATTGTCACTTAGAAAGGCACAGATTAATCAAGGACTGTCAGCATGGATTTGTTAAGGGAAGATCATGTCTGACTAGACTGATTGAATTTTTTTGAGCAAGTAACAAGGAGGATTAGGAAAATAGGAACAGGAATAGGCCATTCAGCCCATCGAGCCTGCTCCATCATTCAACTGGATCATGGTTGATCATCCATCTCAACGCCACTTTCCTGTGCTATCCCCATATCCCTTGATCTCATTAGTACCCAGAAATCTATCAAATTCTATCTTGAACATGCTTAATGATTGAGCTTCCACAGCCCTCTGGAGTGGAGTATTTCAAAGATTCACCACCCTCTGAATGAAGAAAATGCTCATCTGTCTTAAACGGCCTGCACCTTATTCTACATAGATGAGGTAGTACTGTTGATGCTGCATGGATTTTAGCAAGGCTTTTTACAACCGGTTAAAAAAAAAGTCCATGTGATCCAGGGGAATGTAGCAACCTGGATACAAAATTGGCTTCGTGGCAGGAAACAAAGGGTGACGGGTGTTTTTGTGGCTGGAAGGCTGTTTCCAGTGGGGTACCACAGGGCTCAGTACCATGTACCCTGTTTTTTGTGCTATATATTAATGATTTGGATGTAAATGTAGGGAGAATGATCAAGAGGTTTGCAGACGACACAAAATTTGGTCGTGTGGTTGATGGCGAGGAGGATAGCTGTCGGCTGCAGGTAGATATCAATGGACTGGTCAGGTGGGCACAAAAGTGTCAAATGGAATTTAACCCAAAGAGGTGTGAGGTGATACATTTGGGGAGGTCAAACAAGGCAAAAGACTACACAATAAATGGGAGGATACTGAGTGGTGTAGAGGAAGTGAGGGACCTTGGAGTGTATGTCCACAGATCCCTGAAGGCAACAGGATAGGTCAATAAGGTGGTTAAGAAGGCATATGGAATCTGTTCCTTTATTAGCCGAGGCATAAAATATAAGAGTAGGAAGGTTATGCTGCAACTATATAAAACATTAGTTAGGTCACAACTTGAGTACTGTGTGCAGTTATGGTCACCTCATTACAGAAAGGATGTAATTGCACTAAAGAGGGTGCAGAGGAGATTTATGAGGGTGTTTCCAGGACTGGAAAAATGTTGCTATGAGGAAAGATTGGATAAGTTGGGGTTGTTCTCCTTGGAACAGAGGAGGCTGAGGGGAGATTTGATTGTGAGGTGAGGGGCCTGGATAGAGTGGATTGGAAGGGCCTATTTACCTTAGCGGAAAGGTCAGTGACTAGGGGATATAGATTTAAAGTGATTGGTAGAAAGCTTAGAGGGGAAATGAGGAAACATTTTTTTTCACCCAGAGGGTGGTGGGGATCTGGAACTGACTATCTGAAAGGGTGGTAGAGCCAGAAACCCTCATCTCATTTAAAAGGTGTCTAGATGTGCACCTGAAGTGCCAGAACCTGCAGGGCTATGGCCTAAATGCTGGAAAGTGGGATTAGGCCGTGTGATACTTTTTTTTTCAGCTGGCGCAAACACAATGAGTCAAGTGGCCTCTTTCTGTGCCATAAACTTTCTATGATTCTATTAATATATAATCAAGGAAAACAGTACTCCTAGCACTGACCCGAGAAACCCATTGTATACTTTCCTCCTGTCCAAAAAACAACAATTCACCACTACACTCTTTCCTGTCACTCAGCCAACTTTATATCCATGCTGCCACTGTCCCTTTTATTCCATGGGCTTCGAACTTGCTGACAAGTCTACTATGTGGCACTTTATGAAATGCCTTTTGGAAGTCCACCTACACCACATCAACCATCTCTTTTACCTCATCAAAAAACTCAATGAAGTTAGTTAAAACTAATGTGCATTTAACAAATCTATGTTGGCTTTCCTTAATTTATCCACAATTGTCCAAGTGACTGTTAATTTTGCCTCAGATTATCGTAACTAAAAGTTCTTCCACCACTGAGGTTAAACTGACTGGCCTATAATTGCTGGGTTTATCCTTACAACATTTTTTGAACAAGGGTGTAACATTTGCAAATCGCCAATCTTCTGGCACCACCCGTTTCTAAGGAGGATTGGAAGATTATGGCTGTTTTTTTCCCAATTTCTACCCTTACTTCCCTTAGTATCCTCAGATGCTCCCAACCTTGTCCCAGTGAATTATTCTCTAAGTACAGCCAGCCTTTCTCCTCTTTATCAATGTCTCAAATACTTCCTCTTTCATTGTGACTTTAGCAGCACCTTCTTCTCGGTAAAGACAGATGCAAAGCGTTCATTTAGTACCTCAGCTATGCCATCTACCTCCATGCATAAATCCTCTTTTTGGTCTCTAATCAGGCCCACTTCTCGTATTACCCTTTTATTAGGCATCTGTATTCCGCAACCTTTTACATACATTCTCGTTATCAACTGGTACCTCTCTGTATCAAGATGATCCAGGCTTCCTAAACATTTATTTCACTATTCAAATGTTCCACTGTCCTGAAGATAGGCAGAAAATGCCAGTGTTGAGTTCGCAAGCTTGGTCTAAATGTAAGGCATAAAGGGAGCTATATTGCTATAACATAGATACCTCTGTCTCCAGACTTACAAACAGTGATCACATTCAATATAAATGTTACCATGCATGACCTGACCTCTAAAACAGATTGGCCAGCATTTTAGCCCGGAAGCAATTTCTGTGCAGGGGTCTGTTGTGAGGTTTGGAAAACCGGAAGAATGAGTGCCTTAAATTTTTTTTCTGGCAGGTTCTCACCAACAAGCAATCTGATTAATAGGCTGGAGCTCTGATGGACAGGAGGCCTCAGTCTACGAGAGCAGTTAGGTGTAGTGGGGAAAGAGAGAGAGATGTTGCACATTTGTCGTCTGCTATTGTTGCCTCCTACCCCACTCTGATCCCATCTCTGCAATAATATTGAGCCCCAGAGACTTGAGCACAAAATCTCGGCTGATATTCCAGTGTAATACAGAGGGAGTGATGCATTGTCGGAGGTGCCGTCTTTTGGATGAAACATTAAACCGAGGCCCTGTCTGCCCTCTCAAGTGGATCCCATGGCACTATTTTAAAGAAGAGCAGAGGAATTCTCCCTGGTGTCCAGGCCAATATTTATAAGATCATAAGAACTAGGAGCAGGAGTAGGCCGTCCGGCCCCTCGAGCCTGTTCCGCCATTCAATAAGATCATGGCTGATCTTTTCGTGGACTCAGATCCACTTACCTGTGCTCCCACCGTAGCCCTTAATTCCTTTATTGTTCAAAAAGATATCTACCTTAGCTTTAAAGATGTTTACTGAAGAAGCGTCAACTACTTCACTGGGCAAGGAATTCCATAGATTAACAACCCTCTGGGTGAAGAGGTTCCTTCTTAGTTCAGTCCTAAATCTGCTCCCTCTAATCTTGAGGCTATGCCCTCTTGTCCTAGCATCACCTGCCAGTGGAAACATCCTCTCTACTTGTATCTTATCTATTTCCTTCATGATTTTATATGTTTCTATAAGATCCCCCCCTCATTCTTCTGAACTCCAATGAATATAATCCCAATCTACTCAGTCTCTCCTCATAAGCCAACCCCCTCAACTCCGGAATCAACCTAATGAACCTCCTCTGCACCCTCTCCAGTGCCAGTATATCCTTTCTCAAGTAAGGAGACCAAAACTGCACACAGTACTCCAGGTGCGGCCTCACCAGTACCTTATACAGCTGCAACATAACCTCTCTGCTTTTAAACTCAATCCCTTTAGCAATGAAGGACAAAATTCCATTTGCCTTCCTAATTACTTGCTGTACCTGCAGACCAACCTTCTGCGATTCATGCACAAGGACACCTAGGTCCCTCTGCATAGCAGCATGCTGCAACTTTTTACCATTCAAGTAATAATCCTTTTTACTGTTACTCCTACCGAAATGAATGACTTCACATTTATTAACATTGTATTCCACCTGCCAGACCTTTGCCCACTCACTCAATGTATCTATATTCCTCTGCAAAGTTTCACAGTCATCTGCACACTTCGCTCTGCCACTCATCTTAGTGTCATCTGCAAACTTTGACACCCTACACGTGGTCCCCAACTCCAAATCATCTATATAAATTGTAAATAATTGCGGTCCCAACACCGATCCCTGAGGCACACCACTAGTGACTGATTGCCAACCAGACTAGCACTCATTTATCCCCACTCTCTGCTTCCTGTTAGTCAACCAATCCTCTATCCATGCTAATACTTTACCCCTAACGCCATGGATCCTTATCTTATGCAGCAGCCTCTTGTGCGGCACCTTGTCGAAGGCCTTTTGGAAATCTAGGTACACCACATCCACTGGGTCCCCATTGTCCACCTTGCTCGTAATGTCATCATAGAATTCCAAAAGATTTGTCAAGCATGACCTGCCCTTCATAAACCCATGCTGCGTCTGCCCAACGGGACAATTTCTATCGAGATGCCCTGCTATTTCTTCCTTGATAATAGACTCAAGCATCTTCCCCACTACAGAGGTTAAGCTAACCGGTCTATAATTCCCCATCTTTTGTCTACCTCCCTTTTCAAAAAGTGGCGTCACATCTGCTGTTTTCCAATCAACTGGGACTACCCCAGAGTCCAGCGAATTTTGGAAAATTACCATCAGTGCACCTGCTATTTCTCCCGCCATCTCTTTTAGTACCCTGGGATGCATTCCATCAGGGCCAGGAGACTTATCAATCCTTAGCTCCATTAGCTTGCCCAACACTACCTCTTCCGTAATAATGATTGTTTCCAGGTCCTCACCTACGTTGGTCTCTTTGTCAATTACTGGCATGTTATTAATGTCCTCCACTGTGAAGACCGATACAAAATACCTGTTCAATGCCTCGGCCATTTCATCATATCCCATAACTAAATTCCCCTTCTCATCCTCTAAAGGACCAACGTTTACTTTAGCCACTCTTTTTCGTTTTAAATATTTATGGAAACATTTGCTATCTGTCTTTGTATTCTGTGCTAGTTTTTTCTCATGTTCCATCTTACTTTCCTTTATAGCTCTTTTTGTAGCTTTCTGTTGACCTTTAAAGTTTTCCCAATCTTCTAGTTTCATGCTGCTTTTGGCCACTTTGTATGCCTTCTCTTTCAATTTGATAGCCTCCCTTATTTCCTTAGACACCCATGGCAGATTACCCCTTTTCTTCCAGTCCTTCCTTTTCACTGGAATATACTTTTGCTGAGCACTTTGAAAAATTGCTTTGAAAGTCCTCCACTGCTCGTCAACTGTCCCACCATAAAATCTTTGTTTCCAGTCCACTTTAGCCAAGTTCTCCCTCATTCTATTGTAGTCCCCCTTGTTCAAGCACAGGACCCTGGTATTGGATTTTATCTTCACACTCTCCATCTGTATTCTAAATTCAACCATACTGTGATCACTCCTTCCAAGAGGATCCCTAACTATGAGGTCATTAATTATTCCTGTCTCATTACACAGGACTAGTTCTAGGATAGCTTGCTCCCTCGTCGGATCCATTACATACTGTTCAAGAAAACTATCACGGATACACTCAACAAATTCCTCCTCAAGGCTACCCTGACTGAGCTGGTTCAACCAATCTACATGTAGATTAAAATCCCCCATGATAATTGCCGTACCATTTTTACAGGCATTAGTTATTTCTTTGTTTATTGCCCGCCCCAATGTGATATTATTTGGTGGCCTATAGACTACGCCTATCAATGACTTTTTCTTCTTAGAGTTTCTAATTTCCACCCAAATGGATTCAACCTCATTCTCCATAGAACCTATATCATCTCTCAGCACAGCCCTGATGTTGTCCTCGAGTATCAGAGCTACACCACCTCCCTTACCTTCCTGTCTGTCCTTCCGAATAGTCTGGTACCCCTGGATATTTAACTCCCAGTCGTGACCAACCTGTAACCATGTCTCCGTAATGGCTACCAAATCATATTCATTCGCGATGATTTGTGCCGTTAACTCATCAATCTTGTTACGAATGCTACGAGCATTCAGGTAAAGTGCCTTTATGCTAGCTTTCTTACCCTCATGATTCCCAACATCTCTAATAATAACTCCTGAGTTATCCTTCCTTTCTGCTTCTTTCATAGTCTGCCTTGAACTTAAACCCTCCTGCACACGTTAGCCTGCTGCTTACCTTTTTATTTATCATCATACTCCCTGTCGTTTTCCCTTTCCCTTCCCCCCGAGTCACTAGTTTAAAGTCCTAGAGACCACCCTATTTATCCGTTTCGCTAGAACACTGGTTCCAGATTGGTTCAGGTGGAGACCGTCCCATCGGTACGGATCCCCCCGGTTCCAAAACTGATGCCAATGCCCCATGAAATGGAACCCCTCTTTCCCACTCCACTCCCTTAGCCACATGTTTACTTCCCTAATATTCTTATCCCTAAGCCAATTTGCACGTGGCTCGGGCAGTAATCCGGAGATTATGACCCTCGAGGAACTGTTCCTTAATTTCGTTCCTAGTGCTTTATAATCCCCAAACAGGTCCTCCATCCTAGCCTTGCCTATGTTGTTAGTCCCAACATGGACCACAACAACTGGATCCTCCCCCTCCCGCTCCAATATCCTTTCAAGCCGGTCAGAGATGTCCTGAACCCTGGCACCGGGCAGGCAACACACCATGCGGGACTCCCGATCCGGCTTGCAAAGGATACTATCTATCCCCCTAATTATAGAATCCCTTATAACTATCACTTGTCTTTTTGCTCCCCCCTCTTGAATGGCCTTCTGCACCATGGTGCCATGGTCAGTTGGCTCATCCTCCCCGCAGCCCTTTTCCTCATCCACACAGGGAGCAAGTATCTCATACCTGTTGCATAAGGTCACAGGCTGAGGCTCCTCCACTCCTGAACTCAGGATCCCCCTACCTGCCTCACTTGCAATCACACCCTGTTGTCCCTGATCACTAACTGAATTTGAATTACTTAATCTACCAGGTGTGACTGCCTCCTGAAACAAAACGTCCAGGTAACTCTCCCCCTCCCGGATATGCCGCAGTGTTTGAAGCTCAGATTTCAGATCATCAACTCTGAGCCGGAGTTCTTCCAGCAACCAACACTTGCTGCAGATGTGGTCCCTGCCGTTCACAATGGGGTCAGCCAGCTCCCACATCATACAGCTACAGCACATCACCTGCCCAGCCATCTCTACTTAGTTAATTACTTTATTACTTTATATAAATTTATGAGTTAAATACTTTGATACTTCTCTGCTATGGTCTTTTTCAAATAACCAATTCATAGATAAATCAAAAAAAGTAAGTAAAAAAAGAAAGTAAATTTTTAACCAATCACACGATACAGAAGAAATAAAAAAGTTTACCTTATCAACACACCAGAGTCCTTTTTTTTGGTTAGAGGAGGAGGGCGGGTGGGAGACACTACATTACTTTGTGGGACCTTCCTGTGTGTGAATTGTGTGCTTGATTTACCTGCATTTCAATGGTGACTAAACCTCAAAAGTACTTAATGGCTGTAAAACACTTTGGGACCTCTTGAGGTCATGAAAGGTGCTATATAAATGCAAGTTTTTTTTTTAGAAATAAAGAATAGCCAGTAGAACGAGGATTTTTTTTTATTCATTCATGGGATGTGGGCGTCACTGACTAGGCCAGCATTTTATTGATCATCCCTAATTGCCCTTGGTTTGATACAACTGAGGGCATTTTTAAGAGTCAACTACATTGCTGTGGATCTGGAGTCACATTTAGGCCAGACCAGGTAAGGACATTAATGAACCAGATGGGTTTTTAAAATAATTTACATTGGTTTCACAGTCACCATTAGCCTAGCTTTTAATTCCAGATTTTATTAATTGGATTCAAATTTCATCATCTGCTATGGTGGGATTTGAATCCATGCCCCAGAGCATTAGCTTAGGCCTCTGGATTACTAGTCAACTGACATTACCACCACACCACCTGCAGATCTTGGGCAGACTACTGAAACTGTACCCCATTTAAATTTAGCACTTTCAGTAGAGAAGAGAACATACTGATAAAAACTCTTCAGACTTAAATAATTCTGTATTTAACATTGTTAAAGCAAAAAAAAATCTTTAATATATTTAACAATGACTTTCGTGATAGCAAGAGCCTCTGATTTCACTGTTGGCTCTCCTGATGCAACCAGTCTTTTCCTTATGTTGCAGTTCCTTTCTTGAATCAGAATGAAATAACAAGATTCAGCCTGTCGAATCAACATTTAGCATTTCAATACATTCAGTGTTTCCATATCTACAATAATTCTTGTATTTTCCTGGGAAGAAATGACCCCATGTATGCCAAGGCAGCTCATTAACTGCTAATGTCACTATTTCCATTATGCACTAAAATAGATCCTTGTTGCAGCATTACAAAGATAGTACGGCAAACAATATGACAGTGAGCCACGACAAGTATTATAACTAACAGGAAATAAAGCAGTAAAACAACAGTCACTCAGAAACAACAGCACAAAGAGGTTAGCATTATACGGCAACGGATCCTGCAGAATAATTACAGACAGCCAATGGATGAGTAAAATCTGTACTTATATATAATTGTAATGTACAAACTGTCTGACAAAAATATATAGATTTTTTTCCAAAATCAGGGCTTACTCAGAACAGATTAAACACTGCTTTACTGTTAAGTGCTAATTCACAGACTAGTCAGAACTGTCAAGCATTGGTTTATTATTTATAATTTTATCTGGTTTACCACCTCCACATGCTAACAAGTTTGACATAAGAAATATCGGTTGTCAAGGCTTTCTGGCCAAGTTCGTGCTGCATGGGGGGAGCAACACAAAGCCCAGCTAAACCAAGATCATAACTTCTCCAAATGTTGAATTGTTAAGCCTGCCTTAGTTCTGTGAGGAACTTTTGTTCTGAAGCAAAAGGATTGAAGAAACTGCCAGGAAGTGAGTGAGCTTTAAAGTAGATACATTTCAGCTTTGACTGGTGTTGAACCAGAATTTAATTTTTGGAACCTTTCCCTGCACAGTTGTGCAGCTAACAGGGTAAGAAAAAAGGCTGGAAATGATCTTCACAAGGGCATTCATATTCCTACTATTTTCAATGGGACAGGAAAGCACTTTCAGTGGCCCCAAGGATCTGTAGAGGAATTAACACCTTCCAAAATATAATAAATAAATCATCTAGCTTTAGTACCATAAGTTAACCAGTGAAGATCTTGTTGTGTTGTGCCCTCTTTGCTTTTGCCTTCTGTTTCTAAACTGTATCTCAGATCTTAATCTATTATCTGTATTTATTAATAACTCTGGGGTTGTAAATTAACTAGAAAGAGAACAAATACAGGACAATATGAAAAATAAAAAATAACTGACTTTAATCATTAACGAACATATCTCAGATATAGCATAAAATGATATGCATTTATACAATTTATACATGTCAGTCCTCAAATGTCTCAAAGCACTTTGCAAAGTGAAGAGATAAGTACTGAGAGGGAAATGCGGCAATTTGAGGAGGCAAGAGAAGACTAAAGGGACAGTCAAAGATACCAACTTAGACCAAGTCATGAATAATAAAAGATTAACAGAGGGTGAAACTGTCTTCAGCAGTATTGCAAAAGTGAATCAGCAGGCCCATTTGTTACCAGGCCTGATTTTGTTTTCATTCTTTTGCATTCTGCTTAACAGAAGTGCAGATTAGAAAATTGGATATGGCATTTCTAGTCATTAAATTTATTCACCAGGAAGTCAAGAGTGATGCAAACCAATTGCACTGACCTTTGCACCCAATTCTCTGATTTCCTCTCAAGAGCATTTCAAACTTTGTGCTTTAATGTCTTCAAAAAATGCTGTAACACCTACCTAGGCCTTTCTAGTTTTAATTCTACATTTTATTAAATATTTCCAAATCAGCAATTGTGTTACTCTGAGGTTTTATCAAAACAGGAATGTTATGCTAAATAGTGTTATCAGGGACACTGGGTTGTCAGTATTGGGGTCAGCTCAGTGTCTAGCAGTAAATGGATGAAGTCTCATGGTCTAGCAGTACTTTGGGGGGAGGGAGAGTTCCAATGTTCTGGGGGCATTGCAAGGATATCCCATGGTTCTGGAAGAATTACAGTGGGTTCTAATTACCTAAACATCATAACCTGTCTCTTCTCTTTGCAGATGCTGCCTGATCTATGGTGTATTTCCAGTATTTCATACTTTATTTCAAATATCAAGGGTTTGTAATTTTTCCTATCTTGTTATAAGGTGCAATTTTAGAAACAATAAGACAGGTCCTGGGATCACTGGGAGTGGGACACAGCAAACTGGGGAGGTGAAGGAGCATTGCAAGCCATCGTGTTATCAGGAAGCACTAGGAATGCCTTCTAAGGATTTATGAGCAATGAGAGGGAGTTCAGGGACCTAGAAGTGATGGGAGGTTTTTGTTTAGGAAGGCAGGTTGATCTGGCAATATTTGTGGGGAGGAATCCAGCAACTTTGTGGAGCATGCCAGGAGAATGAGACCAAACTACCCATGGCCCCATTCAGACCATCAGGTCCTAACCATCGCATCGATATCCTGTCTGTCAGTCTTCTGCCCAAACAATCTGCAGCCTCTTTTGCACCATCAGGCACCCATACCCCTCATTGTTTCCCTGTGTTCAGTTGGATATTCAATTCTGCTCTATTTTTGTTTACTAAATCAATAAGTACTCTCGTGAGTTTGCCAGATTATAGGGTCTTCAAGAAACATATTTCCATAAAGAAAAATTAATTCATAATACTCAATGTATGTGGAATTCCAGTTTTTAATTTTAAAAATTTCTTACTTCTCAAAAATGTTTCAGAATGGAAAGGCTTTTTAATTGAATTCTCAATCTTTTGAGTGAGGAAAAGAAATCCACGACAAATGTGGCTAGGCATTATTGTTCAGGAGTTTATCTTAACTTTTCTATTAAGTGTTCAGTCAACATCTTCAATGACACCTGCTGAAAATACCCTTTTGAAAGTTCCATCTGCAGTTTGTTTGAAAATCATACAGAAAAAGCAAAAAAATCTAACAAATCCTCACAGGCTGAGCAGACATACCCTTTTACCCTTCAACTTCTGTGAATTCATAAATTACATTCTGGAAAATTGCAGTTGCTCAAAATGCCCAAATGTGGATAGAGGCTCTGCGTAAATTTTCTGAGGTAAAAATTTCCAGTCAAATCTTAGGTTTTTGAGATTGGCTGAGGCCAATCTTTAAAGGATTTATATGACACAAAACATTATTCAATGGGTAAATTTAACCATGTTATTGTGAAATACGTAAGTCAGTGATCATTTAATTTTGTTTAAAACTTTACTTCAGATGTTGTGGCCTAAGTTTTGCAATGATACTAACACCGAATCCCTAAGAGAGAATGGTTTACAGCTAGCTTTATGTTTAGCAAAACTGGACCTAAAGATTTCAGTTACTGAAAAGAAAATGCCACATGAAATTTTTTTGAAATATCAATATTGAACCATGCCAGACAACTGTTCAAATTGGAAATTTTCATTACAAATGTTTACATAGGCAGGTGTAAAGTTATTCTGCAAGCAGAATTTGGATTATGCAGTTTCGAAATGTTCAATGAACATTATTTTCCAGGATGTTTCAATGCTGTTCAGTTAGCTGTCTTGATGGAATTTTCGAGCTGTTTCTGATCAAAAAGTTTTATGAGTGGCTGTGTTGTCAGCATATCAAAATATGAAAATGATCGTAATTCATCCCCCAAAGTCACCTGCACTATGGCAACGCTGGATTCAAAGGAAGCCTGTTTAGTTCACGGCTTCCAGCATTGTTATAGATGGAGATGGGGATTTAAAATTTAAAGATAAAACCAATTCAATCACAGAATTGTATTGGCTTCAGCAGTAAGATTAAAAAATTAAATGCTTTTTCATAAATGTTTAACTGGCAGCTGCTGAGGCACAGCTTTATCTGGCAGCTCCTGAAACTTGGGCCCCATTACAAATGGATTCCTCAATAGAGGCCAGGGAGCCTGTCAAAATTAGGCAAATGACCCTGAGGTTAAAAGATCAGCTGGGGTCAGTGCCCCAACTTTGTGGCAGACAGAAGTATTACCATGCTAGAGATGCAACCCAAGTCTGTGGAAGCAGAAGATCTGGGCTGGCTTTATCAACCGGTCAGCAAATTATTCCAGACAATTTTTTAAAATGAAGTATCTTGTATCTGATCTGTCTTCACTTTTCATAGTGTATATAGATGACCCCAGACACTATTATTCTGCCTTTTTTTAAGTAATACTTTACATACTTGAAAAGGTCCTGGCTTAACACTTTTCACTTCAGCTTGTACAGACCGATTATTTTTAACCTCTCCTCACATTTTCGCCTCCTTCCATTGCCAATCATTGTGTTGAATGATCAACAGCCTGGAACATTAACACTGTTTCTTTCTGCATCAATGCTGCCTGACCTGCTGAATATTTACTGTTTTTGTTTCAGATTTTGAGCATCTGCAGTATTTTGCTTTTGTCCAAACAAGTTGCTTTTGTCTATATCTTTTGCAATGCTTACACATCCCTTGTACAGTGTGGTGGTAAAAACTGCACACAGTACTCCAAATGGGGCCGGACCATTGGTTTGCATTGCCCCAATATGACTTCAGCAAACTTGTATTCCACTGTTCTGACTAAATATCACAGTACTCAAAGCTTTTTTAACATCGCATCACTGCATTGCCTTGACATTAATATTCATTATTCCATTTATACTTCCAGGTTCCATTCGGAGTCTCCCTGTCTTAATTCCATTCAGTTTCATTTTGTATTTAAGATTTGAATACTGCTTCCAAATCTAGAGAGATTCTTCAAACATCTCAGCTATAGTTCTGAACATAGCAATCTGTTTTATAATAAATAAAAACAAAAAGTGCTGGAAATACTCAACAGGTCAGGCAGCATCTGTGGAGAGAGAAGCAGAGTTAACATTTCAAGTCTGTGACCTTTCATCAGAATCTGCAACAATTTTGCATTGCCCAGGCCCTTAATTAGAAGAAGTCGAGACTTCCAACCGTCTGAGACAAGAAGTCCCGTCTCCAAGAGCTGCTGACCAATCAGAGGGCTGGCAGTTCTTCAGTCCCAGCAGCACCACCAAGTGTAGTGGCCACTGCTGTGACTGCACCCAGCCAGGACCAGCAAGATGGAAGAGGTCCTGGAATGGAAGTAAGTGTGTGGGGCCTCACTGGGAACAATCAGCTGGGCACTCACGAGGTGGGGAGGGTGGTGGTGGTGGTGGTGGGTCGATCAAGAGGGTGGGGGAAGTGTTCCAGTGGGGTGGCTTGTGCCACTGGGGGACCCTCCATGGGACACCAGGTGCCTGATCAGGAGCCCTCCCCACCAAGCCCACAAGGAGACCTTCATAGCACATGGAGTGAATCAAATTGTCTGAAGACTGACACCTGTGGTGCTGGGGACTGAGATAAATTGTCAACTCGGCACTTCTGGCTGAAGATGGTTGCAAACCCTTCAGCCTGTCTTTTGTACTGGTGTGCTGGGCTCCCCCATCCTTAAGGGCGAGGATGTTTGTGGAGCTTCCTCCTCTGGTTAGTTGTTTAATTGTTCACCACCATGTACAGCTGGATGTGGCAGGACTGCATTGATTATGGGATTGCTTAGCTCTATCACATGCTGCTTCCACAGTTTGGCATACATGTAGTCCTGTGTTGTAGCTTGACCAGGTTGCCACCAAATTTTTAGGTATGCCTGTTGCTACTCTTAACATGCTGTCCTACATTCATCATTGAGCCAGGGTTGATCCCCTGACTCGATGGTAATGGTAGAGTGAGGGATATGTCAGACCATGAGGTTACAGATTGTAGTTGAATACAATTCTGTTGCTGCCCCACTGCACCTCATGGATGCCCAGTTTTGAACTGCAACGCCTGTTCTGAGTCTATCCCATTTAGCATGGGGTACAACATGGTGAAGGGTACCCTCAGTGTGAAGACAGGACTTTGTCTCCACAACGACTAAGGTCACTCCTACCAATGCGGTCATGGACAGATACATCTGCAACAGGTGAGGAGGAGGTAAAGTCTTTTCCTCTCTTGTTGCTTCCCTCACCACCTGCTGCAGGCCCAGTCAGGCAGATGTGTCCTTCAGGACTGAGCCAGCAATGGTGCTACTGAGCCTCCCTTAGCGGTGGACATTGAAGTTTTCCACCTATATGTAAGCCACCACCTCTGGTGGGACAGGATATGCCCAGAGATGGTGATGGAGCAGTCTGGGCCATTGGTTGTATGGTATGCTTTGGTGAGCATGATAGTCAGGCTTGCCTAGTCTGTGGGATAGGTCCCAGATGTTGCATGGAGGACTTTGCAGGCTCAACTGGGCAGGGTGTGCCATTGGCATTTCCAGTGCCTAGGTCCATGCTGGTTGGTCCATCTTGTTGTATTCTTTCTACTTTTCTGTAGTGGTTCGATATAACTAAGTGACTTGTTAGGCCAGTTCAGAGTCAACGCTATTACCGTGGGGTCTGGAGATAGCAGATTTCCTCCCATAAAAGGCATTAGTGAACCAGCTGGGTTTTTAAACAATCCAGTAGTTTCATGGCCACCATTACTGATATTAGCTTTCTATAATTCCAGATTTATTAATTAAATTTCCCCAGTTACCACAGTGGGATTTGAACTCATGTCTCCAGACCTATAGTCCAGGAACATTACCACTACCCTACTGGTTGGAGCATACTTAAAATGCAAGTAAAGGTTGTTCTATCTGCTGCTCAGACTTTTTCCTGCATATCAAGTTCAAAACTTTGCATGTTACAGTTTGAAAAGCAAACTAAAACAGGTTAAATCATTGTTTAACATTTTGGAAGCAAGATAAAAATGGGATTTTAGCCAGGAGGTTATATGGGGTGATTATTACCATTTTCCATCATTAAGCTCACATTTAAAATATTCAAATTTGCTACATAATACCCTCATTATTGAAATAATCAGTATGACTTTAAAAATTAATGGCTAGTCTACTTACTCTCTTTTCTGTTCTCTTCTCCAAATTGTACACCTATGGGAAGTAAAGCTGGTTGGGTTGCATAAGCTTTGTACATGCAAAGCATAATATGTCAGAATAAAAAATGCTTTATTCTGTTTTTCAGGCCAGTTCTTGAATTTTGTTTGCACAATGTCTGCTTATGTTTCCGTCCATATGCTCTTTGATTGGCAGCATCAAAAGAAGCAGCAGCTTAAACATGGGCGCAGGGATTGTATGTGAAGTTGCAACTGAATGCAAGCAACTAATATTACAGCAGGCAAGGTTAACGTTCAATTTACAGCAAATGCTGATACCAGGGGCCAGACTGTAGCTGAGAGAACTGCAAGCAGTGACATTTAAAGAGAGAAAAAAGGAATATACACACAAGCCAGAATAACATGCATCATTCTGCAATGCCAAAATGTAAACTCTCAATTCAACTTTCCAGTAAAGTTACTTGTTTAGCAGCTGTATTGTAGAATGCCACCCACATCTGTCAAGGCATCCAGAACTTAGTTTAACCGTGGTTAAGGTGTGTTTGGTGATGATTCTGGGGAATGCATGCCTCTAGTGCTGAGCAGTGGTATCGGAGATGTCATACAGGTGTCTTGAACCTTGCCCAGAGAACCTTCTTTGGTCTCCTCGAAGCCAATCTTGCAGTTTTCATGGTGGGTCAAAGAAGAAGAAAATAGTGGTTTGTCATATAATGAAGGCATCATAAAACTGCTGCCGGGGAAGCAAGTATTTAAACATAAGAAACATAAACGGAAGCATATGGAGTTTAGCTTCAATCAGATTGATTGGATCAAAAGCATTGCAATTTTCGTGTATTTATTTTACTGTATTTTGAATTTTATTCACTTAAGTTTTTGTTTCATTTTAGCTGTTCAATACTTGCATGTCAGCTTTGACTCAGTTGGTAATACTCACTTCTGTGTCAGAAAATCGTGGGTTCAAATCCCACTTCAGACACTTAAGCACAAAATTCTAAGTTGACATTCCAGTGCAAAACTGAAGGAGTGCTACACTGTCAGAGGTGTTTTCTTTCAGATGAGATGTAACAGCCAGGCCCTGTCTGCTCTTTCAGGTGAAAGTGAAAGATCATTTGACATCAATTTGAAGAAGAGCAGGGGAGTTATACCCAGTATCCTGACCAATTTCTATCCCTTAATCAACATCACAAAAAAAAAGACACAGATTAACACATCATCACATTGTTGTTGGTGCGAACTTCCTGTGCACAAATTGGCTGCAGTATTTCCCACATTACAACAGTAACTGTACTTCATTGTTGTAAAACCCTTTGGGACGCTCTGAAGTTGTGAAAGCTGCTTTTTTTTTTTAATTCGTTCATGGGATGTGGGCATCACTGGCCAGGCCAGCATTTATTGCCCATCCCTAATTGCCCTCGAGAAGGTGGTGGTGAGCTGCCTTCTTGAACCGCTAAGTCCGCGTGGGGTAGATACACGCACAATGCTGTTAGGCAGGGTGTTCCAGACTTTTGACCCAGAGACAGTGAAGGAACAGCAATATAGTTCCAAGTCAGGATGGTGTGTGGCTTGTCCTTCCAGGTGGTAGAGGTCGCGGGTTTGGAAGGTGCTGTCTAAGGAGTCTTAGTGCGTTGCTGCATTGCATCTTGTAGATGGTACACACTGCTGCCACTGTGCAATGGTGGTAGAGGGAGTGAATGTTTGTAGATGGGATGCCAATCAAACGGGCTGCTTTGTCCTTGCTGGTGTCAAGCTTCTTGAGTGTTGTTGGAGCTGCTAGCCATCCAGGCAAGTGGAGAGTATTTCATCACACTCCCGACTTGTGCTTTGTAGATGGTGGACAGGTTCTGGGGAGTCAAGAGCTGAGTTACTTGCCACAAGATTCCCAGCCTCTGACCTGCTCTTTTAGCCAAGGTATTTATATGGCTAGTCCAGTTCAGTTTCTGGTCAATGGTAACCCCCAGGATGTTTATAGTGGGGGAATTCAGTGATCGTTATGCCATTGAATGTCAAGGGGAGATGGTTAGATTCTCTCTTGTTGGAGATGGTCATTGCCTGGCACTTATGTGGCACGAATGTTACTTGCCACCTATCAGCTCAAGCCTGGATATCGTCGAAGTCTTGTTGCATTTCTACACGGACTGCTTCAGTATCTGAGGAGTCACATAAGGTGAACATTGGAGAATCATCAGCGAACATCCCCACTTATGACATTATGATTGAAGTAAGATCATTGATGAAGATCAAAGCTGAAGATGGTTGGGCATAGGACACTACCTGAGGAACTCCTGCAGTGATGTCCTAGAGATGAGATGATTGACCACCAACAACCATAACCATCTTCCTTTGCGCGAGGTATGACTCCAACTAATGGAGAGTTTTTCCCGATTCCCATTGACTTCAGTTTTGCTCGGGCTCCTTGATGCCATACTCGGTCAAATACTGCCTGATGTCAAGTGCAGTCACTCTCACCTCACCTCTTGAGTTCAGCTCTTTTGTTCATATTTGAACCAAGGCTGTAATGAGGTCTGGGGCTGAGTGGCACTGACGGAACCCAAACTGAGCAGGTTATTGCTAAGCAAGTGCTGCTTGATAGCACTGTCGACAACACCTTCCATCACTTTACTGATAATCGAGAGTAGATTGATGGTGCAGTAATTAGCCAGGTTGGATTTGTCCTCCTTTTTGTGTACAGGATATACCTGGGCATTTTTCCACATTGCCGGGAAGATGTCAGTGTTGTAGCTGTACTGAAACAGCTTGGCTAGGGGCGTGGCAAGTGTCTTCAATACTATTGCTGAAATGTCATCAGGGCCCATAGGCTTTGCAGTATCCAGTGCCTTCAGTCATTTCTGGATATCACGTGAAGTGAATCAAATTGGCTGAAGACTGGCATCTGTAATGCTGGGGACTTCAGGAGGAGGCCGAGATGGATCATCAACTCGGCACTTCTGGCTGAAGATTGTTGCAAATGTTTCAGCCTTATCTTTTGCACTGATGTGCTGGGCTCTCCCATTATTGAGGATGGGGATATTTGTGGAGCCACCTTCTCCAGTTATTTGTTTAGTTGTCAAATAATTGCTATACAAATGCAAGTCTTTCTTTCTGGGAACCATTTAAACTTGCCTACTTGGTGCCTTAACTATGGGCCATTTTTAAGCTCGTAATAGGTAGTGAATTGGTTACAAAAGGGATGTGATTAGTAGTTCTCCAGTTAGTTGTTTTTTCTTGTGGCAGTAGGGCTATTATGTAAGTTAAGACAGTACAGTTTGAGGTTGAGAAGTGAGAGACCAGCCCCATGCTGTAAAGCTAGCAGAGACTAAAAGACCTGAAGTGCATGGAGTTTGGTTTCAGTGGGAATTCTGCCTTGAGGTGCAGTTGGACTGGAGTTTGTTTCTTTTTTTAAAAAATTTGTTCAACAGATGTGAGCATCGCTGGCAAGGCCAGCATTTGTTGCCCATCCCTATTGCCCTTGAGAAGATGTTGGTGAGCCGTCTTCTTGAATTGCTTCTTCTTTCTATAATTAGTACTTGAGTGAAGTGAGTAAGTAGAGTTTGATTCTTCCCGAAGTTTGGTGCCAGCATGGCTTAAACCAAATAATATCTAAATATCTGCATTTTAAAGTTTGATGCAGAGGGATGACAGTGCAGGTAATCCATATGAAGTGCATCGAATGCAATATATGAATTATCATGGATCCTGAACACATCTATAGGCATTAGATTTGCACAAAAATACAACATGGAATATCTGGAAGAGAATCTCTGTTCAAGCAGAATTGGCCACACTCCACAACACTTCAAAGAATGATGACATTCCGGATCATCCTATCCAGGGTGTGGTTAACCCAGAGGCAGTGCTTTACAGTTCAGTACACAGAAATAATACAGAAAGAGAGAAGTGTGTGACTATCTACTAGGGCAGCAAAGGGAGACAGGACTGGCACATTCCAAGGTCCAGGACTGCGTGCTGAGAGATGCACTAAAGCTTGGGGCAGCCGCCACAAAGGCTCAAAGGGGAAAGGGGAAAGGCCACTGTATAAGGCGTTCCCGCCATAGTACACCGAGGGGCTGGAAATCATGTAAAACCCCGGGTTGTCTGCACCAGAGCATGTTTGACACGAAATGTACATTGTAAATATAAACCTGTAATGGCAAGTGTAGTGAGGCACTTTATGTACTGTATTGAAAGAAACTGAATGGTATTGCACTTTATATAATGTCAAATTTGAACTGTTATGTAGTACTTTTACAAATTTTATGAATGAAGTATATTTTTGGAAAAAAAAGGGAGATGGAACTCACAGGTCCAGGACACTGAGTTACTATCCAATAGGGCCTGCTCCCCAAGACCCACAATTGGGTCTTAAATAATTGGACATTTATCTTTAGCGGGTCTCTTTGGTTCTATTGCCCATGGAACTGATCAGAGTGTGCATGGCACAAGCTCTGATCAGTTCAGACCTAAAATGGCAATCGGGCATCTATTTACATCACAGGACCTCAATTTCCAAATTAAAAAAGACCTATCACTGGAAACAGGAAGGCTCTTTGGACTCCTGCGTTAGGCCCCTTTCCAAATGGAACAGGCTGCAGCACAGGTGGTAATGGATCAGTAAGGCTACTGACCCCATTTTGAGACTGTTATCATCCCATTAATACCAGGCAAAGGCAGCAAAAATAGATCCCTTGGTTTCTTGTGATTTCCCCGAATTTGCACCCAGCACAAGCACAAGGTCCAGCCACCAGTATTCTGGCCACTTACCTCACTTTTGAGGGAAAATCTCGACAG
Organism: Heterodontus francisci; assembly: GCF_036365525.1. Taxonomy (NCBI): domain Eukaryota; kingdom Metazoa; phylum Chordata; class Chondrichthyes; order Heterodontiformes; family Heterodontidae; genus Heterodontus; species Heterodontus francisci. The sequence goes on from NC_090375.1 coordinate 89,460,806, forward strand.
GTGTGTTTTTGGGGGCAAGGATGCATCAGTCTCATTTTCCTCTTTCCACTGCCTGAAAACGGCCCAAAACTGGACAGTAAAATAGAGGAACATCCAATACTAGAAATCAAGAAGCATTTAACAGTCTTCTGCAGCACTTCCAACATCTTGGACCATGAGCCTTCATGAAAAATATTTACATGAGAAATTAAGCTTTTGTTAATCTTTAACCATATAGCAGTACAATGAGAAGAACAGCACTGAAAAATAATGCCATCACTTTGAGATAGGATCCTTCGATTTTCACTTGATATTAAAAAAGATCAGAAAAGTATCCTCTACAGCTAGTCAAAACCATCAGTCAAACTAGATTGCCTGACAGGTTTCCTTATTCAATTTTTAATATCTATAAAACAAGGCAAAATTGCCACAATAGCTTGTCAGCAATATTTGTGAAAATCTATAGAAACAAAGCACAGACAATGCCTCTATGTAATACCCAAGGATGTGGAATTGTTTCTAGTCAGTTTGTGTGCCAAGCCTCTGAGACAATAGTTTCGCTGAGGAACTTGCAGAGAATTCATTGAAAAAACACCAGGCATTAGATAAGTTAAAACAGCCATTTATGAATATACAATATAATCTGAAAATGGGCGACTCTGATCTACCCATCTCTTTACAGGGCCACCTGGAAACACATTCCAGTGGAAGTGTATTACAGAGAAGATGCTTCATACTTTCCTCTTTTGGCAATTGGACTAGAAAACAACATCTACTGTAATTCATCACAGCACAGCTGGCAATCAAGAGCACCTGATCCAAAGCAAGAAAATATTCTCAATCCAAGACTGTTGCAATTGCCATGGCAACTCTAACTAGACTGTTCAGGATTGAATTCTAGTAATAGAATCTTTGTTTGTATCAAAACATTAAAATAATAGATAATAATTTAGTTAAAATAATTATTTTGAAATATAGTACTTCTGGCAATTGACACAAATTTTAGAATGATGCTTAGAGGTAGTTAAAGCCTATCTTGTCTCACTTCTCTTGTTTTCTTCTCCCATGCAGTAAAGTATGTCTAATATCTTGCACTTGCAGAGCTGAATTTTATGGTCTGCCTCGAGATAGGAACAGAGGCGGGGGACCTATAAAATTCCATCAGAAGGCAGGGAGTGGAGTGCCTGTTGCCTTCCCGACACCTTCCAATTTAGTCCGGGGTAGGAAAGGCCAAGGACAGCGTTCCCGTCCCAGGCCAATTGAGGCCCACGGTGAGGAGACACTGCCAGGTAAAACCTAGTAGCCTACTAGGGGGGCTGGGGGGTCCTTCATTTGAGGGAAATCCAGGGCCCCTGGAGGGCCTCCCCAGTGGCGATGGCCACCCCACCCCGGGAAGATCACTGCACCCTCACCAACACTCCGCCCACCCTGTCTGAATGGCCCCGGCGACCCCCACCCCACTCACCTGTCCCGGGGTCTCCTCCATTCCTTGAAGCTGCAGGACCTCCAGCTGTATCGGCAGTGTCCACTGCTCCCAGTGGCACTTCCAGTACTGCAGAGCTGCCAGCCTTCCGATTGACTGGCCACTCTTGGAGGCAGGAGCTCATCGCTTAAAGGAATGGCATCCCTGACAGCGGGCAGTTAATTGCCTCCTCGCTGTGGAATTGAAATGGGGGTCCAACGGAGGGCCAAGGTGGAGTCTCCACCCATCTTCCGGCTCACCGACGGGGCCTTCATTGCCAGAATAAAATGAGACAATTACCTTCATTTTTGTCAAGTGATATTATATCAGACCGTATTGTAATGAGCTAGCATTGAATTCGATGCACAGCATCCCCAGTGCAACATGGACCAGTTCTTCTTCTTTGGCCTCCTTGTCTTGAGAGACAATGGGTAAGCGCCTGGAGGTGGTCAGTGGTTTGTGGAGCAGCGCCTGGAGTGGCTATAAAGGCCAATTCTAGAGTGACAGACTCTTCCACAGGTGCTGCAGATAAAATTGGTTGTCGGGGCTGTTTCACAGTTGGCTCTCTCCTTGCGTTTTTGTCTTTTTTCCTGCCAACTAAGTCTCTTCGACTCGCCACTCTTTGGCCCCACCTTTATGGCTGTCCGCCAGCTCTGGCGATCACCGGCAAATGACTCCCACGACTTGTGGTCAATGTCACAGCACTTCATGTCACGTTTGCAGACGTCTTTAAAGCGCAGACATGGACGGCCGGTGGGTCTAATACCAGTGACGAGCTCGCTGTACAATGTGTCCTTGGGGATCCTGCCATCTTCCATGCGGCTCACATGGCCAAGCCATCTCAAGCACCTCTGACTCAGTAGGGTGTATAAGCTGGGGATGTTGGCCGCCTTGCGGACTTCCGCGTTGAAGATACGGTCCTGCCACCTGATGCCAAGGATTCTCCGGAGGCAGCGAAGATGGAATGAGTTGACATGTCGCTCTCGGCTGATATACGATGTCCAGGCCTCGCTGCCGTAGAGCAATTTACTGAGAACACAGGCTTGAAACACTTGGACTTTTGTGTTCCTTGTCAGTGCACCATTTTCCCACACTCTCTTTGCCAGTCTGGACATAGCAACGGGCACCTTTCCCATGCGCTTGTTGATTTCTGCATCGAGAGACAGGTTATTGGTTATAGTTGAGCCTAGGTAGGTGAACTCTTGAACCACTTCCAGAGTGTGGTCGCCGATATTGATGGATGGAACATTTCTGACGTCCTGTCCCATGATGTTCGTTTTCTTGAAGCTGATGGTTAGGCCAAATTCGTTGCAGGCAGCTGTAATCCTGTCGATGAGTCTCTGCAGACACTCTTCTGTGTGGGATGTTAATGCAGCATCGTCAGCAAAGAGGAGTTCCCTGATGAGGACTTCCTGTACTTTGGTCTTCGCTCTAAGATGAGCTCTAAGGACCAGTTACACAACATATAAAAGACAATTGTTCTGCAGAAGCTTAAAAGTTCTTTGATCCTTCCTAGGTTTATACCCCACTGACCTCCTGGAAATAGTTAATTTGTATAATATTGACTGTGTTGAAGTGGTTTTGTGTGTATTACAGCAGATGGGTAAATCTGCATAGGATTTAGGGAAGTATTGACAGATGTTTGATTGATAAAGCAGCCACTGGGTAATTCCTCCAATCCAGTACTTGACTGATAAAGTGACTTAGAGGAAAACTGTAAAGGCAAATAATTTTGTTCTAAACAGATTACAAAGATAATTTTCCACTTCTGATTTTATATACAAGGTCTTTCATGTGACACTTCAAAGAGTTTGCATGGCTGGAATTTTACAAGGAGACTGTGGCCCGCCCACCAGCTGGAAACTGAGGCAAATCTGTCTCCACCAGCCCTGGAAGCCACCACACTATTTTGTATGGCTCAGGGGGTTGTGGCTCATGGCTTCTGCCCCTCTGAGGTGGAATGTCCCACCTTCAAGAGCTGCCAGCCAACCAGAGGGCTGGCAGCTTTTCAGTCCTAGCAGTGCCTGGGAGCAGTGGCCACTGTTGGGACTGCAACGGGCCCCAGACCCAGCCAGTGTTGGAGGTGGAGAAAAAGGTAAGTGGGGTCAGGTCTCACCAGGGCCAATCATCCAGGTGTGTGGTTCTGTCCTGGTGCCAAGAAACAGACCCCCAGCAATGGTTAAATAGCCTCACTGCCTTTTGTGTGTCTTGGGAGAGAAGGAGGCTTAGGAAGTAAATCCCAACAGAGAATCCAGAGTGTAATCCCGTAGGCAGTTACCTGTTACTTATCTGGCATTGTTCTGGCAACTCCTGTGACGGAGCAGGTACCAAACAGCACGTTTCCTTTGGACAATACTAGCAATGCTGAGTGGGGAATCCTGATGCTTGAGCAACTCAGGGTCGCCATACTATCTGCCCAGGCCTGTGACCTGGAGAGGACAGTCCAGCTTTGTGGGTAAATGTTGCCACAACATGGGAAGAAACAGCTGCCAGTTACAAGATTCATCTGTGCCAGCTGTGGAAAGGATTGCCACTCACAAGTTGGCCTCTACAGCCACAACAGAATGTTCAACTCACAAGTGACATATCCACCCCGGGCGCAGTCCATTCTCTTCCGAGACAGATGGATGCCTATTGCTACTCATAGTAACATATTGATGAACCTCCACAAAACAACTGGCTTAAAGCTGCTGATGTATGCAAGCTTGCGTAGCAATGATTGTGCAAATGGATTGGATGAAATGTAAAAGGAGGATGAGTGTTGTACCAACCTGAGTCTGGACCATGCCTCCCACTCCTCCATGTCCTGCCTCCCTCCTCTTCCATGAATTTGGAGAAACCATGCCTTGAGGTGGGAAAGGCTGCAAGGTTGCTGCTCCTCTTTCATTTGCAGATGTCAAGCTCTCGTTGTGCACTACCTTCTCTGGCCAGGATTTTACTAAGCTCCCAACATTGGGGGGTGAGGGGGGGTGGGGGGGTTCCTGGAAGATCATTCCAGCAGCGGCCTGCCACAGAGTCTGATGCCAGAAGTGCCGGGCCTAATCTTCCCGGTGGCGGTGAGACTCCATGGCAGCCCACCCCCACCGCTAGGCAATGGGACCCAGACTAACATGTTTAAATTAATGAAATGAATACAATTAAATAAAATCAATAGCGATCTTACCTTCGGGCTGCGATTTTCCAAGTGGTGGTTGGCATTCAAGCGCATTTACTTTCCCGTCCAGGGAGAGCAGGCGCTGTCATGAGTTTCTTTATGTTATCTTAAGCAACACAATGAGGTACATGGATTCCAGTTCCTTGACAATCTCTAGAAAGTTTATTAACAGCTAAACTAGTATGCTATACAGAACTTCTGTCTAGGGTGGTGCTGTGCAGAGTGACTATGGCTTCTAGTCACATGACTACATCCTGGTACTTAGCTTATTAGCATACTGAGTTCTTAAAGAGACATCACTCTTAAAGCGATCATATAATATCCCCTTTCTTTCCAAAGATATGTCTCTTACGCTACAAGTAAAAATGCATAAAATTGGATAATATCAAAATTAGTTATACAGGAATAGAGATTATAAAATTTACAAGTATAAAGTTAAGGATTGTGATATTTACGAGTGCAGAAGCTTAAGAGTCCATATATCGTTTTGGTGGTTTAACAACTCTTCTAGATCTTGTTATGGTGTAACCTTCTGGGGATGTGGATTTCACCCTTGGCTGTTGTCCTGTTATTCCGTCACACCCGCATCATCAGAGTGTGTTCTTACGAGTCTGCTGTGCACAATTGGAATATTGCACACTTCTCTTAATTGGCTTCAGTTCCTCCTCAACACTGCTCTGTTAGATGTTGTAACCTCGTAGGACCGAGACTCACTGCATATTTTGGATACTTCTGCGGGTAACGATGTTCTGTTGTGGGGTGTATGGCTTTGACCTATGTGTAGTTGAAGTAGTTCCACCCCTGCATGTTGGTCACACACCATCTGGATTTCCCCTTGTTTTTCAAGCAGTTTTTCCTGCATTGTGGACAGATGATGTCTTGGCAGAATCATTCTTACTTGTCTTCCAAACATGATCTCTGCTGGTGACAGTAAGCCCTTATCCATAGCTGTAGTTCTGAGGTGTAGCATGACAACATGAAAATCTTGTTTCGTTGTCCCACACTTCAGGATAAGCGATTTTACTGTGCGATCCACTCACTCGGCAAGATGGTTGGATCTAGGGTAATGAGGTGAGAATGTCACATGGTTTATTATTTATTTATTTATTTAGAGGTACAGCGCTGAAACAGATCCTTCGGCCCACCGAGTCTGTGCCGACCAACAACCACCCATTTATACTAATCGTACATTAATCCCATATTCCCTACCACATCCCTACAATTCTCCTACCAGCTACCTAGGGGCAATTTACAATGGCCAATTTACCTATCAACCTGCAAGTCTTTGGCTGTGGGAGGAAACCGGAGCACACGGCAGAAACCCACGCGGTCACAGGGAGAACTTTCAAACTCCATACAGGTAGTACCCAGAATCGAACGAACCCGGGTCGCTGGAACTGTGAGGCTGCGGTGCTAGCCAATGCGCCACTGTCCCGCCCCATTTGGCACACATATCCCTGAAAAGTCTGCCCTTTTACTGTGCCCATTGTCAGAAATAATTTCTTCAGGTGCACCAACAGACTGAGTATGTCACTCAATGTGTCTGCAACAACCACACTTGAAATGTTTTTTACCTGTCTGACAATTGGAAATTTGGACAAATAATTGGTGAGTAAGACAAAGTCGTCTCCATTAATAGAATATAGACTAGTGGTGATTTTGGATCAAGGGACTGATGGAATCTCATGAGGGTGTAAAAGTTCTTTACATTGTTGTGGCTGGTGGCTCTGGCATGCCTCACACATCCTCACTAACAGTGTCTTGTGCCAGTTGTCTTGTTCACTCTATACCATATGGCCTTGGAGAAATTGTGACAAGATGTCCCATCAGAAAGCTTTGAGCACAATCACTTGTTTTCCCTTGAAGGTTACGCCTATCGAGATACTGAGTTCATTTCTATCAGGCCAAAGCATCTGAGGGCTTCCGCCACCTCTTTTATCATATCAGGCCATGCTTCTAGGATGACTGTCCATAGTGCCTTCAGTTGTGGCTCATTGGCTGTTTCTGATTGCAGTTGGTCACATTTGTGCTGACAAAAATGCAATAAATTGATTTTGAGCGCATCTTCCACCTCAATGGAACCAACAAGAGGGAAAGATATACTTGACCTCATCCTCACCAATCTGCCTGCCGCAGAGGCATCTGTCCATGACAGTATTAGTACGAGTAACCACAACACAGTCCTTGTGGAGATAAAGTTCCGTCTTCACACTGAGGTACTCTCCATCGTGTTGTGTGGCACTACCACCGTGCTAAATGGGATAGATTTCGAACAGATCTAGTAATGCAAAACCGGGGATCCATGAGGTGCTGTGGGCCATCAGCAGCAGCAGAATTGTACTCAACCACAATCTGTAACCTCATGGCCCGGCCTATCCCCCATTCTACCATTACCATCAAGCTGGGGGATCAACCCTGGTTTAAAGAAGAGTGCAGGAGGGCATGCCAGGAACAGCATCAGGCATACCTCAAAACGAGGTGTCAACCTGGTGAAGCTACAGCCTAGGACTACTTGTGTGCCAAACAGCGTAAGCAGCATGAGATAGACAGGACTATGTGATCTGCTAACCAACGGATCAGACCTAAGCTCTGCAGTCCTGCCACATCCAGTCGGGAATGGTGGTGGACAATTAAATAACTAAATGATGGGGGAGCCCAGCACATCAGTGCAAAAGATAAGGCTGAAGCACTTTGGCAACAACCTTCAGCCAGAAGTGCCAAGTTAATGATCCATCTCGGCCTCCTCCTGAAGTTCCCAACATCACAGATGCCAGACTTCAGCCAATTCAATTCAATCCACATGATATCAAGGAACAACTGAAGGCATTGGATACTGCAAAATCTGTGGACCCTGACAACATTCTGGCAATAGTACTGAAGACCTGTGCTTCCGAACTTGCCATGCCCCTAACCAAGCTGTTCCAGTACAGCTACAACACTGGCATCGACCCGGCAATGTGAAAAAAAATGTTTTTTTCCAAAATATACTATATTCATAAAAATCTGTAAAAATTACATTACCAGTTTCAAACAACACCAAGTCAAAAATTACAAACAGTGCAAAGGTGATCAGTTTCCTTCAATACAATCATGAGTTGCCTCACAACCCTTCCATTTCATTTGTTATGCCATTAACATTGTTACATTTTACAGCACACAAAATTTTCCCGATACAGTTCGAGGGGTTTCCCATGGATCCAACCCCTCCGTTCAGCTTGGTGGGGGGACCTTACACAGTGGTCTTTCCCCATTGAGCCTTTGCTGCAGCTGCCCCAAGCTTTAGTGCATCCCTCAGCACGTCGTCCTGGACCTTAGAATGTGCCAGTCTGCAACATTCGGTCGTGGACAACTCTTTGTGCTGGAAGACCAGCAAGTTTCGGGCAGACCAAAGGGCGTCTTTCACCGAATTGATAGTCCTCCAGCAGCAGTTGATGTTTGTCTCGGTGTGCGTCCCTGGGAACAGCCCGTAGAGCACAGACCCCTGTGTTACCGAGCTGCTTGGGACAAAAACCACTGCATCTCTTTCCACACCTGCTTTGCAAAGACACATTCCAGAAGGAGGTGGGCAACCGTCTCTTCCCCACCACAGCCACTGCGGGGGCATTGTGCGGATGGGATGAGACTTCGGGCGTGCAGGAAGGATCTGACAGGGAGGGCTCTTCTCACCACCAGCCAAGCTACATCTTGGTGCTTGTTTGAAAGTTCTGGTGATGAGGCATTCCGCCAACTGACTTTGGCAGTCTGCTCGGGGAACCATCCGACAGGATCCACCGTCTCCTTTTCCCATAGGGCCTTGAGGACATCCCGTGCAGACCACTGCCTGATGGATCGGTGGTCAAAGGTGTTTTCCCGCAGAAACCGGCAACGTGAAAAATTGCCCAGGTATGCCCTGTACACAAAAAAGCAGGACAAGTCCAACCTGGCCAATTACCGCCCCATCAGTCTATTGTCAATCATCAGTAAAGTGATGGAAGGTGTTGTCGACAATGCTATCAAGTCGCACTTGCTTAGCAATAACCGGCTCATCAATGCTCAGTTTGGGTTCCGCCAGGGCCACTCAACTCTAGACCTCATTACAGTTCAAACATGGACAAAAGAGCTGAACTCAAGAGGTGAGGTGAGAGTGACTGCCCTTGACATCAAGGCAGTATTTGACCAAGTGTGGTATCAAGGAGTCTGAGCAAAACTGGAATGAACGGGAATCAGCGGGAAAACTCTCCACTAGTTGGAGATGTACCTAGTGCAAAGGAAGATGGTTGTGGTTGTTGGAGGTCAATCATCTCAGATCCAGGACATCACTGCAGGAGTTCCTCGGGGGTAGTTTCTAGGCCCAAGCATCTACAGCTGCTTCATCAATGACCTTCCTTCGATCATCAGGTCAGAAGTGGGGATGTTCACTGATGATTCCACAATGTTCAGCACCATTTGCAACTCCTCAGATACTGAAGCAGTCCATATGGAAATGCAGCAAGACCTGGAAAATATCTAGGCTTGGGCTGATAAGTGGTAAGTAACATTCGCTCCATACAAGTGCCAGGCAATGACCATCTCCAACAAGAGAGAATCTAACCATCTTCCCTTGACATTCAATGGCATTATAATTGTAGAACCCCCCACTATCAACATCCTGGGGGTTACCATTGACCAGAAACTGAACTGGAGAAGCTATATAAATATCGTGGCTACAACAGCAGGTCAGAGGCTAGGAATCCTGCAGCGAGTAACTCACCTCATGACTCCCCAGAGCCTGTCCACCATCTACAAGGCACAAGTCAGGAGTGTGATGGAATACTCCACACTTGTCTGGATGGGTAAAGTTCCAACAACACTCAAGAAGCTCGACACCATCCAGGACAAAGCAGCCCACTAGATTGGCACCCCGTCCACGAACATTCACTCCCTCCACCACTGACACACAGTGGCAGCAGTGTGTATCATCTGCAAGATGCACTGCAGCAACACACCAAGGCTCCTTAGGCAGCATCTTCCAAACCCACGACCACCTAGAAGGACAAGGGCAGCAGGTACAGGGAACACCACCAAGTGGCAAGTTCCTCTCCAAGCTACACACCATCCTGACTTGGAACTATATCCCCGTTCCTTCACTGTTGCTGGGTCAAAATCCAGGAACTCCCTTCCAAACAGCACTGTTGGTGTACCTACCCCACATGGACTACAGCGGTTCAAGAAAGCAGCTGACCACCACCTTCTCAATGGCAAGCTCTTCCGCTATCTCTGCTCCTACTTCCTTTAGCAACCTGGGATGCAAGCCATCCAGACCAGGTGACTTATCTACCCTAAGCATAGCCAGTCTTTCCAGCACCTCCTCCCTCTCAATTTTTATCCTATCCATTGCCTCTACTCTCTCTGCTTCTACCAATATTTTGTCAGATTTCTCTTCCTTAGTAAACACCGATGCAAAGTACTCATTAAGTATTTTGGCTTTGCCCTGTGTCTCGAAACATATCTCATCCTCTTTGTCCCTAATAGGCCCACTCCACCTCTAACTATCCACTTACCATTTACATGCCAATAGAAGATTTTTGGATTCCCTTTTATGTTAACTGCCATTCTATTCTCATATTCTCTCTTTGCCGGTCTTATTTTCCTCTTCACCTCCCCTCTCAACTTCAGGCTTTTGACTTGGTTCTCACTTGAAGAATTCACCTGACATGCATCAAACGCCCTCATTTTTTGTTTCCTCATAATTTCTATCTCCCCCGTCCTCCATGGAGCCCTGTTTTTGGTTCCCTGACCTTTCACCTTGTTGGAATACCTGAAGCATCTTTTCCTTAAAAATAATCCATTATTCTGTTACCGTTTTTCCTGTCGGTCTTTGGTTCCATTTTATCCTCCTTATCGCATTGAAATTAGCCCTCTTCCTATCTAGCCATTCTACCTTATATCGTTGTTTGCTTTTCTGCATTACAAGATGATACAATCATCACTCTTACCCAAGTGGTCCCCCACAGACATTAGATCCACTTGGCCCACCTCATTTCCGAGCAACAGATCCAGAAATGCCGCCTTTCGAGTTGGGACGAGAACATATTGATCAAGGAAATTCCCCTGAACACATTTTATAACTTCCTCCCTTTCCTTTCCCTTCACTCAAACATTATCCCAATCTATATTTGGGTAATTAAAGTCCCCCAATATCACCACCCTATAATTCTTGCACATCCTGTATCTCTCTCTCACTATTTGGAGTCCTATGAATACCCCAGTAGTGTATTCAGACCCTTTTTGCTTCTCAATTCTAACCAAATGAAATCGGCTCTTGCCCCCTCAAGGACATCCCCTCTTTCCAGCACTACAATGTCTTCCCTAATCAGTACTGCCACCCAGCTCCCTTTTTTCCTGCTCTATCTTTTCTGAACACCTTGTATATTATGCACCCATTCCTCACCATTTTTATGCCACATTTCCGTTATTGCCACTACATCATATTCCCATACTGCTATTTGTGCTTGTAGCTCACCAACCTTATTCACCACACTTTGTGTGTTTACATACATCCTGCCTTTGCATTCCTCGAAGCCCTTCTCAGTCTGCCTCTATCTAATATGGAATTACTTCCTTCTCTAGTACTGTCCAACACTCCCACATTATGCACCTTATTCTTTTTTCTACTTCAATGCTGGTGCCCATCCCCTTGCCAATTTAGTTTAAACCTCCCCAACCACAGTAGTGAACCGCGCCAAGAGGACATAGGTCCCAGTCCTGTTGAGGTGCAACCTTTCTCTTTAGAATAGGTGCCTTCTGCCCCAGAACTGGTTTCAATGCCCCAAGAATCTGAAGCCCTCCCTCCTGCCCCATGCTTCAAGCCATGCATTGATCCTCCCTATCTTCCTATTTCTGGGCACTGGGAGTAATCCAGAGATTGCTACCTTCAGGACCCTACTCTTTAACTTCCTCCATAGCTCCTGAAAATTTGACTGTAGGACCTCAATACCTGCCTTTGCTATGTCTTTGATACCAACATGTATCGCAACTTCTGGCTCACTCCCTTCCCCCTTCAAAATATTCTGTACCCTCTATCTGATGTTGTTTTCCCTGGCACTAGGAAGGCAATACACTGGGCTGGATTTTAAGCAGCCCTCGACGTCAAGATCTGTGGCAGGGGGTAGAGTGGGGGGGCCTTAAGATGGCTCCGAATAAGGCCCACCATGGACCTCGACGCAAGCAAGGCCTGGCCCGATTGTCCTGGCGGCAGCAAGGCACTGTGGCAGCACCACCCCTCCCCCACCCCCACCCTGCTGCTGGGTGACGGGACTACAATCAACATATGCAGATGTAATTAAATTAATATATTAACATATACTTACCTGTAATCTTGAGGGCTCGCCGCGATCCCTTTGGTGCTGTGGCTGGCTCTCCTGTGCCTTCAGATCCCCGTCTGGGGAAACAAGGCACGACACTGGTGAGGAGGGGGGAGGAGGTAAGATTATCAGTGTGAGGAATGCGGTCAAATAAACATCATGGGTATGGGGGATGGTGGGAAGGGTTGAAGTTTAAACTTTGTGCAGTTTGGTGGGGGAAGGTCAGATGTTAAAGGTAAGTGTTTTGAGGGGGAAAGGGCAAACAGTTAATGTCATTGTTATGGCGGGGTTGGGAGAGTGACAAAAGAAATGTATTTATTTAATTTTATTGTACTTATGTCTTTATACATTTAAATATCCCGTCAGGGCTGACTGCCCTTTAAAAATGGCGTCAGCGCTGACACCACTGCCGGGACGGACAGCCCTCCCCCTCTACATCACTGGTGGGGGTTGGGGGGGGGGTGCGGCCCACCCCGTCTATTTAAATGAGCTGCCATGTTTGAGATTGCGGCGGCTCTTTGGCATGTGGCCTGCACAGGCTGGCCGCCATTTTTAGAGCTCACCGCTGAGATTGGCGACGAGCTCATAAAATCCAACTCACCATGTGGGACTCACGATAACAGTTACAGAAATGCCTACCTGTCCCCCGACTATGGAATCACCTATAACAACTGCATTTCTACACTTGCTGATTCCTCCTGTACAGTCCCTTGCCCGTTTAGTTTTTTAGTTTTAGAGATACAGCACTGAAACAGGCCCACCGAGTCTGTGCCGACCATCAACCACCCATTTATACTAATCCTACACTAATCCCATATTCCTATCACATCCCCACCTGTCCCTATATATTTCCCTACCACCTACCTATACTAGGGGCAATTTATAATGGCCAATTAACCTATCAACCTGCAAGTCTTTGGCATGTGGGAGGAAACCGGAGCACCCGGAGGAAACCCACGCAGACACAGGGAGAACTTGCAAACTCCGCACAGGCAGTACCCAGAATCGAACCCGGGTCCCTGGAGCTGTGAGGCTGCGGTGCTAACCACTGCGCCACTGTGCCACCCCGTTGATGCCATGGTCTGGATTTCACTCCTTCAGGGTATCATCACTCCCAGCAGTCTCCAATGCTGAGTACCGGTTTGAGAATGGCACACACCCCAAAGACTCCTGCACTTCCTACTCTTCCGGATGGCCCCCCACCTAGTATCCTGAACTCTTACTGCCTGTGGGGTGACCACTTCCTGGACAGTATGATCCAGGAAACTCCCCTGCTCTGTAATGCTCCACAGTGACTCCAGCCATGTGGTTGACTCTTAAAATGCCCTCTATATTGGCCTAGCAAGCCACACAGTTCAAGGGTAATTAGGGATGGGCAATAAATGCTGGCTTAGCCAACGTCGCCCACATCCCACAATTGAATAAAAAATAGCTGCCCCTCAAGCTTGGAAATCCTGAACTCGCGCTGAAGCAGCAAAAGACACTTCCGACACGTGTGGTTGCCCAAAACACATGAAGTGTCCTGGAGTCTCCACATGGCAGAGGAATCACAAGCAACAGACTGTAGCTGCCCATCTATGATCTAAAAAAAACTCTATCCCCTCTTTTAGAATCAGTTAGTGCCTTGTTTAAACTATTAATTTTAATTAATGCCTCTAGACCTGCTCAGTGCTACGCTTATTAATTCACTCATTGTTATACTCACCATCATTGAGATTATTAATTTCCGGGCTCCTAATTTGAAAGAATGCCCTAGTTTAAAGAGAGAAAAAGAGAGAGAAATAGTCACCAACCAATCACTTACCCACTTTCCTGTGATGTCACACTATGGACTGGATTTTATGCACCCGCTGCCAGGAGCGGCAGCAGGTGAAAAAAATGGCGGTGTGCATGTGCGGGCCACACGCAGCCATACCGCCACAATCTTCCTCATGGCGGCTCACAATAATATGCCGGTCAGGTCGCCTCCACCCCCCCCAAAATCACGGGGAGGGGGCGGGCTCTCTGACACTGGCAATGGCGTTAGCTGCCTGTGCGCAGGCGCTGGTGCCACTTTTAAAGCCCTGCCAACTAATTAAAATTTTTAAAGTTATACCACCTCCCCCCCCCCACACTGTACTGATTAAAAATCCGTTGCCCCTTTCCCACCCACCCAATAATAACAATAAAATTTATATGCCCTCTCCCCCACCTTCCCACAAAGCATTTACCTTCCACGCTGCCCTTCCCCCCTGCCAGACTGAACGAAGTGCACAGGCCACCCTTCCCACCATTCCCTACACTAATGATGTAAATTTGACCCCGTTTCCCCCCCTCCCACCCACTGCACTAAAAATCTTAAGTTCTCCCCTTCCTCACCGCTGTGACGCCTGCTTTCCTCAGATGGGAAAGTGAAGGCACATGAGTGCCGACCACTGCTCACAAGATCATGGCCCGACGGTAAGATTGGAGTCAATTTTATATGCATGCATTCTGCTAATTTGAATATTTTAATCCGGGTCCTGTTGCCCAGCGGCGGGGGAGGCCGCCACAGTGCCTCAACGCCGCCAGGAAGATCAGGCCTGACTCTTCTGGTGTCGGACTCCGTGGTGGGCCACTGCCAGAATGATCTTCCAGCGCCATGGAGCCCAACGTCGGGAGCTTTGTAAAATTCCGGCCTATGATTTTTTTTTTGAACGCAGTGGGTCCACTCTGAACCTGCTCCAGAGCCTCCCCTATCCACCCCACCATTCTTGCTGTGCTCTCATTCTCCAGGCTGCTCTTTTATCCTCCCTTTTGGTTGGGGAAAACAGGTGAGCTCGAGAATACAAGGGAGTAGAAGTCATGCTTCAGCTATACAAAGCCCTGGTCACACCTAAAGTTCTGTGAGCAGTTCAGGGCACCTCATCTTATATTGGTCATGGGGGTAGTCCTTCATTCAGTTTAACAGTGTGTTCAGTTGTGCAAGGTTAGGACAGGCCATTGGCTGGAGTGTACAGTTAGAAAATGGCAGCGCTGACATCAAATCAGCATTGCACCCTGGTTTGCATCAGAATTTGGAGGCTGTCAGTGGCCATTAGGTGCGTGTGTGCAAACATCTTTACCAAGATGGTGATTGATGCACTTCCTGTTGGAAGTGTGCGCGCACATCTTGGACCCCATTTTTGAGTGTTAAGTGGCTGCATAGCATCTAAAAATGGGGTTTACACAGCCCAATTTAGCCCTGAAGGTCTAAAGTCAGGATTTTCTTATTAAATTATTTTCTAATTATCTTGTGCAAATGACCATTTTAAAGCGAGGAAGGGCATTCTTTCAAAGTAAGGTTGAAAACCTTCCTGAACGCTCTTCCTTGTTAGAAAATGAATGGTGCGATTAAAAACAGAAAATGAAAGAAATGGATCGTCTTTACTCAGAATCCTTCTCCACTTGCGCTTCAAAGGAGTGGAAGGTGTAATTGCTGTCTGGATTATATGTACTGACAGTGCAAGCTGCTAAGGGAGATTTTTAACATGGTTGAGTGGGTGGGATTGGGTGCAGATGGGGGGATTAAAAGGGCAACAATTTCGAATTCATCAGAAAGCTAGCTCCAATGTGCTAACTGAGGTGGGACAAGGGATGGCAGCCAACCTGCTCCCAAGAGTTGGATTGGCATTTTGAATATGTAAATAAGGCTGGAAGCCTTGGATTTAAACCACTTTGCAGGTTTAACTGTGGCCGGCCGGTTTTCCCACCCTCGGAAAACCTGGCAGCTGCAGCGAGGCTAGGACAGTCTCAGGGAGAAGGCAAGTGCCTTCACAGCGCTCCTTGTGGGCCAGGAGGAGCAGAAGTGCTTCCTCCCGGCCTCCAAGCTTCCCAACCCAATAGAACCTCCAATACAAGCACTGCCACTGCTCCCTATCTCCCCCCAAAACAGGACCGGACCTGCCTTGAGTCAGGAATCGGGCACCCTCAGTGCCAAGGACCAAACTCCTCCCCAGAGCTGGGGATCGGAACCCTGCAGGGTCAGGGATCGGATTCCACCCCCCACTGTGTCGGGAATCAAATCCCTCAGGGTAGGGGATTGGAAACCCACCCCCCCCCCCCCACACCCCTGGATTCGGTGATCAGAACTACCTGGCCCTGTGGCCTTCGTTGGACTGCTCCCCACCTGACTGGAAGCTAAGCCTGTCAATCGGGCAGATTTCTGGGCAGTGAATCTGTCAAGGATGAAGGATACATGCTATGGAGTTAAAACTCACCAGCACACAGGGAAGCCCAGACTTCTGGGTTTCTCACAGGCTACTGAATCCCTCCGCTCCCAGTGCGTTGATAAGTAAAAATGCCTCCCCTGGAGTCACAATTTTTCTTCCCTTGCTTTCAGTCTTTTGTGTCTGGGATAGAAACATAGACAATAGGAGCAGGAGTAGGCCATTCAGTCCTTTGAGCCTGCTCCGCCATTCATTATGATCATGGCTGATCATCCAACTCAGTAACCTGTTCCCGATTTCGCCCCATACCCTTTGATCCCTTTAGACCCTAGAGCTATATCTAACTACTTCTTGAAAACATACAATGTTTTGGCCTCAACTGCTTTCTGTGGTAGCGAATTCCACAGGCTCACCACTCTCTGGGTGAAGAAATTTCTCCTCATCTCAGTCCTGAATGGTTTACCCCGTATCCTTGGACTATGACCCCTGGTTCTGGACTCCCCCACCATCGGGAATATCCTTCCTGCATCTACCCTGACAACTTCTGTTAGAATTTTATCGGTTTCTATGAGATTCCCCCCTCACTCTTCTGAACTCCAGTGAATATAATCCTAACCATCTCAATCTCTCCTCATACATCAGTCCCGCCATACCAGGAATCAGTCTGGTAAACCTTTGCTGCACGCCCTCTATAGCAAGATCATCCTTCCTCAGAAAAGGAGACCAAAACTGCACACAATATTCCAGGTGTGGCCTCACCAAGGCCCTGTATAATTGCAGCAAGACATCCCTGCTCCTGTACTCGAATCCTCTCGCTATGAAGGCCAACATACCATTTGCCTTTTTTTTACCAATTGTTGGGCCTGCATGCTTACCTTCAGCAACTGGTGTACGAGAACACCCAGGTCATGCTGCATATTCCCCTCTCTCAGTTTATAGCCATTCAAATAATAATCTGCCTTCCTGTTTTTGCTACCAAGGTGGATAACCTCACATTTATTCACATTATACTGCATCTGCCATGCATTTGCCCACTCACTCAGCTTGTTCAAATCACTCTGAGGCCTCTCTGCATCCTCCTCACAACTCACCCTCCCACCCAGTATTGTCATCTGCAAATTTGGAGATATTACATTTAGTTCCCTCATCTAAAATCATTAATATATATTGTGAATAGCTGGGGTCCTTGCACCGATCCCTGCAGTACCCCACTAGTCACTGCCTGCCATTCAGAAAAAGACCCATTTATCCCTACACTTTGTTTCCTGTCTGCCAACCAATTTTCTATCCATCACAATACACTACCCCCAATCCCATGCGCTTTAATTTTACGTGCTAATCTCTTATATAGGACTTTGTCGAAAGCTTTCTGAAAGTCCAAATAAACCACATCCACTGGCTGTCACTCATCAACTCTACTAGTTACATCCTCGAATAATTCTAGTAGATTTGTCAAGCATGATTTCCCTTTCGTAAATCCATGCTGACTCTGCCCGATTCTACCACTGTTCTCCAAGTGCTCTGCTATAAAATCTTTGAGAATGGACTCTAGAATTTTTCCCACTACCAACATCAGGCTGACTGGTCTATAATTCCCTGCTTTCTCTCGACCTCACTTTTTAAATAGTGGGGTTACATTAGGTACCCTCTAATCTGTAGGAACTGTTCCAGAGTTTATAGAATCTTAGATGACCACCAATGCATCCACTATTTCGAGGGCCACTTCCTTAAGTACTCTGGGTATTGGGTGCAACTCAGCTTCCTTTCCCACCATGTGTAGAGCTCAGCTCACCTACAGAAAATCTCTTGAACCTCTGGGGGAACTTTTAGCTGAAGCAATGAGAAAGGTGGTTGCTGGAGAATAAAGTGAAGGCACAGACAAGGCTGCTCAAAAGTTGACTGCAAAAATGTGCAATGTTGCCAATTATGCAAACACCATTTTGATCCTAGCTATTTGTAAGCTGATTTCCCATTTGTGAATGCTACTGGCCTGTTCTGTGCAGCCCTGTGGGTGCTGACTGCCTGTTGACTGTAGCTTCCAATGACCATATATCCATATGTCTGGAATTTACGCCCCCCTGTGAACGGGTTGGGAGGCTGAGGGGGGGTGTAAAATTGGGTGGGATGACAGTCTACTTGCCCCTGCTTAAGCCAACTGAGGCCCTTATGTGGCAAACTAATGGCTACCAGGGCCAGTGGAGGCAGCTGACACCTGGCTTTCCAAATGATGGGTGGGGCCACCACCATCTTGTTAAATCCTGGTCTATGAGTCAAGATAATTAGATTATGTGCTGAACACAGTAGCCAGCAATTCCAGTATTAAAATACACTCCATGCATCTGACTTACATTACTGTTAAGTTCACGTGAAGTGCAACGATTGAAAGTATAAGAACTCAAACTGAAGAGTTATAAAAATTGACATTTCTTCTGAAAAGTGGACAATGTGCCTGAAAAAATGGCTGCCAAAGGTTAAACCTGTATATTCTAACTGGCTTACTGTCTGGTAAGAACAAAAGGACACATTCAAAGCTAAGAAGTGTCAATTACACCCACCCTGAACCCATCAAGAGACATTCTTGAATTGAATGGATTCTTCTGAAACAAAGAAGGTTTGAAGTAGTCATATCTGACCTTGAAAGTAGATAAATTGCTGGGGCCGGGCTGATTGTATCCCCGGTTGTTAAAGGAAGCCACGGAGGAAATAACGGATGCACTAAGGATCATCTTCCAACCCTCACTGGCTAAGGGCGAGGTACCAGAGGATTGGAGGTCTGTGAACGTTATATCGTTGTTTAAAAAGGGTGCGAAGGATAGGTCAAATAATTATAGGCCAGTCGGCCTGACCTCGGTGGTGGGTATATTATTAGAATCAATTCAAAGGGATAGGATAAACTGCCGCTTAGAAAGGTATAGATTGATCAGGGACAGTCAGCATGGATTTGTTAAGGGAAGGTCATGTCTTACTAATTTATTTGAATTATTTGAGGAAGTAACAGGGAGGATTGATGAAGGTAATGCAGTGGATGTGGTCTACATGGATTTTAGTAAGGCATTTGACAAGGTGCTGCATGGCAGACTGGTCAGTAAAATGAAAGCCCATGGGATATAGGGGAATGTGGCAGGTTGGATCCAAAATTGGCTCAGTGACAGGAAACAAAGGGTCGTTGTCAACAGATGTTTTTGCGAATAGTAAGCTGTTTCCAATGGTGTTCCACAGGGTTCAGTGTTGGGTCCCTTGCTGTTTGTGGTATATATTCATGATTTGGACTTAAATGTGGGAGGCACAATTGGGAAATTTGCTGATGACACAAAAATTGGCCATGTAGTTGACAGTGAAGAGGATAGCTGTAGACTCCAGAATTACACCAATAGTTTGGTTGAGTGGCTGGAAGTGTGGCAAGTGGAATTCAATCCAGAGAAGTGTGAGGTAATGTACTTGGGGAGGGCAAATAAAGCGAGGGAATACACAATAAACGGGAGGATATTGAGAGGGGTAGAAGAAGTGAGAGACTTTGAAGTGCATGTCCACAGGTCCCTAAAGGTGGCAGAGCAGGGCAGAATGCTTTCCTTTATTGGCCGAGGTAGAGTCAGATTCCAACGTGGCACAAGGCTTCATGCAGAGCATGGAGCTCAGCCTTTCCAGCATGCATGTGGTGGCCAACTCCACAAGAACACTTGCAAACCCAGCCCTGATGCAATGACTGGTCGCCAATGTCTCAGCTTCCGTTGCAGCACAAGCCATGCAATGTACGAGTGCTGTAGTGCAAACGCAGACTGAGGTCATGAAATCACTGCTCGTTGCCATGCAAGCCCAGCCTGGTGCCATGCAAACTCAGACTGCTGCCATTATGGTCCTGATACCAGTGCTCACAGGGGCTTGCAGGGTCTCACAGCAGTCTGGTGATCTGTGCTCCAGCAGATTATTAGGATTGCTGAGGCGATACCCTGAGGAAGTGGCAGTGGCTATATGGAGCCAAATTTGCTGTCCTGTCTCAGGATTTGTCCTCCCATCACTGCCCTGCTATTATATATTATATATATAGTGCTCCTGCTATTGCCTGACAGCCAGGCAGCCCAGACTGCTATCGCCCATGCCAAGGCAGTAGGGTCCGAAGATTGGCCTTCAAGAGCCAGAGCTGCTCAAGGGCATCCTACAAGGCCATCTGCAGTCTCCCCCACTGAAAGTCAGCAGCCTTCTATCAGCCATACTGTAGTCACTGGGGTAGTGCTGCCTAGGAGCACCTGGACAGGCAAAGGGGAGAGAATTCCAGGATTTTGGTCCACTGACGGTGAAGGAATGGCAATATAGTTCCAAGTCAGGATGGTGTGTGACTTGGAGGAGAACTTGCAGGTGGTGGTGTTCCCATGCACTTGTTGCCCTTGTTTTTCTAGGTGGTAGAGGTCATGGGTTTGGAAGGTGCTGCGGAAGGAACCTTGGCAAGTTGCTGTTTTGAATCTTGTATATGGTACATACTGTTGCCACTGTGCATCGGTAGTGGAGAGAGTGAATATTTAAGGTGGTGGAATGGGTGCATATCAGTGGGCTGCTTTCTCTTGGATAATGTCAAGCTTCTTGAGTATTGTTGGAGCTGCACCCATCCAGGCAAGTGGAGAGTATTCCATCACACTCCTGACTTGTGCCTTGTAGAAGGTGGACAGGCTTTGGGTAGTTTCAAGTTTCAGAATTTCCAGCTTCTGACCTGCTTTTGTAGCCACAGTATTTATATGGCTGGTCCAGTTAAGTTTCTGGTCAATGGTAACTCCAGGATGTTGATGGTGGGGGATTCAGCTAAGGTAAAGCCATTGAATGGCAAGAGAAGATGTTTAGATTCTCTCTTGTTGGAGATGGTCATTGTGAATGCTACTTGCCACTTATTAGCCCAGGCCTGAATGTTGTCCAGGATTTGCTGCATGCAGGCACCTCATTACAGCCTTGGTCCAAACATCGACAAAATATCTGTATCTGAGAAATCGCAAATGGTGCTGAACACTGTGCAATCATCAGCGAACATCCCCATTTCTGACCTCATGATGCAGGGAAGGTCATTGACGAAGCAGCTGAAGATGGTTGGACCTAGGACTCTACCCTGAGGAACTCCTGCCGTGATGTCCTGAGATGTTTGGCCTCCAACAATCACAACGATCTTCCTTTGTGCTAGGTATGACTCCAACCAGCGAGAGTTTTCCCCCGATTCCCATTGTTTTGCTCGGGATCCTTGATGACACACTCGGTCAAATGCTGCCTTAATGTCAACTGCAATCACTCTCACCTCTCTTCTGGAATTCAGCTATTTTGTCGATGTTTGGACCAAGGCTGTAATGAGGTCAGGAGCTCAACTTATCAGAATTCTTCCAACAACCCAGTATTTCTACTAACTTCTACAAAGCAACTAACCTTGAAGTAACATTAGTGGGGAGCCCCTCAGCTGCTGATGCATGTTCAGCTGTGCACATTTAAAAGGGGGCATTAATAAGAGCGGACAGGTTGAAAATGCCATGCTGTACATTGATTCAACATTACTTGCTGACTGACATCAGGATCTGTCTACTCTGTATACTTCGAGGGCACACATATAATATCTGCACTATCACCCTCAAAAACATGGCAAACGGCGCGGGCCGCATGAAAGTGGGCGGGAGCTGCCACACCGCCATTTTTCATGAATTTGTTCCTTACTATGCAGCCATCTGAATTCTGCACTGCAGCTGACATTCATATAAACAACAGTCAGGTTAGAGTAAACA
This sequence comes from Heterodontus francisci, assembly GCF_036365525.1. Classification (NCBI taxonomy): domain Eukaryota; kingdom Metazoa; phylum Chordata; class Chondrichthyes; order Heterodontiformes; family Heterodontidae; genus Heterodontus; species Heterodontus francisci. Next base: position 89,482,636 of record NC_090375.1, read on the forward strand.
GTCTGAGAACTACCTGTACTTAATTATCAATACAACGCTTTACCTCAATATCAATACAGTGATGAGATATATTGAAGGGCTACCTGTAAATAAAGCAAGTGTTCATTGACAGGTGTCGCTGGATTGTGTTTAAATAAGTTAAATTGTTCTGCTGATCTAAGTAGGATTCTCCGAATTTATGCATTGTCCAGACAAGCCTGAATGTGATGCAGGTTGTTTGGAGAAACAGAAATACCAGAAAAAATTTCGAAACCAGCTCAATAATATTACCAGAATAAAGTGTTGAGTGGTTTATTTGTTGGCACAATTAAAAGGGTGAAGGTGTATCGACCACAAATTAAATTGCCATTTTTGATGGTATCTCCAGAAGAGAGCTAAAAAGATAAATAATTTAAGCCAAACCTCCTTCCCCCTCCCCTCACTCACCCTCCAGGGGTATTGCTGTTCTGGTTGCCACTATTTCTTGAATTTCTGCATAGGATTAGTTCTGGTTTAAGCCAGATGCTTCCAACGCAATAATATTTGCTTATTTTGTTACAGCTGCAAAATTTCTGGAACATTCAAAAGCATTTCCTATCAACTTCAAACATTCTTCAAATAATTATATTGTGATGAATACTGCTGACCCTCAAAACATGAGTAAAACAGTTTCAATTTGCTTAGCACTGCTTTAACAATTGCTTGAGTCTGAAGTGCTAATAGCACTCACTTTTCCAGTTTATCTTTCTTTGCATAACCTTCAGCAACTTTGGACAGGATTTAGTGGAGCTGGCGGGGCACCGGGCACCGGGCTATAAAGGCGGAGGGAGCCCCGCCTTGGCTATTCGGAGCCCCCAGCTCTGTTTAACAGCTCCCAGGCAATTAACAGCCCGGTGCAGGGATCCCCGACCCTTGAAGGACAGAGATTCCAATCAGATCCAATCAGTGGGCCGGCAGCTCAATAGTACCGGCAGCGCCACCAGGAGTTGTGGCCACTGCCGCTACTGCAGAAGGCCTTGGAACCAGGGCCAGGGCTGGAATCCTGGGCCTCAGGTAAATGAGGCGGGGTTGCCCGGGCCAGTCCAGCAGGCCCTGGCACTGGGGGGAGGGAGGGTGGGCACTGATTGCAGGAGGGGGCTTTAGGGAGGTGGGTTGTTTGGTGCCAGGGGGCTTCCATAGACCACAGATTTCCCACAGAATAGGGCCCCCCGAAATCCACAGGGAGTTCGCATCGTTTTTCAGGGTGACCTCCCCATGTGGTGGAGCCCCCCACCCCCCATCCCACCACTGCTAATTTAATGCCAACAGCAGGGGAAGAGGCCCTTAAGTGACTGATAATAGGCCTCTTAAAGACCTGAATTGACCTCTGGGCGGGAAGGTCTCTCCCAGCCCTGATTAAATTATGGTGTGATGGGAAGGTGATGGGCCCTCTCTCTCTTAGCCCATCTCTGGGGGTCCCATTAAATCCAGCCTGAAGTGTATACTCAGGTGGGCTTTGGGATGACAATACGTTTGGAGGGGAAAATTGCACATATGCCAAATTTATTGGGATAGAACACTTCAAAAGAATGTCACAAGGACAGGGATGAAAATTTCAAAAGCTTCTGGGGAACATTAAAATGCTTCTTAGTCCAACACCAACCTTTGCCAAGGCTGAATGGGCATAGGGTTAAGGGGATAGATCTTGTTGACCCCCCAGCATCGGGTTCCATGGTGGGTGGGGGGGAGCCTGAAGATGTCTGGATGAGGCCTGCCATGGACCTCAATGCTGGGAGGGCCCAGCCCGATTCTCGTGGCAGTGGCAAGGTTCCGTGGCGGCCCTGCTGGGCGATGGGACCTCAATTAAAATATTCAAATGAATAAATTAACATAGACTAAACTGCGATCTTGAGGGCTCGCCACAACCTTCGGCAGGGCAGCCAGCACTCCAATGCCTTCAAATCCCCATCCAGGGAAAGGCGGTGCGACACTGGTGGAGCGAGGAGAAGAGGTACGATTTTCAGTGCGGGGGTGGGTGGGACGTGGTCAAATAAATGTAATGGGTGTAGGGGATGGTGGGAAGGGTTGAACTTCGAACGTTGTGCAGTTTGGGGGGAAAGGTCAGGTGTAAAAGATAAGTGTTTTGGGTTGGGGAGGAGAAGGGCAAATAGTTAACGTAATTGTTATTGTGGGGGGTGGGAAAGGGGCATAAGAAATTTATTCATTTAATTTTGGGGGGTGTGTGTTTGAAAATTTAAATGCGCCGACAGGGCTGGCTGCCCTTTAAAAGTGGTGCCAGCACCTGCGCAAAGGTGGCTGACGCCATTGCCAAGGACGAACAGCCATTCCCTTCCATGAGGTTGGGGTGGGGCGGGTGGGCAGGTCAGAGAGCCGAAAGAGCCAAAGAGCCACCGTGCTTGAGATTGCGGCAGCTCTTTGGCATGCGGTACATGGGTGCATGCTGCCATTTTTTAAGTTCGCCGCCTACATCGGCATCGGGCTCTTAAAATCCAGCCAAAGAAGTGGCAGAACAGGATGAAGGGACAGAGACCCATGTGTACAGGCATAACTGTAGACAAATGTCAGTGCAACCCAACATACAGACTTCTCTTTGATCATTAACAGTTGAGTTGGTGTTGTGTAAGATGCTTGCAAGGAGGATTTCTATCTGTAATTCCACAGCACCATTCCATAAATCATCACTATGGCATAACTGCAAAATAACGTAGACAGATTTTAAGTCACAACTGACTATTATCACCTATGAATATTTGCAAGCACTACACTATTATAGCCACAGTTGCCCTTACAACAAACGGCACATATGAGCTCTGTCTCTCTGCTGATCCAGACCCTGGGAAGGCACCATTCCCAAGAAGGTTTTCTAGGGTCCATAGATATGGTTGGTGATCTGGCAGATATGGCAGATCGGCAATGCTGGCAGTTGATTACCCTGGGGTGCCCATTTTCATGCAGTACTATGTAAAGCATGGCATGTTATAATTAGGGTGCTTTTGAAGAACCTCCCAGCATCGGATCAGTCAAGTATTCACATGTCCTTGTGATGGAACTGGGTATCTATTGGTGCAATCGCCTTTGAACAGCAGAGCCTCCACCAACAACATCTGCTTAAGTGAAGTTTCCTACTCCTCGCCGCAGACGTGGGGTTTTGGGACACAGAGCACCTCTCGGGCAGCTTGACATACCTGACATCACTCTGTAGTACCTCTTCTTGTTCCAAACAAGTCAACTTATAGGATCCCTGGTGACAAACACTCTGGTGCCAATAAGGGGAGCTCAGAACTAGTAAAACTTAAAAGCAATTGGCGCAATAACTCATGAAAGCTTAGGTGCCAGCTAGTTAAAAATTGTAAACATCCTTTAGAGGACCATTGAATGTCTTTTAAATGGCTCTCCTTTTTGCAGGCCTGCCTGAGACTTCCCTGTTGCCAGCTATCACTGGGTGCGCTGCACGCAACATGTCTATGAAGCCTGTGGGCTGGAATACGATGCAGCATCCTTCCCCAGCCTCTTTTGCATAGGCTAGTGCAGCTTCTGCTTGCTTTGGGTGGGTGTGTCAGCCATCTATCCCAGACTCTACTGGTAGACCAGGGCCAAATACCAGCAGGAATCCAGAGTACCAAGTGCCACTGAAATTCCTGACCTCTACCATCTCACCAATGCTCCATATTGGCAAGTTAAGAAAAAAATTGACCCATGGTGTCTGGTATTAAATTATATCTTGTGGGTGCTCCATGTTATTTTCCTCTGGCTTCTTATTGTGGTCCCGCATCGACTACCTAGGATCTGAGTATCAAGCCTGGAATTGTGCTTGACCCCCTTTGTTTTTTTCCACCTGTTCCTTTTCTCAAATGTCTGGCAACTATTCCAGCTAAGATATGATGCAGTACCATTGGGCACGATAGGTTATGATGCAGCATCAAGGTAAACCAAGATTCAAATAAAACCTTCAGAAGTAGCAATTGCAAATGCATTTAATTTATCCATTTGCAATGGGTGTGAAATTGAATGGCTCCCACCAATTGGTATCAGCTGGGCACAGGAAATGATCCCTACGCTGGAATGGGTAGGTTAAAGGCCAATCGAATGTATGTTCTGGATGGCTGCATCTCTGGCACTGACCATCAGGTAGGTCCTGTGGAAGGGAAGGGTGGGGAAGGTTGCGATTAAGTAGGTGGGGTCAACTGGGAGGGAGGGAAGGCAATCGGGAGCCGGCAACTGCTGTGGAGCCGAGAGGAGCACTCCTGCTTCTTCTGGATCAATATTCAGGTAAGTATTTTTTATAAATGTACCTATTTGAAAACAGGCTCCAATGGTCCCTTTAAGAACCCCAGTTAGACTGCATTTAGACTTGATTACCCTTAATGCAGCTGGCCTGATGCTGGCTGCATTCAGTGCAGCCAATTTCAGAAAGATGCCCTGAAACAGGCGTTCGATCCCTATGCATATGCAAAGACCTGCAACCTTTTTCAAGCATAGGTCATGGAACGTAGATATGAACCTTTACCAAAATGATGCACCGCACACTTCAGAATGTGCGCGTGCACACCATCTGCGTCAAATAATTTCAAGGTCAATGAGTTCTTACGCCCCACCCACATCCCCCATCCCATTGAATTACATGGGAAACAGCAATAAACCCATCACAGCTACACTTAATATTGGACATTGACCCTTGCAGTTTCCCTGTATCCATTCAACATCTTGCTTTATTATTAAGGCAGTCAATTTAGAGAGAATGAGAGACATAGTGATTGAATTGAAGTAGAGCTCTTTTCATAATTCCAAATCTCACTCTATGAGGTACTTTGCCTGCATGTATCTCTATAGCTGCTCTCCGATACCTGCTAATGAATCATGCTTTTGCTGGCACACAAGATTAAACAGAAGGAATGCGGGTGGTAGAGTTGCAGAAATTAGTCTGATAACCCTGCCTTCTCTCTTTCTGTTTGAGGTGGGCACAACCTGTTGTTATGGCAACCCTTGCAAGGACAAGAGATGTCCAACCTTTTTGGCTTCAGATACTTGCAACGTTTTATTATGAGGTGCAAGACATTATTTTTGGGCTCCCTGTGGGTCTGATGATCCTGATACGATGCAATTCTTTCTTTTATTTCTTTCTCAGCTGATCTCAGCATGTTTGTTGAGCACCAGCCTACATCCTGTGGTCTTGGCAAGGCTGTTTTTGAAATGAAACACAAGTAATTAGTTTACCACAGGAGTTCTTCCGACATATCACTAATGAACTATTTGAAAATTGCTTCACATTGGCTTTGATTTGTACAAAACTAGGTCTGGGGCATATTATGTTTTTGATTCCATTTTAAAATACAATCATTATTTACCTAGAAGGGATTATGGAGACAGCCTGCTATGTTTGATAGATTGATTGTATATTAATCCGTTAAGAGAACTAACCTAATTTATTACACTCATGTTTGAATTCGAGGTTTTATCCTAAATTGTTAAATCTAGTACAGTTTGAACTTTTATATTGTGTTCTTTGATATATATTCTCTCTTCATCTGAAGTTTTCGTCCTTCTCCTGAGGGTACTGACTGGCTGCACTATGGTTTGACAATTGTCAACCTTCCGTCCAGTACCTCATCTGATTCTTCATGAATGAGCCTGAATTGCAACATCATTGGACAAGACATGAAATCGAAGCCTTCTCTGGCCTTTCAGGTGAACATAAACAATGCTATGGCACGATTTGCAGAAAAGCAGGAGAATTTTCCCAGTGCCCTGGACAACATTTATTCCTCAACCAACATCACTGAAAAACAGCCCTTTGTGGTATCTTGCTATGTGCAAATTAGTTGTCACGTTTCCTTACAGCACATTGGCTGTAAAAGTACTTAAGGATGACCTGAGGCTGTAAAAGGTGCTATATCAACAGCAATTTCATTCTTAACAAATTTCTACATTTTAAAATATATTAATCGATCCCCATCGGTATTGCTTATGGACACGTTTCTTTTAAAAACTTTGTTTTCTTCTTGTAGCTGTCTTTCTGCTTGTCTCCAAAGTCCTTCCATGCCCCATGAAAATGAATAGGGAAAGACTATTTCCACTGTTTGAGGATTAGTGGCAAGGAGTTATCAATTTAAAATCGGCTTTAAGCAAACATGGAGTAGGTTTAGAAGAAATTTCTTTACACAGAGAATTGTCTGAGCATGGAATGTTCTGTCACAGAGACACCATTGCATCTTTTAAGAAAAAGAAGATAAATAGTTGAAGCAGTGGGCGAGGAAAGTGCGATTAGTTAGGATTATGGAATCATAGAACGGTTACAGCACAGAAGGAGGCCAGTCGTGTCCATGCCAGCTCTTTGAAACAGCAACTCACCTAGTCCCACTTCCCTGCTTTTTTCCCATAGCCCTGCAACTTTTCTATTCAGATAATTATCCAATTCTCTTTTGAAAGCCACAATTGTATCCTCCTCCACCACACTCTTAGTGCATTCCAGATGCTAACCAATCGCTGTGTAAAAAAGTTTTTCCGCTTGTCGTCTTTGGTTCTTTTGCCAAACACCTTAAATCAGTGTCCTCTGGTTCTCAACCCTCTGCCAACATGAACAGTTTCTCTCTATCTGCTTTGTCCAGACCTCTCCTGATTTTGAACACCTGTCTCAAATCGCCTCTCAACCTTGTCTTCCCTAAGCAAGCATAGCTGGCAGATACACAATGGCCCGATGCTGTAATATTTTTATTATTCTATTGTCCTTTATTTTCCCTCTTCTGCTACTGTTTTTCTTTCTTGCTCCTCCCCATACTATTGTTTTTAGCTCATTCATTCTACTCCCTACCTTCTTTTCTCCCTATTCTTCAATTTTCTTTTTCATTGCTCTCCTAAACTTCTTTTGCTCTGCTCTCTTACTTCTTATGATTTTCCTTTTACACCATCCCTTTTCCTATTCTGTTTTTACACTTCTGTCATGTTTAATTACGCAGCACTTTCTCCCATATTTCCTGTAGAGTTTGAAGTATTACATGGGGAGACTGTGGCTGCATTACAGACCAGGCAACTGAAGAAGCCCCATCCCTCCCCACCACAGTGGTGGTCTGGTGTAGGATCCATTTTTTAAATCTAAGTTTCAAGAAGTTGGACAGAGGGCATCTCCATCTTGAAGTGCCCTCTCCCTTACTTATCCTCTATTGTACACTACTGATCCTTTCAAGCTGGAAGGCCTTTGATTGGCCCTGCAGTTTTGAGAGCCTGCCTGCCATCCTTAATTGGACGGTGAGCCTGTCTCCAGGCCAATTAAGGGGGCACCCCCATGAAAATCACAATGTGTGATTGTTCCCCTTGGAGGCGGGTTTGGGATCTGGAAACAGTCCCGACCTCTGTTGCCTGCTCCTGGAGGGAAATTCCTGCCCATTGTATCTTTGTCTATCTATAAGAAAAACCTTGGAACTAAGTACTTAACTGATTTTGTTTTCACTTGGCTTACACTATCCATTTTGGAAATGGAAGCAAGTTTAAAGAAGTGAGTTTTCACTGGTAAAAATTAACTTTAAAGATCTTTTATCAGCTCTGCAAAAGCCTAAAAAGCTCATGGCCAGATATGCGACTAAGTTAATTTTAGCCATATTATATGCATCAAAACACAGAATAGGTGAACAAATTATAATGCTTGTTGCAGGCCCTGGGGCTTGGTCAGAGCCCCCATGAATAAATTCATCTGTAGCACTGGATTGTTAAAAAGACGAAGATACAACTGGAATTTTATAGATGGTTAAGTGAAAATCTAGAGATAGACAAACCATGCAGTGCACATTTTGGGTAAACCGACTCCAGTCTGAACAGGATCTGGCTTGATTTGTGGAGAAAAAAACCTTAAAAAATCTATTTGGAAATCACCACAGTCCCTTTTATGTCAACTTGTTTGGCTAAAGTAACACTTCTAAATGTCCTCAAAAAATAATAATTAAGTTCTTTTTACATACAAACATACAAATTAGGAGCAGGAGTAGGCCACACGGCCCCTCGAGCCTGCTCCACCATTCAATAAGATCACAGGATCATTACAGTGCAGAAGGAGGCCATTTGGCCCATCATGTTCACACTGGCTCTCTGATAGAGCAATTCCCTCAGTTCCACTCCCCAACCTTCTCCCCGTAACCCTGCATATTCTGCCTTTTCATCTGTGTCTAATTCCCTTTTGAATGCTTCAATTGAACCCGCCTCCACCATAATCTCAGGCAGCGCATTCTAGACCTTAACCACTCGCTGCGTGAAAAAGTTTTTCCTCATGTTACTTTTCCTTCTCTTACCAAATACTTGAAATCTGCACCCTCTCATTCTCGATCCTTTCATGAGTGGGAACAGTTTCTCTCTATCTTCTCTGTCCAGACCCCTCATGATTTTGAATACCTCTATCAAATCACCTCTGAGCCTTCTCTTTTCCAAGGAAAAAAGTCCTAACTTCTCCAATCTATCTTCATAACTGAAATTCCTCACCCTGGAACCATTCTCATGAATTTTTTCTGTACTCTGTCCAATGCCCTCATGTCTTTCCTAAAGTGCGGCACCCAGAACTGGACGCAATACTCCAGCTGAGGCCGAACTAGTGTCTTATACAAGTTCAACGTAACTTCCTTGCTCATGTACTCTATGCCCCTATTAATAAAGCCCAGGATACTGTATGCTTTATTAAGCACTCTCTCAACCTGTCCTGCCACCTTCAATGACTTATGCACATATACACCTAGGTCCCTCTGCTCCTGCACCTTTAGAATTGTACCCTTTATTTATATTGTCTCTCCATGTTCTTCCTACCAAAATAAATCAGTTCACATTTCTCTGCATTGAACTTCATCTGCCACCTATCCACCCATTCTGCCAACTTGTCTATGTCCTATGTCCTATATCCTCCTCACAGTTCACAATGCTTCCAAGTTTCGTATCATCGGCAAACTTTGAAATTGTGCCCTGTATACTACAGTCTATGTCATTAATATCTATCAGGAAAAGCAAGGGTCCCAACACTGATCCCTGGGGAACTCCACTACAAACCGTCTTGCAGTCCATAAAATATCCATGAACCACTACACTTTGATTCCTGCACTGAGCCAATTTCGTATTTATTTTGCTACCGTCCCATTTATTCCATGAGCTACAAGTTTGCTCACCAGTCTGTTGTGCGGAACTGTATCAAATGCCTTTTGAAAGTCCATTTACACCACATCAACAGCATTGCCCTCATCAACCCTTTCTGTTGCCTCTTCAAAAAAGACTCCAACAAGTTAGTTAAATATGATTTTCCCTTAAGAATCCATGCTGGCTTTCCTTAATTAACCCACATTTGTCCATGTGACTATTGATTTTGTCCTAAATTATTTTTTCTAGAAGTTTTCCCACCATCAAAGTTAAACTGACCATGACTGATCTGATTGTCACCTCAAATCCACATTCCCGACCACCCCCGATAACCTTTCACCCCCTTTCTTATTAAGAATCTATCTACCTCTGCCTTAAAAATATTCAAAGACTCTGCTTCTATTGCTTTTTGAGGAAGAGAGTTCCAAAGACTCACGACACTCTAAGAGAAAAAAATTCTCCTCATCTCTATCCTAAATGGGTGACCCATTTATAAAAATAGTGACCACAAGGGGAAACATCCTTTACACAACCACCCTGTCATGACCCCTCAGGATCTTATATGTTTCAATCAAGTCACCTTTTTCTCTTCTAAACTCCAGCGGATACAAGCCTAGCCTGTCCAACCTTTCCTCATGAGACAAGGGATAGGGATGAGCAATAAATGCTGTCCAGCCAGCAACGCCCTCATCCCAGGAACGAATAAAACAAAGCCATCCATTCCAGGTATTAGTCTAGTAAACCTTCTCTGAACTGCTTCCAATGCATTTACATCCTTCCTTAAATAAGGAGACCAATACTGTACACAGTACTCCAGATGTAAATAAATCGCAATAAACAATAACATTCTATTAGCTTCCCTAATTACATGCTGAACCTGCATACTAACCTTTTGAAATTCATCCACTCGGACACCCAGATCCTTCTGCATCTCAGAGCTCTGCAATCTCTCACCATTTAGATAAAATGCCTCTTCTTTATTCTTCCTGCCAAAATGGGCAATTTTACATTTTCCCACATTATACTCCATTTGCCAGATCTTTGCCCACTCACTTAATCTATCTATATCCCATTGTACTCTCCATATGTCCTCTTCACAACTTATTTTCCTACCTATCTTTGTGTCATCAGCAAATTTAGCAACCATACCTTCGGTCCCTTCATCCAAGTCACATATAAATAGTAAAAAATTGAGATCCCAGCACAAGTCCCTGTGGCACACCACTCGTTACATCTTACCAACCAGAAAATGGCCCATTTATGCCTACTTTCTGTTTCTTGTTAGCTAGCCAATCTTCTATCCATGCCAACATGTTATCCCCTACATCATGAGCATTTATTTTCCGCAATAACCTTTGATGTGGCATCTTATCAAATTCCTACTGGAAATCTAAGTACAGTATATCCACCGGTTCCGCTTTATCCACAGCACATGCTAATTCTTCAAATAACTCCAATAAATTGGTTAAATATGATTTACCTTACACAAAACCATGTTGACTCTGCCAGATTATCTTCTAAATGTCCTGCTATAACGTTTTCCCGAAGCTAACTGGCCTGTCGTTCCCTGCTTTCTGTCTCCCTCCCTTTTTGAATAAAGGAGTTATATTCGCTATTTTCCAATCTAATGGAACCTTCCCCGAATCTAGGGAATTTTGGAAAATCAACACCAACACATCAACTATCTCACTAGCCACTTCTTTTAGGACCCTAGGATGAAGTCCATCAGGACCCGGGGACTTGCCCGCAACTCCAACAAATTGCTCAGTACTACTTCCCTGGTGATTGTAATATTCTTGAGTTCCTCCCTCCCTTCTATTTCCTGATTTACAGCTATTTCTGGGATGTTACTTGTATCCCCTATAGTGAAGACCGATACAAAACACCAATTCACCTGCCATCTCCTCATTGTCCCTTATTAATTCCCCAGACTCACTTTTTATAGGGCCAATGCTCACTTTGTTAACTCTTTTCTTTTTAAAATATCTATAGAAACTCTTACTATCTGTCTTTTATATTTCTATCTAGCTTTCTCTCATACTCTAATTTTCCTTCCTATCAATCTTTGAATCATTCTTTGCTATTTTTTATATTGTGTTTAATCTTCTGACCTGCCACACATCCTTGCGCAATTATATGCTTTTTCTTTAAGTTTGATACTATCTTTAACCTTTTTAGTTCACCACGGATAGTGGGTCCTGCCCTTGGAATTTTTCTTTCTCGTTGGAATGTGTCTATTCTGTGTATTCTGAAATATCCCCTTAAATTTCTGCCAATGCATCTCTATTGACCTATTCCTTACCCTAATTTGCCTGTTCACTTTAGCTAGCTCTGCTTTCATGTCCTCATAATTGCCCTTATTTAAGTTTATAATACTAATCTTGGAACCATTCTTCTTTCCCTCAAACTAAATGTAAAATTCAGTCATGTTATGATCGCTACTACTTTGTGGCACCTTCACTATGAGGTCATCAAAGTCTACCTGTTGCACAACATCAGGTCTAGTATAGCCTGCTCTCTGGTTGGCTCCAGAATGTGCTGCTCTAAGAAACTATCCCAAAAGCATGCTATGAACTCCTTATCTAGGTTACCTTTTTCCAGTCTATATGTAGATTAAAATCCCCCATGATTATCATCATACTTTTCTGACAAGCTCCCATTATTTCTTCCTTTATACTTTGTACTATTGTGTGGTTACTGTTAGGGGGCCACTTCCATGCGTGACTTCTTGCCTTTATCATCTCTCATTTCTCATTTCTGCCCAAACTGCTTCTACATCCTGGTTTCCTGATCTTAGGTCATCCCTCTCTAATGTGCTAATACCATCATTAATTAACAGAGCGACCCCTCCACATTTTCCTAGCTTCCTGTCCTTCATAAATGCAATGTACCCTTCAATATTCAGGTCCCAATCTATGTCATCCTGCAGCCATGTCTCTGTAATGGCTATCAGATCGTACTTATTTATTTCTATTTGTGCTATCAGTTCATCTGTTGAGTTTCGAATGCTACATGCATTCAGATACAGAGCACTTGAGAAGTACTTTAAATTGATAAAAATGTTATAGCTTTAAATCTTTAGTGGTAGAAATGCAGATTGACATCTTTTATGTGCGATAAATGCTATATAAACCAATATTCTTTCCATTATGTAGTGAGAGTCTTTTTCCTCGGATGGTGATGGCAAACACGAGGGGACATAGCTTTAAGTTGAGGGGTGATAGATATAGGACAGATGTCAGAGGTAGTTTCTTTACTCAGAGAGTAGTAGGGGCGTGGAACGCCCTGCCTGCAGCAGTAGTAGACTCGCCAACTTTAAGGGCATTTAAGTGGTCATTGGATAGACATATGGATGAAAATGGAATAGTGTAGGTCAGATGGTTTCAAAGGTCGGCGCAACATCGAGGACCGAAGGGCCTGTACTGCGCTGTAATATTCTAAAATTCTTAATATTACAGTTCCATAAATGACCTTCAACCAGCATGCATGCAGGATGTAACCTTCAGCTTGCATTTTTAGATAAGTGTGCAATGTAATGTCCTCTGAACAAAATACAGTTCTTTAAAAGAAATGAAATTGAGTAATATAATTCCAGTCAAAGGTAGACATATATGCTTTATAATAATATATATCTGAGTAAAGTTAATAATTGACTGCTTGGATTTTTCTTGACTTAATTAAACATTGACATATTTAGAATTAGATCTCTTTCTTCTGTGTATGGAGAGCCTGCACAAACTACAAATGTACAACCTGCCGCAAGGCATAACAGAGTATATTTATTCATTTTCACCCACACAGGATAACTACTCAGCCAAAAAACATTCCGTCATTAAACCTTTCTTCCACTTTTTTTATGAAATTGAACTTTTGTTTTTGAACAATTAAACATCTTATTAAAATCCCCATATCTCTGAGTTATGCTTTCCATGAGCTCCTATTAAATTATTTATTCTTGAATTATAGAAAGCTAGAGGTCATGGAAGATTATGTACAATCTAATAATAACAGGAAGGATATTATATTTCCTCCGCTGTACTGATCATGGCTCTTTTTTTTAAACTAGTGATCAAAAACTCAATTACTTTGAAAATTTCCTCGACACTAAAACAATGGAGAGAAATTTCAAGTAAGTGCATTAATCATTTGCATAATATGCAGTGTGTTTTAAGGCTGATATTTCTTAGCAAACACCCACATATACAAGAAATGAGCAAGTAATATGACAAAATGTTCACAGAGCAAAAAATAAATCAAATTGCTCATGATGACCCCATTTTTATCTACTTCCTCTCATTGGAGATTGTAGGCAGAATCTGAATATAGGAATGTTCTTGGGGTTACACAGTGCACACCTTCAGGCTTAAAAATGGTGGACCCAAAATTTCTGGGCTCTGCTTCACTAGCGCAGACTCCCACACCTCCACCACCTTGACCCCAGACTAGAGGTCACCTCCTAAGGAGATGGTCATCTGCATTGCTGGGGCAGGACACAGTGACTTCAAGGGCACACCATTGGCTCCTGTCCTGGATCTCTGTTGGAATGCCACCACAGGACCCAAGCAACTTCAATGGCAGAGCGTAAACCCGCCTAGGCCCTAAAGGGAAGTGGCTTTTACCAGTATTCTGTTTCCAATGGAGCAAGTGAGCCTCTTCGGGAAAGTAAAGGTTTGGGAGCATTTTACTGGTCTAAAGGGGACTCATGCCAGCTCTCAGCTGGTTTGAGTTCTTTTGGGGCCCAAAGAATGGAATTGCCAGAGAAAGAGAGAGAGTACAAAGGGCTGGATTTTAAGCAGCCCTTGATGTGAGATCCAAGGCAGGGGGGCCCTGAAGATGCTCTAGATGAGGCCACCAGGGACCTCAATGCCGGCAGCACCCGGCCCGATCCTCCCGGTGGCAGTGAGGCTCTATGGTAGCCCTCTACCTCTGGGTGATGGGACTACAATTTGAATATTTAAATCAATACAATTAATTAACTTACATATACTCACCCATGATCTTGAGGGCTTGCCATGATCTTCGGTGCGGCAGCCGGGCCTCCCGCGCCTTCAGATCTCCGTGCAGGGAAATGAGGCATGATACTGGTGGGGAGGGGAGAGGAGCTAAGTTTATCAGTGCGGGCGTGTGGGGTGGGTCCAATAAATGCCATGGGTGTAGGGGATGGTGGGAAGGATTGTACTTTAAACTTTGTGCAGTTTGGGGGGGAAGGTCAGATGTTAAACGTAAGTGTCTTTTGGGGGGGAAGGGCAAATAGTTCATGTAATGGTTATTGGGGGAGGGGGTGGGGAAGGGATGTTGGAACTTTATTTATGTAATTCTGGGGGGATATGTCTTTAAAAATTTTAATATTCTGGCAGGGCTGATTGCCCTTTAAAAAGGGCATCAGCACCTGCACACAGGCAGCTGATGCCATTGCCAGGAATGGACAGCCCGCCCCCTCCACGAGATTGTGGGGGGTGCAGGCAGCCCCAGCTATTTAAATGAGCTGCCGCACTTAAGATCGAGGCGGCTTTTTGGTATGCAGGCTGGCATTTTTTGAACTCGCTGCCACAGAAGCCAGCCCAAAGAGTCAGAAAGAAAAAATAAGAAAACATTTTAAAAAATTAACTTTGCCATTTTCAAAAATTCCGAAAACAATTTACGACCTGAAGAAATGAAACTCCACACTTTTAATTGTTCATTTTTTGGGGCAGAAAGGTTGATTGGCAGTCCTTAGCAATTTTCACATCATTAAATGGGTATTTATGCCATTAATTGCCAGATGTAACTTTTTATGGTGAGTGTAATGGGCAACTAATGCGCAAATGCAGCAACTTCAAAAAAGTCACAGGTAAGTTAATCGTGAGATGTTATTTTCACAAAGCTAATGGCCAAGTGGCACAAATCAACATGCAAATTGTGATGATTTGCAATTCACAGAGTATCTTTTCCTGGCCAATTTCCACATTAATAATGCCATGCATTGTTCAGATGCCATTATGTTTTCAGCAAACTCTGACCCATAATAATGGGCTGGATTTTTCCATGGGCTTTGGGACCCCGATGTCTGTACTAATTTGAGGTTCAGAGCCCACACTTGCCAGGAGTGAGATCGCTCCCTGTCAGCCCTAGGCCTCTGAGAAAGGTCTCCAGTGGTGGAATGCATCGGGGAGCCATTCCAACGTGACTCCCCCTTATTCTCACGTTTTCCCCACCCCACCCCATAACATACACCACAGGGCAAGGAAAATTTAGCCATGTATCTTTTTTTTATTTGTCTCATGGGATATGGGCATCGCTGGCAAGGCCAGCCTTTGTGGCCCATCCCTAATTGCCCTTGAGAAGGTGATGATGAGCTGCTATCTTGAATTGCTGCAGTCCATGTGATGTCGGTACAGCCACAGTGCTGTTCGGGAGAGAGTTCCAGAATTTTGATCCAGCGACAGTAAAGGAACGGTGATATATTTCCAAGTCAGGATGGTGCATAACTTGGAGGGGAACTTGCAGGTGGTAGTGTTCCCATGCGTCTGCTGCCCTTGTCCTTCTAGAGTTTATGGGTTTGGAAGGTGCTGTCGAAGGAGACATGGTAAGTTGCTGCATTGCATCTTGTAGATGGTACACACTGCTGCCACTGTGTGCTGGTGCTGGAGGAAGCGAATGTTCAAGGTTGTGGATGGGGTGCCAATCAAGTGGGCCGCTTTGTCCTGAATAGTGTCGAGCTTCCTGAGCGTTGTTGGAGCTGTACCCATCCAGGCAAGTGAAGAGTATTCCATCACACTTCTGACTTGTGCCTTTAGATGGTGGACAGGCTTTGGGAGTCAGCAGATGGGTTACTCACTGCAGACTTCCCAGCCTCTGACCTGCTCTTGTAGCCACAGTATTTATATGGCTGCTCCAGGTCAATTTCTGGTCAATAGTAACCCCGAGGATGTTGATAGTAGGGGATTCAACGATTATAGTATCACTGAACGACAAGGGGAAATGGTGAGCATATGTCTTATTAAAGATGGTCGTTGCCTGGCACCTGTGTGGCGCAAATATTACTTGCCACTTATCAACCCAAGCCTGAATGTTGTGCTGGTATTGCTGCATATGGATAAGGACTGCTTCAGTATCTGAGGAGTTGCGAATGTTACTGAACATCATACAATCATCAGCGAACTTCCCCACTTCTGACCTTATGATGAAGGGAAGGTCATTGATGAAGCAGCTGAAGATGGTTGGGCCGCGGACACTAACAAGGAACTCCTGCAGTGATGTCCTGAGGTTGAGAAGACTGGCCTCTAACAACCACAACCATCTTCCTTTCTGCTAGGTATGACTCCAACCAGTGGGGAGATTTCTCCATGATTCCCTTTGACTTCAATTTGGCTAAGGCTCTTCGATACCATTTCTGAAGAAGGGTCATTGAAACGTTAATTCTGCTTCTCTCTCCACAGATGCTGCCAGACCTGCTGAATATTTCCAGCATTTCTTGTTTTTATTTCAGATTTCCAGCATCCACAGTATTTTGCTTTTATCCTTGATACCATACTCAGTCAAATACTGCCTTAATATCAAGGGGAATCACTCTCACCTCACCTCTTGAGTTCAGCTCTTTTGTCCATGTTTGGACCAAGGCAGCAATGAGGCCAGGAGCCAAGTGGCTCTGGCGGAACCCAAACTGAGCATCCATGAGCAGGTTGTTGCTGTTTAAGTGGTGCTTGATAGTACTGTCAACGATACCTTCCATCACTTTACTGATGATCGAGAGTAGACTGACAGGGCAGTAATTGGCTGGATTGGATTCGTCCTGATTTTTGTGTACAGGACAAACCTGGACAATTTTCCACAATGCCGGGTAGATGCCAGTGTTGTCCTGTACTGGAACAGCTTGGCTAGAGGCGGGCTTTCACAAAAAGGGGCAAGAAAAAGAAAGACTTGCATTTATATAGCACCTTTTATGATTTTAGCATGTCTCGAAGTGCTTTAAGGCAATGAAGTACTTTTGAAGTGTTGTCACTGTTAGAATGTAGGAAATGCAGCAGGCAAATTGTGCACAACAAGCTCCCACAAACAACAATGTGACAATGACCAGATAATTTATTTTAGTGATTTTAATTGAGGGATATACATTGGTCAGGATTCTAGGAATAACTCTTCTGCTTCAAAATAGTGCCATAAGATCTTTTACTTCCACCTTAGAGAGCAGATAGGACCTCATATTAACATGTCATCTGAAAGATGGCAGCTCTGACAGTGCAGCTCTCCCTCAGTACTGCATCAAAGTGTCAGCCTAGATTTTTGTGCTTAAGTTTCTGAACTTGGATTTAAACCCACAACCTTTTAACTCAGAGGTATGAGTGCTAGCAACTGAACCACGAGGTGATGAAACAAGAGGCTGCCACTTAAAATTGAGCTGATACGTGATTTATTTTGTTTATCTGTTGAAAAGGAAAATTTCCTGAATTCTGACAGTCTGGCATGAGTGCTACTATCAGGCGATTAACTAACTTCATGTATCAGCATTATCTGGAGTCGTGATTTAATATTTATGAGAATCCTGCTTGTACGGGACATAATGCATCTCACTGGAACCAATTTTCCTTCCCAAGCTTTGGCAGGAGGCCATGAGGAGAAGAAGTACTTACTTCTGAGCTCTGATAAATCTATAAAAAGTTAGGAACAAGAAAAAACCAATGCTTGGCACATACAGCCCACTCCATAATTGATGTCCTTTTCGAAAGAAACAGGGCCATGGATGCTGGTGTTATCAGCAAGGGGTCCTATTGTATTACATCACGCCAATACATTCGTTTCACTTTCCACAGTCTCGCAATTGATAAACAAGAGGCCCAATGCCTGCTTCACTCATCACAACATAATTTCTGTGAGGTGACCTAAAATAGACATTTGGTCACTCATTTACATATGTAAGAGGCCTAATGCCTGACTTCGGCAGTGGCCTGGCACCGACCCAATTTTGGGTTGGACATTTTTCAGGCATCCTACGAACATACGAATTAGGAGCAGGAGTAGGCCATACAGCCCCTTAACCTGCTCCATCATTTGATAAGATCATGGTTGATCTGATTGCGGCCTCAACTCTACTTTCCTGTCTACCCGCTATAACCTTAGACTCATGAACTATTAGGAACAGCAGTAGGCAACTCGGCCCTGTCTTAAATGGGTGACCCCTAGTTCTAGATTCTCCCACAAGGGGAAACATCCTTTCCACATCCACCCTGTCAAGACCCCTCAGGATCATATATGTTTCAATCAAGTCACCGCTTACTCTTCTAAACTCCAGCAGATACAAGCCTAGCCTATCCAACCTTTCCTCAGAGGACAACCCACCCATGCCAGGTATTAGTCTAGTAAACCTTCTCTGAACTGCTTCCAATGCATTTACATCTTTCCTTAAATAAGGAGATCAATACTGTACACAGTACTCCAGATGTGGTCTCACCAATGTCATGTATAACTGGAGTATAACCTCCCTACTTTTGTATTCAATTCCCCTCACAATAAATGATAACATTCTATTAGTTTTTCTAATTAGTATGCAGTACCTGCACACTAATCTTTTGCAATTCATGCACTAGGACACCCAGATCCCTCTGCATCTCAGAGCTCTGCAATCTCCCACAATTTAGATAAAATGCTTCTTTTTTATTCTTCCTTCCAAAATGGACAATTTCCCACATGATACACCATTTGTCAGATCTTTACCCACTCACTTAACCACCTATATCCCTTTGTAGTCTCCATATGTCCTCTTCACAACTTATTCTCCTAAATATCTTTATGTCATCAGCAAATTTAGCAGCCATACCTTCGGTCCTTTCATCCAAGTCATTTATATTGTTATGACCAGGTAAGAAAGGTGTCTAGGGGTCTGTTATGTCTTTACCTGGTTTTATTGCAACAGGGTATTATTTTTAAACACACTGTGTTTTGAGCTCCCCCTTTGTGAATCCTTGTTCACAGCTTTCCAATTATAAGGTAAAGAAATGAGCTTAAACAGTGTCAGGCAAACGCCTCACCTGCCAAGACTGAAGCATACATTATTTTGCCACATGAACATTAAAACTTAAAATTGCAAGCCCTTACTGGAAGGACATTTGCATAGTACCAGACAATGCTGAAACAATGGAGAACCAGTAGTTGCTTCCTCAATACACAGAAGTGGTCAAATTAGTTTTAGTCACATGACTTGCTGGCTGGAGTTTTTGAATTTGAACTTCCAACAAAGGATTTGAACTCGGAGAATGCTGTGCACTCATGGACTGAGAACATCTCCTCTCCTGTCTGCCTGCCTTCATCTCTTCCCACGGAACTGAATCTTGTGAAAACAAGTGAAGCTCAAAGAGAGAAAGGTTTCCTACGTGAACAAGGTTTTAAGAAGACTACTGGGCCCCAATGAAAAACAAGACCATATCTTCAATCAAACACTACACCGAGCTCAAGAAACAGTAACAAGATATTACCTCAAACTGTTCTATTTATCTTTTCTTCTGCTCTTTTCTGTCCCTATCTGCATTTTCATAATGCGTGTGCATGCTAGTGTGGGCATGTCATATATCCGTAGGCGTGAATCATATTAGAGTTTAAGTTTTAAGGTTTAATAAATTTCATTTTTCTTCTTTAAACCAAAGAAAGCCTGTTTGTGTTCATTTCTTGGCCTTATAATTGGAAAGTTGTGAACAAGGGTATACTAAAGGGGGTGCTCAAAACACAGTGTGTTTAAAATTAAACCCTGTTACAATAAGACCAGGTAAAGACAGCCAAAGACCCCTAGACACATTGCTCACTTGGTCGTAACAACAGGCTTTCTTCAGTTTAAAGGAGAAAAGTGAAATTTATTAAATGTTAAACTTAAACTCTAATATGGTTAACGCCTACGATATACGACGGCCCACACTAGCATGCACATGCGATACACACATGCAGATAGGGACAGAAAAGAGGAGAGGAAAATACAATGTGAAAGGTTTGAGGCAGTCCCTGAAGGGGGTTTCTGGTTACTGTTTCTGTGGTTCCAGCTCGCATGAGAGTCTTTGATTGTAGGCAGCTCTTAGTTTTCATTGGGGCCCAGTATTCTTCTTAAACCTTATTCAACATAGGAGACTTTTCTTTCTTTGAGGTTTTCATGTCTTCAAAGGTTTCTGAAGCAGGTGTAAGCGAGATGACAACAGACAGGAGAGAGATGTTCTCAAACCAGGAGCCAGGAGCTTTCTGATTTCAAACACTGTTTTCTCCAATTTAAAACTCTCAGTTCAAACCTCTGCAACAGCCAGTTAGTCATGTGGCTAAAACTGGTCTGACCACTTCTTCTGTGTATTGGGGAAGCAATGACTGGGTCCCCATTGTTCCAACACTGTCTGTTACAATGCAAATGACTTTCCAGTCAGGGACTTGCAATTTTAAGTTTTAATGTTCATGTGGTGAAATAATGTGTGCCACAGTCCTGGCAGGTGGGGGGCTTGCCTGACAATATAAATCATAAAAAGTTGAGGCCCCAGCACTGATCCCTATGGCACAACACTCATTACATCTTGCCAACTAGTAAATTACCCATTTATGCCTACTCTGTGTATCCTGTTAGCTAGCAATCATCTATCCATGCCAATATGTTACCCCCTACACCACCAGCCTTTATTTTCCACAATAACCTTTGATGTGGCATCTTACCAAGTGCCTTCTAAAAATCAAAGTACAGTACATCCACCGGTTTCATTTTATCCACAGCACATGTTACTTCTTCAAAGAACTCCAATAAATTGGTGAAACATGATTTCCCTTTCACAACACCATGTTGACTCTGCCAGATTACCTTGAATATTTCTAAGTGCCCTGCTACAACATTTTCCCGAAGACAGATGTTGAGGGAATTGCCTGTAGTTTCCTGCCTTCTATCTCCCTCCCTTTTGAATAAACGAGTTACATTCACTATTTTTCAATCTAATGGAACTTCCCCTGAATCTCAGTAATTTTGGAAAATTAAAACAACACACCATTGCTTTTAACACCCAAGATGAAGTCCATCAGGATCCGGGGCCTTGTCAGCCCACAGCTCCAACAATTTGCTCAGTGTCACTTCCCTGATGATTGTAATTTTCTTGAGTTCCTCCCTCCCTTCCATTTCCTGATTTACAGCTATTTCTGGGATGTTACTTGTATCTCCTATAATGAAAACGGATGCAAAATGCCTGTTCAATTCATCTGCCATCTCCTTATTTTCCATTATTAATTCCCCAGACTCACTTTCTATAGGACAACCACACACTTCGTTAACTGTTCTTTTGTAAATATCTATAGAAACTCTTACTATCTGTTTTTATATTTCTAGCTAGCTTTCTCTTGTACTCTAGTTTTTTGCTCCTTATTAATCTTTTAGTCATTCTTTGCTTTTTTTTATATTTAGTCCAATCTTCTGACCTGCCTTTGCGCAATTATATGTTTTTTCTTTAATTTTAATACTATCTTTAACTTTTTTACTTAATCATGGATGTTGGGTCCTCCTCTTGGATTTTTTCTTTCTCATTGGAATGTATCTATTTTGATAATTCTGAAATCCTTAAATATCTTCCACTGCATCTCTGTTGACCTGTGACTCCCTTGTCAATCAAGAATCTATGTAACTCAGCCTTAAAAATATTCAATGACCCTGCCTTCACTGCTCTCTACGGAAGAGAATTCCACAGACTAACAACCCTCTGAGAGAAAAAAATTCTCCTCATCTCCTTCTTAAGTGGGACATCCCTAATTTATAAATTGTGTCCCCGAGTTGTAGTCTCTCCCTTAAAGGAAAACATCCTCTCCGTATCCACTCTGTCAAATCCTCTCAGAATCTTATATGTTTCTATAAGATCACCTGTCATT
Source organism: Heterodontus francisci (assembly GCF_036365525.1). Classification (NCBI taxonomy): domain Eukaryota; kingdom Metazoa; phylum Chordata; class Chondrichthyes; order Heterodontiformes; family Heterodontidae; genus Heterodontus; species Heterodontus francisci. The sequence goes on from NC_090375.1 coordinate 89,504,560, forward strand.
TTCCAATGGATATAGGCCCAACCTGTCCAACCTTTCCTCATAGCATAACTGCTTCATCGCAGGAATCAGTCATGTGAACCTTCTCAGAACTGCTTCTAATGCAATTATATCCTTTCTTAAGTAAGGAGACCAAAATTGTACACAGTACTCCAGATGTGGTCTCAGCAATGCCCTGCACAACAGTAGTAAAACTTGCTTACATTTATATTCCATTCCCCTTGCAATAAACAACAACATTCACCGTGCCTTCTTAATCACCTACTGTACCTGCATACTAACTTTTTGTGAATCATGTACCAGGACACCCAGATCCCTCTGCATCTCAGAGTTCTGCGATCTCTCTCCATTTAAATAATATGATGCTCTGCTTTTCTATTCTTCCTGCCGAAGTTGGCAAGTTAATATTTTCCCACATTATACTCCATCTGCCAAATTTTTGCCCACTCACTTAACCTATTTATATCCTTTTGCAGACTCTTTGGCTTGAATTTTATAAGCACGCCGCAAATTGCCATGGTGCGCTTTGAAGTTGGCGGTCTGCCCGTATAGATCGGTTGTCGCTGAGCCCCCGTTATATTACACATGGGAGCTCATTAGCATCACGGCAATGTGCCGCCCCCACCCCCATATTACGTGGGGGGAGGCAGGACATCCGGTACCGTGATGGACATTGGCTGAGCTGTTTAAAGTGCCCCAGCACCTGCTTCCTGTCAATCTGGCAGCAAAGTGGCAAGTTCTGGAGAAACTCAGCAGGTCTGGCAGCATCTGTGAAGAGAGAAGCAGAGTTAACTTTCAGGTGGTAAGAAGAGGCCCTCCTGCCTGATCAAGGCAGCCTGGCTGGAGGTGGCAGAGGAGGTGCAGCCATCCAGCATTAAAGGGTCCAATGCTGGAAGGGGATGAACAATCATTCCCCCAGCCAGCCAGGGCCCTCCAGGCTTCATGTGCACAGAGTACCACCGCCAGAGTCATCCACAGCCAAAGGGCATTCTATCAGCAGCCTTCCTCCAGCCAGGCTGCTAGCGCAGAAGTGGCACGGCGAAGGAGCACCCGCAAACGTTGCCAAAAACCACTGTGACACAAATGGGTCTGCACAGGTGACACAACAATGTAGAAAGGCCGAAATCAAAATCTTCTTCACTAACATGTGCCACTTTCACTTTGTGAATGACGTGCACAAGCATGTACCGATCGTGTCTCCTCCCATTACATCATTGGCCTTTCAGAATTGCCAATGTATGGAATAACATCATTGCCATGCCAGTATTACTCATGTGCATCTCCACGGATGCAGCAACATGGACAATTGCTCAGTCTGCTCCTGTCTGTAATGATTCAGACAAAGATGTCGCAGATGCGGACAGCTGCACAGCAGGTGATCGAGGATGCTGTGCGGCTTGCAGAGCTCATGGTGGTTCCTATGGAGAAGAGACCCTTTGTTGATAAGCTGCTGCCGTGCATCGTTAGCTCTCTGCTTGCCTTGAAAGCGGAGCCTGGATGCCATCTGCCCTCCCATGCACCTTTCCTGTTGTAAGTCCTCAGTCTACTCATAGTCCGAGGAGGATTCCTGCTGATGTCTCTCCTCATCAGGCCTGCCCCTTATTGGGTGTATAGTTGTGTAGAGCACAGCGAGCAGCAAAGAAAGGAGCTGCCCTTTGCAGCTCATAGTACAGGGCACCACCTGATCTATCCAGGCAGTGGGAGAGCATTTTCAGTATGCTAATCGCCTGCTCAATGGTGGCTCTTGTAGCTCTGTGGCTGTCTCTCTCCTCTGCAGCAGTGGTGGGGTGTCTCACTGGGGTCAGGACCCATGCCTGCAAGGGTATCCCTTGTCTCCAAGAAGCCACCCTTTCATCTGAGCCAGTTCAGTGAACAGCAGCAGCAGCTGGGACTGGCGCAGGATCCAGGCGCCATGGCAGCTGCCTGAGAAGCGGGCACAGATTTGCATGAAGCGAATCCGGTGATCACATACCAACCATACCTAGATTGAGAGGAATCTCTTAATGGTAACATCTGCAGCTGGTAGCCTGGTGGGAGGCCTGATGGCCATACGGATGCAGTCTATGACCTCTTGCACCTTTGGTTATCCAGTGATGGTGCCGAAACCGATGGCCCTCTGGGCCTGGCTGTGAGGATCCGTCCTGAAGCGGACATAATCACTGGCCCTCTGTGCAGGGCATCTGTGACCTCCCTGCTGCAGCGGTGCACTACTGACTGTGTGACCCCACAAAGGTCTCTGGTGGGCCCCTGAAATGATGCGTAGGTATAAAGGTTAAGAGCTGCTGTCACTATGAGGGACAAAGGCATACGATGTCCACCGAAGCCCATGGGCTGCAGGTCATCGTTGAGCAGGGCACAGAAATGTGTCACCACCTCTCTCTACTTCCACAGTCGCCTCTGACACTGGCACTTTGACATCCGCTGGTATGTCATGCGGGACCTGTAGATGCACGGCGTTCTGTAGTGGCGAGCTCCCCTTGGGGTCTGCTGCTTACGACCGGGGGCCTCTCTGTGGGCTGCACCTGCCTGTTGGTTTAGCCTGCAGCGCATATGGATCCTCAGGAGCAGAGGATCACACAAACTAGGATGAGCCATACCCATCTCCACGTGACAAATAAAGTTGTATCCATTTATTCGGAGGTTCCTAACAGGGCTGACATTGTGGTTGATGGGTACATCAGGTGCTTTCATGCATCAACTATGTGGTGTGGCATGGCATTGCCCATCTTAGCTCACACTAAGAGTGGCACAGCATGACCACATAAAGTTTCTACCAGCTGCATCGATTGCCCCCGCCACCCCCAAACCGCCCCCACTCCGCCCTCAGCCAGATACCTTTACATTCCTACCGTTTCTGGCACCCTCCCCACACACAGGGTATCTGGAGTGCCATTGCTCCTTCACACACACAAGGCCGCAGAGTGGACACAGTTTATGGAGGGAGGGTACGCAGTACCTCCCTTCATGCCTGCAGAGCTGTGCCCCCAATAATACCATCCCCCCCCCCACCTCCCTTCAACAATGCAGAGCTGTGCCCCTGTAATACCATCCCCCCCTCCCATCTCCCTGCAAGTATGCAGAGTTGAGACCCCAGTTTACTGAGATTTAGCTGCATTGTCTGCTATTGCTCCCTCTTCTGTTGTGCCGCTGGCTTCTCTCATTCATGAAAGGGATGACACATCACAGCCACCCATTCAGCGAAAAATCTGGAACTGAGGAATGACAAGCAGCGGGATGCATAATCAGGCAAGGTAAGTAATATTTAACATATTCAAATTGGGGTTCCACTGCTGAGCAGAGAGGGGGGCTGTGCTGAGGGCCCACCGCTGCCAGTAAAATGTGATGGGACATATACAGCATTGGGGTCATGGCGGGTCTCTCCAGCTAGAATATTCTGGGCCTCCTCCCCCAGCCACAATCCCCGACGTCAGCCAGCTGGTAAAATTCAGCCCTTTATGTCCTCTTCACAACTTACTCTCCTACCTATCTTTGGGTCATTGGGAGGCCACCTCCAGATGGCTGGCCTTATCCCTGATGCTTCAGGGGAACCAGAGGCTGACTGGAAAATTCCAGTCGGCTTCTGACAATAGGCCTTTAGTGCCCCTTAAATACTCTTAATTGGCTACTCATAGCTTGTGGGTGGGTAGCGCTGCCAACCCCCATCCTGCCTCCAGGAAAATGGCCCGGGGGCAAGATGGTCCTGACAAACTGACACACCTGCCCATCTCAGCAGTCGCCTCATTGGGGCCTAAAAATCCTGCCTCTAATGTCTAGATGTTCTTGATTTCCACCACAGTTCTGAGCCAATGTCTTTACTTTATCAGATTTTCCATAATTCCCTCACTCTGTGCTATTCTGCTGCAACCATTCACATGGGTCGCTGATATGTCTTTTGTTTCCCTCGTTATTGTTTCCATTGCCTTACCCCATTATCACTTCACGGAATCACAGAATTGTTAGAGTGCAGAATGAGGCCATTTGGCCCATCGTGTCGGCACCAGCTCTCTGAAAGAGTTTTTTTTAACTCCCTCAGTCCCATTCTCCTGCCTTCTCCCTATAACCCTGCACATTCTTCCTTTTCATATAACTGTCTAATTCCCTTTTGAATGCTTCAATTGAACCTGCCTCCACCACGTTCTCAGGCAGCGCATTCCAGACCTTAACCACTCATTATGTGAAAAAGTTTTTCCTCATGTCACTTTTGCTTCTCTTACCAAATACTTGAAATCTGTGCCTTCTCGTTCTTGATCCTTTCACAAGTGGGAACAGTTTCTCTCTGTCTACTCTGTCCAGACCCCTCATGATTTTGAATACCTCTATCAAATCACCTCTCAGCCTTCTCCTCCAAGGAAAACAGTTCTAACTTCTCCAATCTATCTTCATAACTGAAATTCCTCATCCCTGGAACCATTGTCGTGAATCTTTTCTGTACTTTCTCCAATGCCTTCACATCTTTCCTCAAGTGCGGCGCCTGGAATTGGACACAATACTCCAGCTGAGGCCGAACTAATGTCTTCTACAAGTTCAGCATAACTTCCTTGCTCTTGCATTCTATGCCCCTCTTAATAAAGCCCAGGATACTGTATGCTTTATTAAACACTCTCTCAACCTGACTTATGCACATGTACACCCAGGTCCCTCTGCTCCTGCACTCCCTCTAGAATTGTACCCTTTATTCTATTGTTAGTTGCTTGTTGGCTAATCATCTCCAGTCTTACAACTAATGGCTCATAGACCATTCCTTTTGTTCTCCCCATCCTCCTTTCCTTGGCTCTGTTCTTTGTCTGCAACATCTTCCAGTTCTGATGAAGGTTTATCAATCTGCAACATCAACCATTCCTTCATTTCTCCACAGATGCTGCCTGACTTGCTGAGCGCTTCCAGGATTTTCTGTTCATATTTCCTCTCCAGTTCCTTTCTCGTTTTTATCAGTTTACAAAGTAAAATGGGATCTACTGCTCTTAATTCAAAGCTGCTTAATTCAAATTATCTGATAATTCATTTGTTTAGTGCTAAATTATGTTATTTATGATGCTTAATTCGAATTACTAGATAATTCAAGATTCTTAGCACAACTATCAGTTAACTGTATATAAACTTTTTTTATTTTTAACAAAATAAAATCACTGATTGTACCTCTTGCACATCTTGAGATTACAACCTCGAAATTCATTCTATGTTTGAGCAAAAATAAGATGCAGGGAGCATGGGACCCCAAACTGGGGCAGAACCGGTCACTGTTGGTTTTAAGGCTATTCCTGGCTGCGCCACAACTTCTCACCGTGGAAGAGGTTGTTTTCCACCCTTCCCCACTATTCTGACATCACTTTTGGGAGTGTATCTGGCAGGATCCCAATCTTTACTGGAACTCCCACCCATAATGGCACATATGTTGTTGTCCCAAAGGACCATAGGCACCTTTCCCATTTGAGAGAGACAGTTGGTGATGTATAGTTTGAGGGTCACTGCTCCTCAAGCATGGGGCAAGCTGAGGAGGCAAGCCGAGGAGGCAGGGCTCCGTGAATTACCACAGCTGGAATGGGGATTGAACCTACGCTGTTGGCGTCTTTCTGCAGCACACACTAGACACATATGTAGCCAGAAACGCTTACATCAGCAGGAAGCAGGCAAGTGTGCCATAAAGGCAGTATGTAGGACAACCATGCACTATTCAAACTCATGTTGATCCTAGAAAAAGGAAGTATGGGAATTTATATGTGAATCCTGGATTAGTAATCCCGCGGCCCAAACTAATGATCCAGAGACATGAGTTCAAATCCCACAACGACAGCTGGTGAATTTAAATCCAGTTAATTAAATAAATCTAGGATAAAAAGCTTCTTGTCAGTAATGGTGAGCATAAAACTACCGGATTGTCAAAAAAATACATCTGGTTGAGGGAAGGGAATCTGTTGTCTGTGACTCCAGACACACAACATGTGGTTGATTCTTAACTGTCCTCTGAAATGACCTGGAAAGTATTGTTGAAGAAGCCCTGGCTGGTTCCTGCAGTATATTTTGTAGTTAGTATACAGTGCAGCCTCGGGGGTATGCTGGTGATGCAGGGAGTAAATTTTGAAGGTGGGTGCCAATCAAGCGGACTGCTTTGTCCTGGATGGTGTCGAACTTCTTGAATGTTGCTGGAGCTGCACCCATCCAGGCAAGTGGAGAGTATTCCATCATACTCATGACTTGTGCCTTGTAGATGGTGGACAGGCATTGGGGAGTTGGGAGGTGAGTTATTCACTGCAGAATTTCTAGACTCTGCATACCACTGCTAAGAGAAAGTCAAGTAAGCATAAATCTGGATGGACCACCTGACATCAACCTAGGCACTGGACACAACAAAGGTACACCCAAGCCAGTTGACCCTGCAAAATCCTCCTCACTAACATCTGGGGACATGCCAAAATTGAGAGAGCTGTCACACAGACTAGTCAAGCAACAGCCTGACATAGTCATATTCAGTCATAACTTTTGTCCAACGTGCCAGATTTCTCCACCACTTTCGCTGGCTATGCCCTGTCCCACTGGCAGGACAGTCAAACCAGATGTAGCAGCACAGTGGTATACAGTCGGGAAGAATGTCTTTGGGAGTCTGAATGTTGATTCTGGACTCCATGAAGTCCAACATGGGCAAGGAAACCTCCTGCTAATTACCACCTATTTCCCTCCCTCAGCTGATGAATCAGTACTCCTCCATGTTGAACATCACTTGGAAGAAGCACTGAGGATATCAAGGGCACAGAATGAACTCTGGGTGGGGACTTGAATGTCCATTACCAAGATTGACTTGGTAGCACCACTACTGACCCAGTCCAGAAGATCATACCTGCCATACTGGGCCTGGGCAGGTGGTGAGAGAACCAACATGATAAAAAACCTATTTGACCTACTCATCAATGCTCAGCTTGGGTTCCACCAGGACCACTCAGTTACAGACCTCTTTACAGCCTTGCTCCAAACATGGACCGAAGAGCTGAATTCCAGAGGTAAAGTGAAAGTGACTGCCCTTGACATCAAGGCAGAATCTGACTGTGTGTGACATCAAGGAGCCTTATAAAATTGAAGTCAATGGGAATCAGGGATAAAGCTCTCCATTGGCTTGAGGCAAAGGAAAATAGTTGTGGGAGGTCAACCATCTTAGCCCCAGGACATCGCTGCAGGAGTCCCTCAGGGTAGTGTCCTAGGCTCAACCATCTTCTGCTGCTTCACCAAGACCTTCCCTCCATCATAAGGTCAGAAGTAGGGATGTTTGCTGATGATTGCATAGTGTTCAGTACCGTTTTCTATCACTCGGATAATGAAGCAGTCTATGCTCACATGCAGTAAGACCTGAACAACATCCAGGCTTGGGCTGATAATTCACAAGTAACATTTGCACCACATAAGTGCCAGGCAATGACCACCTCCTGTCTAAAGAGAGTCCAGAGAGTCTAAACACCTCCCGTTGACATTCAAAGGCATTACAATCGCAGAATCCCCCACCATCAGCATCCTGGTGGGCTCACCATTGACCAGAAACTTAATTGGACCAGACACATAAATACTGTGTATAAATACAGGAGCAGGTCAGAGTCTAGAAATTCTACAGTGAGTAACTCACCTCCCAACTCCCCATAGCCTGTCCACCATCTACAAGGCACAAGTCATGAGTATGATGGAATACTCTTCACTTGCCTGGATGGGTGCAGCTCCAGCAACATTCAAGAAGTTTGACACCATCCAGGACAAAGCAGTCCGCTTGATTGGTACCCACCTTCAAAATTTACTCCCTGCATCACCAGCATACCCCTGAGGCTGCACTGTATACTAACTACAAAATATACTGCAGGAACCAGCCAAGGCTTCTTCAACAATACTTTCCAAACCTGCAACCTCTGCCGCCTAGAAGGACATGGCGCATGGGAGCACAACCATGAAAAATTTCCCACCATCCTGAGTTGGAAATATATCGCTATTCCTTTATTGTTGCTGGGTCAAGACCTTGGAAGTCCCTAACTAACAGCACTGTGGGTGTAGATGCATCACATGGACTCCAGCAGTTCATGAAGGCAGCTCACCACATTCTCCTCAAGGGCAATTAGCAATTGTCGGCGATGCTACATCCCATGAATGCATATTTTAAAAAATGCCACCTTTCACCTTCTCAGATTATACCAAAACGCTTCACATCCAGTCATGTACTTTGAAGATTAATTAGTGTTATATGGGCAAATGAGCAGCCAATTTGTGCAGAGCAAAATCCCATGAACAAGACATAGATAATTGACTATTGAATCTGTTGTGATGGTGTTGTTTGATAAATTGTGTTAGTCGGTACAGGGAGAACTTCCCTGCTCTTTGAATAGTGCTATGAGATCTTTTGCATCCAGTTGAATAGGAAGACTGGGGCCATCATCTCCAACAGTAGAGTATTCCTTAGTAGTGCACTGACATATAAACATGGATTGAACCCACGATTTTCTGACTCAAAATTAAGATTACTATCACTGAGACAAGCAGAAAGATAATTTGGGGCCTATCATCATGAACAGATACCATTTGAAGGCTCTCCATCTATGATCAGCTTGGCCTGTGGCTCTGCTCCCTGAAAACAGCAAGGTACCACTCCAACATCTTGCATCCCATGGGGTGAGTACTCCTGGAGAACTGGTAAGAATCCTTGATATGTAAATAACCCCATCCTCAGAATTTGGGATGGGGTCATGGCAGGGACAGAGTGGTGGCCCACAGTCCATTCTGCTGCAGTTCGAATGGACACCATAGCACGGAGAAATTTCTGGGTTTAGTAGTATTTGAATCAAAGCAAGATGTGTAAGATCAAACTTGTTCTGTTTGAAACACTTTGCAACTCCCTCAATCTTTGACCCAGGTAAGTTGGGTACAGGGAAATGACTTGTGCTTGGAAGGGAAACCATCATCTCTGTTTAATACATGGATGATAGTAGAATGAAGGGTAGGCAGTTAGTTTGATCTTAGAGTAGGTTAAAGGTTCGGCACAACATCGTGGGCCGAAGGGCCTGTACTGTGCTGTACTGTTCTATGTTCTATAATCTGGTATGGGAGAAGATGAAAATCTAAGACTGAACTGTGCAGATCTTGTGGATTAATGACAGCATGTGATTTGTACATGCAATGCTTATTCTTCACAAACAGCTTAAAACCCCAGACAATCAGATGTGACTATAAATTGCTTAAGATTTATTAAGAAGAACTGTCAGGTTTGTGCAAGATGAGAAACCATGTACAGAAGAATCTTTAGGCAGATAGAGATTCAAAAATGGTTAATGTACTTCAAATAGAATACTGTCTGTGACCAGGAACAGCAGAGTTGTCTGATGTTTTATAGAAGAGACAGGCTATTGTAGCAGTGCATTATGAAAGTTGATTTATGTGAAATATTAATAACTTAATTGAGATGATGTTCTATTTATTCTATAGCACAATTCATTCTGACGTTTTAAATATCTCCTGAATTTGACTGTAAGTGATGTTATTCACTTCAGTGAATTAGCAATTTAATTTCACTTCAGTGAATGATCACATCACTGGGCAGTAGGATTATAATTCACTCACGCACTGGCATAAAATTATTTTACAGTTGAGTGGTATAAGCACTATATACGAATATACGAACATACGCATTAGGAGCAGGAGTAGGCCACTTGGCCCCTCGAGCCTGCTCCGCTATTCAACAGGATCATGGCTGATCAGATTGCAACCTCAACTCCACATTTCCGCCTACCTCCAAAAACCTTTCACCCCCTTGCTTATCAAGAATCTATCTGCCTATGCCTTAAAAATATTCAAAGACGCTGCTTCCATCGCCTTTTGAGGAAGAGTTCCAGAGACTCATGACCCTCTGAGAGGAAATATTTCTCCTCATCTCTGTCTTCAATGGGCGACCCCTTATTTTTAAACAGTGAGCCCCTAGTTCTAGATTCTCCCATCAGAGGAAACATCCTTTCCACACCTTTTGAAGACCCCTAGAATCGTATTTGTTTCAGTCAAATCACTTCTTACTCTTCTAAACTCCAGCAGGTACAAGCCTAGCCTGTCCAACCTTTCCTCATAAGCCATCCTGCCTATTCTAGGTATTAGTTAGTAAACCTTCTCTGAACTGCTTCCAATGCATTTACATCCTTCCTTAAATAAGGATACCAAACCTGTACACAGTACTCCAGATGTGGTCTCACAAATGCCCTGTATAACTGAAGCATAATCTCCCAGTACCACTTCCCTGGTGATTGTAATTTTCTTGAGTTCCTCCCTCCCTTCCATTTCCTGATTTACAGCTATTTCTGGGATATTATTTGTATCCTCTATGGTGAAGACTGATGCAAAATACCTGTTCAATTCATCTGACATCTCTTTATTAATTCCCCAGTCTCACTTTCTATCAGACCAATGCTCACTTTGTTAACACTTTTCTTTTTTAAATATCTATATAACTCTTATTATCTGTTTTTATATTTCTAGCTAGCTTCCTCTTGTGCTCTAATTTTTCCCTCCTTATTAATCTTTTCATTGTTCTTTGCTGCCTTTTATATTCAGTTTAATCTTCTGACCTGCCACCCATCTTTGCACAATTATCTGCGTTTTCTTTATGTTTGATACAATCTTTAACTTCTTTAGTTAACTACGGATGGCAGACCCTCCCCTTGGAATGTTTCTTTCTCATTGGAATGTATCTATTCTGTCTATTCTGAAATATCCCCTTAAATGTCTGCCATTGCAACTCTATGAATCTATCCCTTAACCTAATTTGCCAGTGCACTTTTGCGAGCTCTGCTTTCATGCCCTCATAATTGCCTTTATTTAAGTTTAAAATATTCGTCTTAGACCCACTCTTCTCACCCTCAAACTGAATGTAAAATTCAATAATATTATGATTGCTGCTGCCTAGAGGCACCTTCACTATGACGTCATTAATTAATCCTATCTCATTGCACAATACCAGGTCTAGTATAGCCTGCTCTCTGGTTGGCTTCAGAATGTGCTGTTCTAAGAAACTATCCCAAAAACATTCTATGAACTCCTCATCTAGGCTACCTTTGCCCATCTGATTGTTCCTCTCTATATGTAGATTAAAATCCCCCATGATTTTCGCCATACTTTTCTGACAAGCTCTCATTATTTCTTCCTTCATATCCTGTCCTACCCTGTGGTTACTCTTCGGGAGCCGGGACATCACTCCCACAAGTGACTTCTTGCTTATATAATTTCTCATCTCGACCCAAATTGCTTCTACATCCTGGTTTCCTGAACTGAGGTCATCCTATTATGCTAATACCATCATTAATTAACAGAGCCACCCCTCCACCTTTTCCTAGCTTCCTGTCCTTCCTAAATGTCATGTACCCTTAATATTCAGGTCCCAATCTATGTCATCATGGAGCCATGTCTCTGTAATGGCTATCAGTCATGCTTATTTATTTCTATTTGCACTTTCTGTTCATCTGTTTTGTTTAAAATGCTACATGCATTCAGATAGACAACCTTTAGTCTTGTCCTTTTATTATTTTTGTAACCTCCAACCTTGTCTGCTGATTTACTCTTAGATTTGTAATCACTGTCCCTTCCTGCCACAGTCAGTTTATCTTTTCCCATATTAATACCTTTCTCTCTTGCCTTGTCTCTACTCTTTGACTTACCACATTTTCCCAAATTTGATCCCTTGCCCCCACTATTTAGTATAAAAACCTACTTCCCTAGTTATGCGGCTCGCTAGAACTTTGATCCCAGCACAGTTCAGGTGTAGACTGTCTCAACCATAAAACCCTCACTTTCCCCAGTACTGGTGCCTGTGCCCCACAAACCAGAACCCACTTCTATCACGCCAGTCTTTGAGCCACATATTCATTTCTCTAATCTTATTTGCTCCAGAGGTTCTTCTTCTTAATTTGGTGCCTAGTTCCTCATACTGACTATGCAGAATCTCTTTTCTTGTCCTGCCTATGTCGTTGGTACCTACATGGACCACAGCAATTGGATCCTTCCCCTCCCACTGTAAGTTCCTCTCCAGCCCTGAGCAGATGTCCCGAACCCTGGCACTAGGCAGACAACACAGCTTTCTGGACTCTCATTGGAAGCTGCAGAGAACAGTGTCAATCCCCCTGACTATACTGTTCCCTACTTTCATTACTTTCCTTTTTGATCTCCCCACTTGAATGGCTTCCTGTACCATGATGCCATGGTCAGTCTGTTAATCCACACTACACGCCCCACTCTTGTCCATACAACCTGCAAAAGCCTCAAACTTGTTGATCAATTGCAAGGGCTGAGGCTCCTCCACTCCTACCTTCTCAATCATCTTATCTACCTGTCCGACTCGCAATCACAACCTTCTGTCCCTGACCACTGACCAAAACAGATGACCTTATCCTAAGGAATGTGACTGCCTTCTGGAACAAAGTGTCCAGGTAACTTTCCCCCTCCCTGATGCATCGCAGTGTCTGCAGCTTGGCCTCCAGCTCAATGACTCCGAGCTGAAGCTCCTCAAGGGCACACACTTACTACATACGTGGTTGCCATGGGTTTACTCCCTCAGTCTTGGTCTCTCCCGAGATGCCCACAAGGTAGTGGGGTTCTATCCCTGAGCAGGGGCCCTAACAAGTAAACTGTACGATTTCATGGAGGGAGAGGGAAAGGGGGAGGGGGTGAGAGGGGGGAAGGGCGAGCCAGAGGTGTGAAGGTGGAGGGGGGAAGGGGTGCAAGGGGGGAGGGGGTGGGGGAAGGGGGTGCGAGGGGGAAGGGGGTGGGGGGAAGGGGGTGTGAGGGGGAGGGGGTGCAAGGGGGGAAAGGGGTGCAAGGGGGAAGGGGGTGCGGAGGGGTGCGAGGGGGAGGGGGGGAGGGGTTGCAAGGGAGGAAGGGGGGGGTGAGAGGGGGGTAGGTGGTGCGATGACGGCCTCCTCGATGTCGCCGTCCTCCATGCTGACACTGCGCCCGTGGTTGCCATCCAGAGGTTTAGGGGGCCTAGGTAACGTGCTCCGGCCGGTGTCAGGATCCTGGCTCACAATCCGCTGCCTGGCGAGGAAAGCCAGTCCCTTGCCGCCCTGCGGGTCCATCCGAAACCTGGGGAGAGGGTGTGCAGGCGGGCCCAGCACTCAGAGCTGCCCAGGACCTGTGCGCTCAACAACCAGATGGTAGAGGCTGGGCTAAACCACTCGATTCCTGGCATAAGCGCAAGTTCAAGTTCAAGGAATAAGAGAAAGGACCAACTTTCATAGAACAATGAACTGTGCCAAGCAATAAAATATACCAATGTCACTCTCCTGTCAAAGCCGGAATAACTTGCGCTTGGCTGGCATAGCTACCGTGGCTAAGGGACCAAGGCTAAGGGAGTAAACCCTAACAGAAAATCCAGAGCAGAACCCCTAAGATGGTCATGTGTCACCTTTGGCATGTTTCTGGCAGTTCCTGCAGCCATACCGGTGCCAAACGTCACGCTCTGCACTCCTTTGGACCCCACTAGGAAGGCCGAGAGGGGGGTTTTAATGCTTGGGCAACTCGCAACCTCCATACATTCTGCCCAGGTATGCGCCATGGAGAGGTCACTCCATAGTCGCCTCACAGCAACCAAAACAACACAGAAGGCAGCAGTTACAGGTTTTAAGTCCAGCTCAATTGGCATAGAGATTGGGCACCACGGGTTGCCTTTGTTGGTGGGAGAGGTCATCGCATCTCACTGGACAGCTACCACCCACCTCAAACTGGGCAGCCCCCGGTCAGTAAGGTTCTGTCTCGCCACAGTCCACCTGCTTCAATGGGTGCTTGGAGCTCAAGGTCATTGCCCGACAAGTGGACTGTAACACCACACCAAACAGCATGACACAAAAAGGAAAAAAGGTACCAGCCCTTCGTTTTGCAAGCTGGAACATCAGAACTATGTGTCCTGGCCTGTCAGAAGACCTTACACAAATCAACAATTCTCGGAAGACCGCCATCATTAACAATGAACTCAGTAGACTCAATGTAGACATTGCAGCACTTCAGGAGACATGCCTCCTGCGATTGGATCTCTAAGAGAGCAAGATGACACCTTCCCCTGGCAGGGTAGGGATCCTGAAGAACCAAGACAGTATGGAGTGGGCGACTGCTCACCGCCTCTTGTCCAGTACACCTACTCAGCATCCATGCTCCAACACTCTGCTCCTCACATGAAGTTAAAGACCAGTCTATGAGGAACTCCATAATATCATTAGTAGCATTCCTAATATCGAACATTTGTTCTTGCTGGGGGACTTTAACACCAGGGTTGGGGCCGACCATGACTCATGGCCCTCCTGCCTTGGGCGCTATGGCATTGGAAGGATGAATGAGAATGGACAGAGACTGCTTGAGTTGTGTACCTATCACAACCTCTGCATCACCAACTCGCTCTTTCATACTAAACCCTGTCACCAGGTTTCATGGAGGCACCCAAGATCACATCGTTGGCACCAGCTGGACCTCATCGTCACAAGGCGAGCCTCCTTAAACAGTGTTCAAATCACACGCAGCTTCCACAGTGCGGACTGCGACACCGACCACTCCCTGGTATGCAGCAAAGTTAGACTCAAACCAAAGACGCTACGTCACTCCAAGCAGAAGGGCCCCCCGCGCATCAACGCTAACATAATTTCGTATCCACAGCTGTTATATAAGTTTATAAATTCACTTGGAAAAGCCCTTCAAAACACTCCTACAGGGGATGCAGAGACCAAGTGGGCCCACATCAGAGATGCCATCTATGATTCAGCAATGACCACCTTTGGCAAATGTGAGAAGCAGAATGCAGACTGGTTTCAAGCTCACTTTGAAGAGCTGGAACCAGTCATAGCCGCTAAGTACACTGCACTGTTGAACTACAAGAAAGCCCCCAGCGAGTCAACATCCATAGCCAGAAGCACTGCACAAAGAACAGCCAGGCGCTGTGCAAATGACTACTGGCAACACCGATGCAGTTGTATTCAGCTGGCCTCCGACACAGGAAACATCAGAGGAATGTATGATGGCATTAAGAGAGCTTTTGGGCCAACTCTCAAGAAGATCGCCCCCCCTAAAGTCTAAATCAGGGGAAACGATCACTGACCAATACAAGCTAATGGACCACTGGGTGGAGCACTGCCTAGAACTGTACTCCAGGGAAAATGTTGTCACTGATACCGCTTTCAACGCAGCCCAGTCTCTGTCAGTCATGGACGAGCTGGACGAACAGCCAACAAAATCTATGCCATTGATTCTCTGTCCAGTGGAAAAGCCCCTGGAAAGGACGGCATTACCCCTGAAATAATCAAGAGTGCCAAGCCTGCTATAATCTCAGCACTCCATGAACTGCTTTGCCTGTGCTGGGATGAGGGAGCAGTACCACAGGACATGCGCGATGCCAATATCATCACCCCCTATAAGAACAAGGGTGACCGCGGTGACTGCAACAACTACCTTGGAATCTCCCTGCTCAGCTTTGTGGGGAAAGTTTTCGCTCGAGTCATTTTAAACAGACTCCAGAAGCTGGCCAAGCGTGTCTACCCTGAGGCACAGTGCGGTTTTCGAGCAGAGATCCAACATTGACATGCTGTTCTCCCTTCGCCAGCTACAGGAGAAATGCCGCGAACAACAGATGCCCCTCTACGTTGCTTTCAGAGATCTCACTAAAGCCTTTGACCTCATCAGCAGACGTGGTCTCTTCAGATTACTAGCAAAGATCGGATGTCCACCAAAGCTACTAAGTATCATCACCTCATTCCATGACAATATGAAAGGCACAATTCAGCATAGCAGAGCCTCATCAAACCCCTTTCCTATCCTGAGTGGCGTGAAACAGGCTGTGTTCTCACTCCTACATTGTTTGGGATCTTCTTCTCCCTGCTGCTCTCACATGCGTCCAAGTCTTCAGAAGATGGAATTTTCCTCCATACAGGATCTGATGGCAGGTTGTTCAACCTTGCCCGTCTTAGAGCGAAGACCAAAGTATGGAAGGTCCTCATCAGGGAGCTCCTCTTTGCTGATGATGCTGCATTAACACCCCACACAGAAGAGCGTCTGCAGAGACTCAATGACAGGATTGCGGTGGCCTGCAACGCATTTGGCCTACGCATCAGCCTTAAGAAAACGAACATCATGGGACAGGATGTCAGAAATGCTCCATCCATCAATATCAGCGACCACGCTCTGGAAGTGGTTCAAGAGTTCACCTACCTAGGCTCAACTATCACCAGTAACCTGTCTCTCGATGCAGAAACTAACAAGCGCATGGGAAAGGCGTCCGCTGCTATGTCCAGACTGGCCAAGAGGGTGTGGGAAAATGGCGCACTGACACGGAACACAAAAGTCCGAGTGTTTCAAGCCTGTATCCTCAGTACCTTGCTGTATGGCAGCGAGGCCTGGACAACGTATGTCAGCCCAGAGTGACATCTCAACTCATTTCATCTTCGCTGCCTCCGGAGAATCCTTGGCATCAAGTGGCAGGACCGCATCTCCAACGCAGAAGTCCTCGAGGCGGCCAACATCCCCAGCATATACACCCTAATGAGTCACTGGCGCTTGAGATAGTTTGGCCATGTGAGCCACATGGAAGATGGCAGGATCCCCAAGGACACATTGTACAGCAAGCTCGTCACTGGTATCAGACCCACCAGCCACCCATGTCTCCGCTTTAAAGACATCTGCAAACGTGACATGAAGTCCTGTGACATTGACCACAAGTCGTGGGAGTCAGTTGCCAGTGATCACCAGATCTGGCAGGCAGCCATAAAGGCGGGGCTAAAATGTGGCGAGTCGAAGAGACTTAGCAGTTGGCAGGAGAAAAGACAGGAGGGAGCCAACTGTGTAACAGCCCCGACAACCAGTTTTAACTGCAGCACCTGTGGAAGAGTCTGTCAATCTAGAATTGGCCTTAATAGCCACTCCAGGTGCTGCTCACAAACTACTGACCACCTCTAGGCGCTTACCCATTGTCTCTCGAGACAAGGAGGCCAAAGAAGAAGAAGTTTGCCATGGATTTCCGTGGCATCCAGGAGCTCCCATATACTGTGCCATGACACATCACCTGTATTGCCATCTTCATTGTGTTAACTTAATTAAATTTATTTTTTCTTAATTAATTTATATTTCTCCTCCTTACCAAACTCCCTCACTCACCAAACGCTCCTCTTCGCACTCTGTGCCCCCTCCAGCAGCACTCAGTGCAGACAAGCAGCACTGAAAGTTCCCTGAATTTATACTCTCTGAAAGCAATGATGTGTCAGCTTTGCTAAAGCTCTGCTAGAGCTCAGAAACCAGTTAAGCTATATCTTTGGATGGAATTTATAATTCTTTTAAAGCTTTATGAATATAATTTCTGCAAGTGCTTTAAGATTATCACTAAACTTAATTCACAGTTACAAAAAAAAGTGAGGGATTATTTTGCACAGGGAAGCCTCTTAGTAATTTTTGTTAATAACATTTGCCCTGAGAATGTTATGTAATGTGCAGTTAAATAACAGTTTTCTTTGAGGAGCAGTCAAACTTAAAACAAATCATTTATTCTGATGATCTTTTGACAGATTTTTTTCCTTTCCAAGCACTTCAGGTATTCTGGAGCATCAGTTAATCTAAAAATAACTGACATGTAAAATGAAGCTATGATGAGCTAAGAGGCTTATGCATCATACTACCTGTAAACAGCAACAAGAAATTGTAAAAGACATGGAAATTAACATTTTAATGTTCAAATCCACAATAAATAAAGAATTGAATATTTTCGTGTGAAAGTGGTTATGAAGAGAGTTAGTATATTGGATCAGCCCAGCAGTAAATATCGTTAAGTGAGAGGCCAAAAATAAAGAGCTTTTTCTTGGTGCTTTCCAAACTCAAATTGCAAAAAAACTAAAAATATTTTACTGCATCATGTCTTCTGTGGCAGATTAAGGAGCAATTATGATAGATAATACATTTTGTATTTCTTTTTAATAGAAAGTCTGATATCAATCTTGGCTCAGTAGTAGTATGTTTTTTTCTGCGTTATGATGGTTTATGGATTTAAGCCCGACTCTAGATACTTGAGCACATAATCCAGGCAAGCACTTCAGAGGAACTCCTGTAATGTTGTAGGATGCCTTCAGATGAGCTGTTAAACCAAATCCCCATTCCCAAATCCTTGCTCAGGTGAATGTAAAAGATCCCATGACATTATTTGAAGAAGATTAGGGGAGTTCCAATGCTTTTCCCTCAACCATCAAAATTAAAAATAGATTTTCTGGTCATTTATCTCATTGTTGTTTGTGGACTTTGCTGCGTGCAAACTGGATCCATATTTGCATACATTACAACATAGACTGCACTTCAATAGCACATAATTGGCTATGCAACTATTTGGGATGTACAAAAGAAGTGAAAGTTGAGATGTAAATGCAAGTTCTTTGCTTTTTTCTATTACATGGATTCTGTTTCACTTATCAACTTGTAGCGCTGTTGTAAAAATACAAAACACGATAAAATCAACTAGAACTGAACTCAATAGAAATATCCAAACCTCAAGAAAGTAAATTTTCTCTCCTACTGCCTGCTGGATAAGACCTGCATCTTGTCAATATAGAATACAGTCACATACCTAAGGACCTTCTGTATGGTGAGGTAGCTGGGGCCAGACGACAAGTAGGGCGCTCAAAGTTCTGCTTCAAGGATACCTGCAAGTGTGATATGAAGGCCCTAAATATCGACTATCACATCTGAGAGTCACTAGCTGGCAAAAGAGGGAAATGGCGACACATCCTATGGACTGGTGTGCACTACCACAATGACGATTGGCTACAGCAGCTTGGCAACAGGTGCCAGCACTGAAAATAAATCCTCACTGTGTCATTTGGCAGCTTCACTTGTGGCACTTGTGGCAGAACTTGCCTCTCAAGGATTGGCCTTCACAACCATCAACAAAGGTGCACCAAGAGAAGACACCCCACCTAAATGGATTGTTTGCTGCATGTCCATCATCTTCCATAGATGGAAGGATACCAACAATAACCTTGTCATTATAGAATTCTACGAATTTCATTCTCTGTTGTATTTATTTGTTAAACTCAGTTCATGTAAATAAAGCAAGAGGAGACAGTTGAGGTAATATTTATGTCAGTAAAGGCAGTAAAAGCTTCATGCTTGGATTACTGTATAATTTTCTTGCTCTTGCTATTGGGGTTGGTAGTCATCTGCACATATTTTAAAGCAAGGGTTAGACGTTGTGCCATGAAATTTCATACGACCTGAAAACCTCAGGGGGGTTACAATGTGCAATTAACCTGTGCCTGTTCCTTCTGATACAGGAAGCAGACAAATTTCATGCTGCCTGGTCACTATCATGATTGTAGCATGCAGCCAGTGCTAAGCACACCACTGAGTAGCTGCATGCCTGAGGACGGGGCATAAAGTTGTGAGAGGCTAGCACTACTTAGAGGTAGCCTGAATTATTTATAGCCAGGCCTCTCCTCTTAAAGTTGAGGTGCATTTTGACTGGAGTAGTGGCTGAGGAAGAGTGCTCAAGCAGAAAGAACACTGGGAAATGGGCAGACAATAGGGCAGACAACATGTTCCAATGTTGTTCCACGCAGCACTGGAGACCTCTGTGCAGGAGGTGGGCAGAAGGAGAGAGGTGTTTTATACCAGGAGGCCCTCCAAACACTGTAAGGCAGTAGAAGCAGATAGCAGTCCTGGTTAATGCCAGCAGTGCAGTCCCAAGGACCTGGATGCAGTGTTGCAAGAAGTTCAATGACCTCACACGAGTGGTCAAGGTGTGTGAATGCGTCTCAAATATCATATCGTTATCAATGTACCATTAGACACACACACCTGAATTCACCACTGCCCCTTCACCCAACCTACCAACAAGCTGTATCAACTATGACTCAGACTTCACATATATAGCCCCTCCTCACCCTCATATACTTAGCAACTGCTACAAGCTGCACATTCACATCTCTCAGCTTGCACACAGTGCCAACTATTCAACAAGGAGAGCCACATCACCCAAACGCATTTCACCGCACTCACTTCCCTCTCTTTTGCAGAACAAGGTGGTGTAAAACCACAGGCAGCAGCACCTAACCGGTGGGGAACAGGCACGGCTGCATGTCCTTACCCTGATGGAGGAGATTGTGCTCATCATTATTGGACTGGTCCTGGCTGAGTCTGTGGTCAGCAGCAGGGCTGAAAGGATCGAGAATAACGGTATCCTCATACTTACTCCTCCTTCTCACATCCCCCTTTCCCTTCATCCCACAATAACTTCTGATTTGCAAGCTGCATATGGTGCAAACATGGGCCTCTTGCTTTCCCCCATCCCCTCACCACAGCCTTACTCTGTGCCTTTCTTCTTTCAGAAACCAAGAAGTGCAAACTGGCCTGGCAGTGATGCAGGAGCAAGAACTAGAAGAGGGAGAAGAGATTGATGAAGAAGAAACACCGTCACTACTCTCACGTTCCCAGCCACCAGCAAAGATACTGACACCTCATGTATTTTAGGAGGTAGCTTAAACACAGGATCTTCACATGGTGAGACACCAGGCATGAGTGGACTGCAACCACTGCAGGGGGAAAAGGTAGCGCAGGTATCAGCTGAGCAAAGTCACACATGAGTTCTACTGCAGAAGACTCAGATGAGGACTTTGATGGGATGACCTATAGGAAAAAGCTGATGGGTATGTACAA
This sequence comes from Heterodontus francisci, assembly GCF_036365525.1. Classification (NCBI taxonomy): domain Eukaryota; kingdom Metazoa; phylum Chordata; class Chondrichthyes; order Heterodontiformes; family Heterodontidae; genus Heterodontus; species Heterodontus francisci. The sequence goes on from NC_090375.1 coordinate 89,525,218, forward strand.
TGAAATGCTTGGTGCATTGGCAGGCCTGCCAGAACCCGGTCAAGGAGCATGATGGAGTCCAGAACTGACTTGGAGTTGGAGCCTATCTTTTCCATTGTGGAAGTAATGGCCAACTCCATTAGCACGCTAGCAAACCCAGCCATTATGGCCAATGTCTCAGCTTCTATTGCAGTACAAACAACAGCTACTCAACATCTGGGTGCTGCCATAGAAGCTCAGACTGAAGTCGTGCAATCTTAGACTGCTGCCATTATAGCTGTTAATACCAGTGTGCAAAGGGACTTGCAGGGTATCACGGGAATCCAGCAATTTGTCCTCCAACACACTGCTAGGATTGTTGAGGTTCCAGCCCATTGGAGGTGCAATGGCTCTGTGTATGATTTGTCCTTCCGCCACTGCCACTCTGCCAGTGCCCTTGCTGTTGCCTGTCAGCCATCCAGCCAGCCCAGAATGTTGCTGCCCACGCTGAGATGGTCCAGTCAAAAGCCGGGCTTTTTAGGCCCAGAGCTGCATGAGCACATCCTGCAAGGCCATCTCCAGTCTCACCCATTGAAAGTCAGCAGGCTTCCACCAATCACACTGCAGCCAACTGGGGTGGCTCTGCATAAGAGTTCTAGGCCAGGCCAAGGGATATGGAAGACAGACATTAAAGGAACGCAGAAGGGTGATTAGATATATTTTGTATTGAATATTGGATAGTTTGATTGATAAAGTTGGTTTGGAATTTTGTGGTGACCTTTATTTTTGCATTGTGGCCAAACAGACACTATGATAGGCATTCACAGAGGAAAGGTAAGATATGTTGGTGAGTGGGGAATTGGATTTGCATTCAATAGTACCGCAGTTGGATGAGCCAATCATGGACAGCCTAGTCAGAAAACGGATGTGTTGGTTTTCTCATCCCTTCCTCCTCCTCCTCTCTTCATCCTTTTCCTCGCCTCCTCTTCAGCTGTTCACTGTATACCTGATGGCAAGGGCTGTGCCCTCATGATTGCAAGGTTGTGCAGGATGCAGCAGACCATGACAAATTGTGGCACACAATCGGCAGGGCTCCTTCAGAGCATCCAGGCAGTGGAAGCATTGCTTAAGCAGCCAAATAATCTGCTCAATGACATTTTGTGCAGTAGCATGGCTCTCATTATATGCATGTTGCCCACATGTCCATGGGTTGAGCACCAAAGCCATGAACCAAGTGGTCAGTGGATAACCCCTGTCTCCCAGTAGCCCCCTCTGTTCTCTTGTGGTGGTTCGAATGCTGATGGGACAGTCACCTGTCACAGAATAAAGGCATCATGTCTGCTGCCAGGATACTGGGCATTGACCTGCTTGATGCGCTGAGTATGAATGCACATTAAGGAAGTGGAAATCTTTGTGTTTGTGGTACATCTCTGAATTTCCAATAGGCACTTGCAAAGTAACAGGGGTGCAGTCAATGGCACCCTGCACCACAGAGAAGCACTGGTGATATCCTGGTGAAGCAGCATGTGCGCTCCACCTGCTTCTGTTTGGAAAGAGAGAATGCAATATTTTCCCTCTCTTCTTATACAAGGGATCAATGACCCCTCCTTATGCAACAGTGGAGGACAAACTGCAAGATTTTGGAGATGTCGTCTGTTCCAGCCTGGGAAGGAGCCTGACATGAAGATGTTCATGGCCATAGTCACCTTCACAGCCACAAGCAAAGCCGTCTTCACCCGGCTCTGAGGCTGTAGGTCTGCCTGCAGATTTCAGTGAGCACCTACTTAGTGAAATGGAGACATTGCACACACTGCTCCTTGCTGAGTTTGGACAGATTGGAGAGTTGCTCCCTGAAGAACCTGGGTGAAGGTAGTCTCCTGCTGAGAGCCCTTCTCCCACTCCTGTTCCTCCATCTTTGAGCAGCTTGCCTTCCTCTGCGTCACCTGGGCTCATTCTCCATAATGCTACAGGCCAAGGGGAATAGAAACTATAGTACCCATGAGTGGGAGCAAGTTGTCTGAGCAGAGTCTTTGAATTAGAACCAAGGCCTTCACCATATGTCACACCACTCTCTGTAGACTACAGCAACTATAAGTACAAACTTCCAAACACTTCTACTAACTCAGCAATAGCGATTAGAAATCAATCAATCAGCAACTAACCCAGAAGTAGTTGATTATCCCTTTAAATAGTGCTGGTGGGGGATTCTTTAAATAGTGCTGGTGGGGGATTCTTTAAATAGTGCTGGTGGGGGATTCTTTCTGCTGTTGAATGAATGTTCAGCTGAGCGAGATTAAGAGACAGCATTAGCTGGAGCATTGAGGTTGAAAATGGCACTACTAGTGTCAAATCAGCATTACACAGTGACGGTATCATGATCTGCCTACTGTGCATGCTTCCAGCACATGCTCCCAACGTCTGCTCTAATGGCCTACCCAAAATGACATCCAGTGCCGCCCACACCAGAGCCCGAAACCACCTTGGACATGAAATGGCTCCTGTAGTGCCGAAAGTGCAGGCATGATGCCAGCAAATTTTGCAGCCTTGATTTTCAGTATCATTAAGCAAAGAAGTGTTAAAAATTGTACCATGCTGATCTATATTTTTCCTTCGTGATCTGATGCATTATCTTGTAACTATTAGCTGCCCTTGGAAAAAGAACCCATTGTAAATAAGCTTTTTCCACATTATGCCATATAAATACTGTCAATATATGGACTACAGGAATTTGGGATGGAATCCAGATTCAGTAGGTATCCACTCCATTAACCTTGCAATCCAAGTTGTGATTTGGGACGGGAGGGGGGCAAAACCTTAGGCTCATTACTCCTTCAAGTTTGTTGCCTTCTACTGGGAGGATGGCTGGGGGTCTTCATAGTCTACTCCAGAAATTCTGTCCAGTCTGCCATCTGATAGGCCCTGTGGGAACACACTGCTGAAAGTGGGCGGAGGCCCATTCTGGGCCTTAAGAGGTCCCCAGGATTGCCAGAGAGGAAGATAATTGATCCCAGGAGGATAAATTACATTTAACATTCTTCCCCTTTGCACAAATAAAATGATGTTACCTCATTTTTTTGGCTCTTGCTGGGCCTCAGGGGTCCCTGTCTGAGCAGCAGGATGCTACGTCTTCTACCATCTCATCAGAAGACACTTCACTTGCATCTATACAGGCAGTGGTGGGCCTGGGGCCCAGCATTTCCTACAGAGCTGGGAGAGACAATGGGCAGAATTTTAACTGACAAGGGCAGGGGTTGTATTGGGCATGGGCAGTGAATTAAATCCATGAAAAATGCAGGTATGTTGGAATCCTGACATAATCCCGCTCATTTCCAGTTTTTATCTGGGTGTATTCCGAGGCGAGCAGGAATTGTATATTAATTGTGTTTAATTTTATGCAGGTGGAGGGAATTAATTGGGATTTTACTTGAGTGCATATAAAGGGACACTTATTGAAACTGTGGTGTGGTTGAATTAGGAGAGATATGCTTGGAATGTTTCACTCTGCAAATAAATATAAGACTGAGTAAAGATTGGCTCCAGTACTATTCTTCAGCAACTGACTTTCCAGACTAGAACATGATAGCAGAGAATTGTTTCCTAAAGGTAAAGGTTGGAAGTTAAATAAAAAAGAAGACTGCAATCTTAGTAGCCATTGTGAGAAATGGCAGAAATTAAGGGTAAATTGTTGGGATGTGATTACTCTCCGATGTTCTCAGAGTCCAAACCATATGATCAGTGGTAGAGTGAAGTCAATATGTGGGCATGGTTTACATCCCCACCAAAGAGGAACAAGGTATAACCTTGGCATTGTCGCTTCCTACCATAAGTAAAATCAGAAATAAAGTATTTTGTGAGCTAGATGCCTGACAGTTGGATACTGATGAAAGTTTCAATCTTCTATTAGAGCTCTTGGATGAAATTTACAAGAAAGATGATCCATTAAATACCTATGAGGCATGGTCAGAGTTTGATAGATTTTGGAAAACAGATGGTTATTCAATGCAGGAATATATCAAAGAATTTAACAGATTTTATAAAAGATCGAGGATATTCAACTGAGAGATCCCTGGTTTAGTGTTAGCATTAAATTAACGGATTGTTCTAAGTTGTTTCATGTGGAAAGGCTCCTGGTCCAAACTGGTGTCCGGTTCCCAAAGAGAGACTCCCTGTTGGATCAGATGTCTGCAACCTTGAACAAATTCTTAGGGAAACAGTCATTTCCTGCAGCCTTGGTGGAACAAATGGGACATTCTGTGGTGACACAAAGAATAGAAGACTCAGTGATTGCAGGATTTTGAAATGGTCCAGATACCGCTCACGGGTGTCAACATAATGAAAGAGTTACCGATAGTTGGAATGAGAACACAAGAAATAGGAGCAGAAATAGGCCATTCAGCCCTTCGAGCCCACTCTGCCATTCAATGAGATTATGACTGACTTTCGACTTCATTTACCTGCACTATCCCCGTAACCCTTGATGATTTTTAATATGTAGAAATCTATCGATCTCTGTCTTGAACATGCTCAATGACTGAGCCTCCACAGCCCTCTGGGGCAGAGAATTCCAAAGATCCACCACCCTCTGAGTGAAGAAGTTCCTCCTCATCTCAGCCCTAAAAGGCTTGCCCCTTATTCTGAGACTGGGTACCCTGGTTCTGGACTCCCAAGCCAGGGGAAACATCCTTCCTGCATCAACTCTGTTGAACCCTGCAAGAATTTTGTGTGCTTGAATGAGTTCACCTCTCATTCTTCTAAACTCCAGAGAATAAAGGCCCAGCCTATTTAATCTTTCTTCATAGGACAATTCCTCCATCCCAGGAATTAGTTTGGTGAACCTTTGTTGCACTTCCTCTATGGCAAGCATATCCTTCCTTAGGTAAGGAGAGCAAAACTGCACACAATAGTCCAGGTGTGGTCTCACCAAGGCTCTATTTAACTGCAATAAGACATCTTTACTCCTATACTCAAATGCTCTTGTAATGAAGCCAACAGATCATCTGCCACCTTAATTGCTTGCTGTACCTGCATGTTAGCTTTCCGTGACTCATGAACAAGGACACCCAAGTCCCTTTGAAATTCAACACTTCCCAGCCTGTCACCATTAAAGAAATACTCTGTATTTCTGGTTTTTTTCCTACCAAAGTAGATGACCTCACAATTCTCCGCATTGTATTCCATCTGCCAAATGTTTTCCCACTCACTTAGTCTCTCCAAATCCCCTTGAAGCGTCTTTGCATCCTCCTCACAATTCACACTTCCACCTAGTTTTGTGTCATCTGCAAACTTGGAAATATAACATTTAATCCCAAAATTCAAATCATTGATATCGATTGTGAATAGCTGGGGCCCAAGCACTGATCCTTGCGGTACTCCACGAGTCACAGCCTACCATTCCGAAAATGACCCATTTATTCTGACTCTCCGTTTTCTGTCCATTAACGAGTTCTTAATCCATGCCAGTATATTCCTCACAACCCCTTGTGCTCTAATTTTGTTTGCCAACCTCTTGTGTGGGACCTTATCAAAAGCTTTCTGAAAATTTAAATATACATCCACTGGTTTCCCCTTATCAATTCTGCTGGTTCCATCCTCAAAAAACCCCAACAGGTTTGTTAAACATGATTTCCCTTTCATAAATCCATGTTGACTCTGCCCAATCCTACCATTATTTTCAAAGTGTCCTGTTATTATACGCTTTATTATAAATTCTAGCATTTTCCCTATGACTGATGTTAGACTAACAGGTCTGCAGTTCCCTGTTTTCTCTTTCCCTCTTTTCTTAAATAGTGGGGTTACATTTGCCACCTTGCAATCTGCAGGAACCATTCCAGAGTCTAGAATTTTGAAAGATGACCAGAAATGCATCTACTATCTGTACAGCCACCTCTTTCAACACTCTGGGATGTAGATCATCAGGTCCAGTGGATTTATCTACTTTATATCCCATTAATTTCTCTAGTACTATTTTCTTACTAATATTAATATCTTGCAGTTCCTCGTTTACACTAGCCCCTTGCTTCTCCATTATTTCTGGGATGTCTTTTTTATTTTCCTCCGTGAAAGACAGACACAAAGTATTTGTTTAGTTTCTATGCCATTTCTTTATTCCCCACGATAAATTCTCCTGACTTTACCTGCAATGGACCCACATTTGTCTTTGTTAATCTTTTTCTTTTTACATACCTATAGAAGCTTTTACAGTCAGTTTTTATGTTTCTCACTAGTTTACTCTCATATTCTATTTTCCGTTTCTTAATCTTTGCCTTGGTCCTCCTTTGCAGAATTCTGAAATGCTCCCAATGCTTAGGCTTACCATTTTTTGGCAACTTTATATGTCTCTTTCTTTTCTCTAATACAATCCTTGATTTATTTTATTAGCTATGGTTGGAACACTTTCCTTGCTGGATTTTTGTGCATTAAAGGAATGTATTTTTGTTGTAAACTATGTATTAGTTCTTTAAATGTTAGCCATTGCCTATCTACTGTAATTTCCCAAACCACCATAGCCAACTTGCCCCTTAGACCTTCATAATTTCCTTTGCTTAGATTTAAGACTCTAGTTTCTAATTGAAATACATCACTTTCAAACTTAATGAAAATTTCTATCATATTATGGTCACTCTTTCCTAAAGACTCCTTTACAATGTGTTTATTAATTAACCCTTTTTCACTGCACAATACTAGATCTAAAATAGTCTATTCCCTAGTTGGTTCCTCAATGTACTGCTCTAGAAAGCCATCTAGCATACATTCCAAGAATTCATCCTCCACAACAGTAGTACCAATAAAGTTTACCCAGTCTATATGTAAATTGAAATCCCCCATGATTACTGTATTACACTAGTTACATGCACCTCTAATTTCCTGTTTTATACTCTCATTTACATTACCACTGCCGTTTGGTGGTCTATAAATAACTCCAAACAATGTTTTCTTCCTCTTGCTGTTTCTCAGTTCCACCCTAATTGATTCAATGTCTTGATCTTTAGACCTAAGGTAATCTTTCATTGCATTACTAATGCCCTCTGTAATTAACAGAGCTACCCCATCACCTTTTCCCAGCTTCCTGTCCTTCCTGAATGTCATGTACCCTTGGATATTCAGGTCCGAGCTTTGGTTTCCTTATAGCTACATCTCTGTAATGGCTATCAGGTCATACATATGAATTTCTATTTTAGCTGACAATTCATCTGTTTTATTACGAATGCTGCAGGCATTCAGATACAGAGTCCTTAATTCTGTTTTTTTCTACTGTTTTTGAAAACTCTGGCCCTATCTACAGGCATGCTCTTAAGTTTGTAATCACTGTCCCTTCCTGCCATACTCTGATCATCTTCACCTTTATTGTTACATTGATCTATTGCCTTGTCATTTCCCTTTACTTTACTCAATCTTCCCCTACATGATCACTTCCCCACTCTATTTAGTTTAGAGTCCTCTCTACTACCCTAGTTAAATGACTTGCTAGAACACTGATCCCAGCATGATTCAGGTGAAGTCCATCCCAAAGGTACAGCCTCCACTTTCCCCAGTACTAATGCCAGTGCCCCATGAACTGGAGCCCACTTCTCCCACACCAGTCTTTGAGACACTCATTCATCTCTCTAATCTTATTTACCGTCTGCCAATTTTCAGGTGGCTTAGGTAATAATCCAGAGATTATTACTTTTGAGTTTCTGCTTTTTAATTTAGTGCCTAGCTCCTCATACTCCCTATACGGTGCTTCTTTCCTAGTCCTGTCTGTGTCATTGGTACCTATGTGGACCACGACCACTGCAATTTCCTCTCCAGCCCTGAGCAGATGTCCTGAACCCTGGCACCGGTCAGGCAACACAGCCTTCTGGACTCTCAGTCTCAGCTGCAGAGAACAGTTTAAACCCCGCTCACAATTCTGTCCCCTATTCCCTCTCATGGTCCACCTGCTAGAGAGCACTTTGCTGCACTTCAGTGAGGCATTAAACAGACAAGGTGAGGCTTTCCTCTTTCCTGTTTAAAGTGACAGACTGAGTGGTAGGCCATTGATCAGGGCAAACACACATTCTCCATGCAGGAGGCCTCTCTTTCTATAAAGCTGGACATCACTGCAAATGCCTGGCACATCATGACATTCATGGTAGAGATAGATTCCTTCAAACTTTCTCCAAGGGTATGCACTGCCTCTAGAAATTCAGAAACAACAACACACTACTCTGTAAGTTCACCTATTGTGGATGACGCCCAGGGCTCAGCATCTGAATCTGGCTGAGCAGAGCTAGGAGTGTCCTAAACACTCTGATGGGAAGTATCCATTAATGTCCCTGTCTCCACACCTGCTCCTGTTCACCTGTAATGTACTGCTCACCATGTGACACTCGAGCTCTATCTAATGCTGGACCCACCAAGGTATTTGTATCTGTGCTGGCGGAGGTTGCGCAGGGGTCCTGTGATGGTGCTTCCCCAGAGTGCTCACCTTCCTCTGCCTCTTCCCGCTCCAGCTCCTCCATCACACTTGAAGGACCTGTGGGAAATGAAAGACATGAGTTGCTGCTCATATACAATGTGCAGATCTTGACCTTTCAGTTAGTGGTGACAGCAATTCAGGATGAGTGATTGTTATGTGCAAATGGCAGTATGATAGCTAAATCTGTCACCAGTTCTGAGGGAGACCCCATCTCTCCATTGCCATTGCCCATTGGCTCTGCCACCCTGCCGATCTCCAAGGCCTCCTCCTCCACAGCGGTCAGTGTGCCTATCACTGGAGGGCCAACCTTGGTTCTCTGCTTCTCCCTGGAGCTCTGCGCTCTCTTCTGCAAAAAGAGAAAGCAGAGAGTTATGAGTCTGAGAAATGGAATGTATGGAGAGGATGGAATGACAACATTTGTGCAGAGTGATTGTGAGGGATAGCTGTGAGATGCCCATAAGTTGAGGGGGATGTTCAGATTGGCATGTGAGGAGATGCCTGCAGAGAGAAGAATGAGTGAAGCTGCATGGTGTGTTGGTCTGAGGAGTGCGATGCAGCAGAATGTTGGGAAATCAGAATGTGGTGGTCAGCACATGAAAGTGGTATTCTACTCACCTTTCCTGCCCTTATGAGGTCATGGAACCTCTTGTGGGACTTGATCCAGATTCAGTGACCACAGTCCTGCTGCTGACTACAACTTCCAGCCACCCCTGTTTGGATTGCATGGTTGGCTTTTTCTTCCTGTTTGTGAGAAACAGCACTTTTCTGCGGGCCTTCACTGCCTCCTGCATCACCTCCAGGCAAGTATCAAAGAACCAATAGGCAACCTTCCCACATCTTTCTTCCATTGTTTTCCTTGCAGAACCTTACAGATCCAATGCAAGAAGCAGCCATTCTGACCCCTGCCGGAGTCCCTTTAAATAGAACTCTTTCAATTGATTGCCACAGGTTGTCATCATGCCTGCACCCTGTCATTGGTCAGGAAACTCAGAAGTGAGATGCTATTGTGTGGTGAGTTAAACTGTCCAGTAAAACTGAAGTCAATAGGAATCAGGGGGAAAACTGTCCGCTGGTTGGAGTCATTCCCAGCACAAAGGACGATGGTTGTGGTTGTTGGCGGTCAATCATCTCAGCTCCAGGACATCATTGCAGGAGTGCCTAGGGTAGTGTCCTAGGTCCAACCATCTTCAGCTGCTTCATCAATGACCTGCCTTCAATCATAAGGTTAGAAGTGGGACGTTTGCAGATGATTGCACAATGTTCAGCATCATTCGCGACTCCTTAGATACGGAAAAAGTCCGTGTAGAAATGCAGCAAGACCTGGACAATATCCAGGCTTGGGATGATAAGTGGCAAGTAACATTCGCACCACACAAGTGCCAGGCAATGTCCATCTCCAATAAGAAAGAATCTAGCCATCTCCCCTTGAAATTCAATGCCATGACAATTCCTGAATCCCTCACTATCATCATCGTAGGAGTTAGTATTGACCAGAAACTGAACTGGAATAGCCATATAGATACCGTGGCTACAACAGCAGGTCAGAAGCTAGGAATCCTGCAGTGAGTAACTCACCCCCTGACTCCCCAAAGCCTGTCCAGCGTCTACAAGGCACATGTCAGGAGTGTGATGGAATACTCTTCGCTTGCCTGGTTGGGTGCAGCTCCAACAACACTCAAGAAGCTCAACACCATCCAGGACAAAGCAGCCCGCTTGATTGGCACCCCATCTACAAACATTCACTCCCTCCACCACCGACACACATTGGCAGCAGTATGTACCATCTACAAGATGCACTGCAGCAATGTACCAAGGCTCCTTAGACAGCATCTTCCAAACCCGCAAACTCTACCAACTAGAAGGACAAGGACAGGAAATGCATGGCAACACCACCACCTGCAATTTCCCCTCCAAGTCACACACCATCCTGACTTGGAACTATGTCGCCGTTCCTTCACTGTCGCTGGTCAAAATCCTGGAACTCCCTTCCGAACAGCACTGTGGGTGTACCTACCCCACATGGCCTGCAGCGGTCCAAGAAGGCAGCTCACCACCACCTTCTCAATGGGAATTAGGGATGGGCAATAAATGCTGGCCTAGCCAGTGAAGCCCACATCCCATGAGTAAATAAAAAAAAGCACTAGATATTTCATTTCCTTTTGCTTGTACTATTCTTTATAAACTTAGAACACTTGTTAAACTGCACTTGTTAAACAGCTCAACTTTAACCTGTACAAATTATTTTCTTTGTTATCCTTCCTATCTTAATTTCTGAGAAATATTAGCAGGCCAGGAACCCTAGTTTCTGACATATATTTTACACTTCACTAATCATGCATGTTACCCTGCTATGAAGCTGAGTCATTCTCTACTGAGTGTTTCTCATTGTAACTTTATTAAAATTCATTGTCGACAATGTGACAGTGAAAATCAGGCTAGACCAGATGGTGTTAGCATCAATAACTGTTAATGGATTCTAACACTTGCATGTCTGCCTGCATCTAATGGTTCACTTTACTGTCAGTCAGTAGCTTTGGATTTATGCCAAATCCAGTGCGATTCAGACTTAATTTAATCAGCAATTTTAATGGAGCTTTGAATAATGCATTATTCAGATTGTACACTTATTTGTTTATTCATGTAACCTTGTCAGCATTCACGTTCCATAAATGGACAGTTGGTTAAGATGTTTCAGTGAAGTGTTTCATTCATAGAATCTTAAAACTACATTAATGTGTTAAAGTCATTGTACATGTAAGTCGAAATCGAAACTGATTACTACAATTTGACTGATCTCACGACTAAACATTTACAAGGGGCTAGTGTCAAGTGCAAAAAGCCACAATTTCAAAAGGTACAAGGTCTCTTTTTCACTTTTATTCACAAGAAAAGGACTCTGGAATGATGCAAAAACATAACAGTAAGAATTTTCTTCAGTATTCTAACAGTAAGAGGGTAGTCAGAGAAGAGGTGAGATTTCTGAAAGATCCAACAGGCCAGAAGTTGAGGAATAGCCCAAATAGTTGATATGCTAAATGATTACTTGCTTCAAGTCGTCACTGGAGAAGACATGGGTAATATGTCTGCCATATTATTATTAATCCAAGTGGGATTAATGACTGCACTATAAACAAGTGGAGGTCCTACTCAGACTAAAATAGCTCAAAACAAATAAATCTCCAGGAATGGATGCTGTTCATCTCTAAGAAACAGAAAATGGATCTTATTTGTAAAATGGTAGCAGCCATTATGAGAGACTCAATGAATGCAGGGGGAAAGAAAGAGAAAGCTTGTATTTTTAAAGCAGATTTCACATCCTCAGGGTGTTGCAAAGCGAATCACAGGTAATAATCAACTTGTGGAAGTATATTTACACCTGTAATGAAGGCCAACTCTACAGCCAGTTGGCACCCAGAAAGGTAGCTCAGACAGCAGTGGGATAAGTAACCAGATAATCTGTTTTATTAATCATCCAGGTGAATATTCACTTCCAGATAGCACTCACAGTGTATTTTTTATTTTAAGGCAATTGTCTATATCTGATCTATTTTAAGGAGAAGGCAGACTTGAAGTATGCTTCCTAGCTGACAAGTCTATCCACTGCACATTATCAAATGACACCCTAAGTAGCAAGGACCATGCACCTGTGAGTGTGATAAACAGCAAGTCAGATTCTGGATTAAAAGAAAGGGCAAATTGCAGTGCAGATCCATCAGAGTCCCCAAGAATATTGTTGTCTGCTGCATGCTTCAATCATTTTGCTATCCAAAGAGGCTTAACAATGGAGGAGATAGAGGAGGAGGAGAGCTACCGTAGGAAAGCTAGAAAATGATATAACCAATAATCTGTAGGATGTCACCAGCAAAACAGCTTTGTAGCCAAACTCTCATGGCAATCTTCGCTGTAGTACCTTCCCTGACCATTTCACTAACAAATCTGCCCACATGTGCATTAGACATGTGGGCCAAATGACCAAACCCAACATTTTCTTCTCCACCACCAAAACTGGCATGTTTTGTAAGCCTTATGTCAGGAGCCACCTTATTCTGCACCAGTGGAAAGAAACTCAATTACATTAGGCAAAAAATTACTAAAAATATTCAGCAACTCTGAAAGTACAACCAGTGTATTTCTTTAAAAATGATCAGAGGCTGTGTGGTCAGTGATTTTTTTTAAAAATCTTGGTTACAGTGTGTGACTTCCAGAATCTATTCTCGTGAATTATCTGGTGCATTCAAAGTGGAAGAAGTAAGTGAGGCTGGCTGCTGGATGTAGTCTTTTGGCATTGAGATGGCCCTGCAACTGATACTGCCACAACCACTTCTGCGGCAACTGCCTGTCCTGCCTGCCTTCTGGTACATCTATTGTCATTTCAGGTGGGGGGCTAAATGACTTTTTGTAAGTCTAAATCGCTATTCTCTACAGCTGAAGAAGGACAAGTGCTGGCTCTCCACCCAGCAGAGTCCTTATGCTCCACTGGCACCTCCACTTCTAACACTTCACATGTGCTCAATGCTCCACCAAATGTTTCCATGACAAACTGACTTTCTAAATTCTCTGGGATGGATGTGCCTGTGCTTCCAACACAATGAGTCAGGCAAAGTGTTTTGAAGGTTTGGTTTCTTCAGTGACATCAGCCATTTTCGCTGATTCTTCAGGGCACCCTTAGAAACGGAAGACACACATTTTAGAATGCTGGCTGAATCACAGAATTATAGAATGATTAAAGCACAGAAGGAGGCCTTTTGTTTTTTTGAGTCTGTGCCGGATCTTTGCAAGAGCAATTTATCTAGTTCCACTCCCCAGCCCTTTCCTCGTAACCCTGCAATTTGTTTCCCTGCAGGTACTTATCCAATTCCCCTTTGAAAGCTATGATTGAAACCACATCCACCACACTCTCAGGCAGTGCATTCCAGATCGTAACCAATCGCTGCATAAAAAAGTTTTTCTTCATGACATAAAATTCAGCCCATACTCCCAGGTCTCTCTGTTCCTGCACCCACTTTAGAATTGCACCCTTTAGTTTATATTTCCTCGTCTCATTCCTCCTACCAAAATGTGTCACTTCACACTTCTCTGCATTAAATTGCATCTGCCACGTGTCAGACCATTGCACCAACAGTCTAAATCCTCTTGAAGTGTACTACTATCCTCCTCGCAGCACACAGTACTTCCAAATTATATGTCATCTGCATATTTTGAAATTGTGCCCCGCACACCGGAGTCTAAGTCATTAATATAGGCCAAAAAGGCAGTGGTCCTAGTGTTGATCCCTGGGGAACCCGACTGTATACATTCCTCCCATCTGGAAAACAACTGGAGCAGCCTGAAAGAGAGATTATTTTTGTTGGAGGTGCAAGCTGTGAAATGTGTATCTCTGTAAATAAAAACTTGTAAGTGAATAGATACTAGGCTCCAGTATTCTATCCTTCACCATCCAAGTTATCCAGGTCCTGATGAGTGCAAGATGAGACAACATGTCTCTATTTTCAGCAATACTCAACGTCTGTACTACCAAATTACTAAATTCATCATTAATAAAATTAGAGATAAAATTTAAAATTGAGAGTCAGTGGGGCTTTTAAATATATTGGTTTAGATATTAAGGAAAGTTGGTCTGGTATAACTTTAAATCAACAATCCTATTTAGACTGCTACTCCCATCCTGGTTAATCATACTAGGTCTTCATAGAAAGGAGATGTTATATCTAAAGAAGAGACACAGCAATTGTAAATCTTGATTGTTGAACTGGTTAGATACTCAAACTAGACCAGATGCCAGTTTTGATGTGATGGAATTAAATACATCAATGAAACAACCCCGAAGTATAAAAATGTTTTAAGGGCAAATGAAACATTATGAAAATTAAATCTGGATAATTGCGTACTAAGTTCCCATCCTTAGGTGATCCAAAGGACATGAAACTGGTCATTTTAGTGATGCTTCACATGCTAATCTTCCTAAAGGGTATTCGAATGCAGCTGGTTTCATATATTTCTTGTGGGTGAGAATAGGAAATGTTTGTCCTTGGGAAACTAAGAAAATAAAAAAGTTGTAAAAAGTACTTCAGCTGCTGTAATACTGACTGTTGCGAAGGTAGTGGATATGGGATTCTATCTGACTTAAGTGACATCCTGTACAATGGGAGTTCTGAAGATAATATACCCATTGAATGTTATGTAGATAATCGTTCATTATGGGATATGAAAAATGTGAGTGAGAAAAGTTTACAGATTGAAACAAATGCTGGAGAGAAAGGAAATCTCTAAAATTAAATGGAAGGTGTCATGCTAGGCCCCCACCTGCCAAGAATGATGCACATTAATTTTGTCATGAACATTGATTTTAAACTGTTACTGCAGTGAAGAAGACTTGTTAAACAGATCAGCTGTGACTGGAAAAGATATTTGCATATTTTAACAGACGGTGTTTGGAAGATCAAAGCAGCCATTCCCTGACATTCAACCCACAATGGACTTTTGATCACCAGACGTTGAAGTTGGGGGAGCTCGGGTTCCAGATTAACTGCTAAAATGGCTGAATACACAAACGGGCATGATCAAACCAGCTAGTCACATGACTAACCTGCCGGGCAATCTGAGTTTTTTGAATTTGTACAGTTTGGGCAGAAAGCTGTTTGCTCCTGGACTGAGAAGATCTCTCTCCTATCTTCTCCCATCTCTTTCTCACAAGCCTCTGAATCCACTGAAGAGAAAAGTCTCCTACAGCGAACAAGGTTTAAGAGGAATACTGGGCCCCAAGGAAAAGCAAGATCTACCTACAATTAAGGACTCTACAGTGAGTTTGACGAACCGTAACAACAACTCTTCAGATATTGCCTCAGATTTTTCCACTTTATTTCTTCTGCTATGTTCTGTCTCTAACTGCATGTGTGTATCACGTATGCATGCTAGCGTGGGCACGTCATGAATCCGTAGGCATCAATCGAATTAGAGTTTAAGCTTAATAAATTTTGACTTTTCTTATTTAAATTAAGAAAGCGTGTTTGTGCTGGTTTCTTTGTCTTACATTTGGAAAGCAGTGAACAAGGATTCACCAAGGGGGAGCTAAAAACACGGTGGGCTGAATTTTACAGTGGGCAGATGGGAGCCAGCCTCCAATGTAAAAGTAGATGGCGAACCCGCTTCCGCCTTGCCTGGGGATCCATTCCGTATTTTACGGGTCCCCGGGCTTTAATTGCTCTGAGGTGGGGCGTCCACCTACAAGAGAAGGGACAGTACTAGACCTAATCCTAGGGAATGAAGCTGGACAAGTGGGAGAAATGTCAGTGGGGGAGCATTTCGGCGATAGTGAACATAACTCTGTAAGATTTAAGGTAGTTATGGAAAAGGACAAAGACAGACCGGAAATAAAGGTACTGAATTGAGGGAAGGCTGATTTCAATATGATAAAACAGGATCTGGCCAAAGTGGACTGGGAGCAGCTACTTGTAGGAAAGTCTACATCAGACCAGTGGGAGTCATTCAAACTGGAAATAGTGAGAGTTCAAGGCCAACATGTACCCGTAAAGGTGAAAGGTAGGACCAACAAGTCCAGGGAACCCTGTATGTCACGGGATATAGAGGATTGGATCAGGAAAAAAAAGGAGGCTCATGGCAGATTCATAGTGCTGAAAACATAGAAACATAGAAAATAGGAGCAGGAGTAGGCCATTTGGCCCTTCGAGCCTGCTTCACCATTCATTATGATCATGGTTGATCATTCAACTCAGTATCCTGTTCCCGCTTTCCCCCATATCCTTTGATCCCTTTAAACCCAAGATCTAACTCCTTCTTGAAAACATACAATGTTTTGGTCTCAACTGCTTTCTGTGGTAGCGAATTCCACAGGTTCACCACTCTCTGGGTGAAAGAATTTCTGCTCATCTCAGTCCTGAAAGGTTTACCCCGTATCCTTAGACTATGACCCCTGGTTCTGGACTCCCCCACCATCGGGAACATCCTTCCTGCATCTATCCTGTCAAGTCCTGTTAGAATTTTATCGGTTTCTATGAGATCCCCCCTCACTCTTCTGAACTCCAGCGAATATAATCCTAACCAACTCAATCTCTCCTCATCCGTCAGTCCCGCCATCCCAGGAATCAGTCTGGTAAACCTTCGCTGCACTCCCTCTACAGCAAGAACATCCTTCCTCAGATAAGACCAAAACTGCACACAATATTCCAGGTGTGCCCTCACCAAGGCCCTGTATAATTGCAGCAAGACATCCCTGCTCCTGCACTCGAATCCTCTCGCTATGAAGGCCAACATACCATTTTCCTTTTTTACCGCCTGTTGGACCTGTATGCTTACCTTCAGCGGCTTGTGTACGAGAACACCCAGGTCTCATTGCAGATTCCCCTCTCTCAGTTTATAGCCATTCAGATAATAATCTGCCTTCCTGTTTTTGCTACCAAAGTGGATAACCTCACATTTATCCACATTATACTGCATCGGCCATGCATTTGCCCACTCACTCAACTTGTCCAAATCACCCTGAAGCCTCTCTGCATCCTTCTCACAACTCACTCTCCCACCCAGTTTTGTGTCATCTGAAAACTTAGAGATATTACATTTATTGCGCTCATCTAAATCATTAATATATATTGTGAATAGCTTGGGTCCTAGCACCGATCTCTGCGGTACACCACTAGTCACTGCCTGCCATTCGGAAAAAGACCCGTTTATTCCTACTCTTTGTTTCCTGTCTGCCAACCAATTTTCTATCCATCGCAATACACTACCCCCAATCCCATGCACTTTAATTTTACACGCTAATCCCTTATGTGGGACTTTGTCGAAGGCCTTCTGAAAGTCCAAATAAACCACATCCACTTGCTGTTCCTCATCAATGCTACTAGTTACATCCTCGAACAATTCTAGTAGATTTGTCAAGCATGATTTCCCTTTTGTAAATCCATGCTGACTCTGTCCGATTCTACCACTGTTCTCCAAGTGCTCTGCTATAAAATCTTTGATAATGGACTCTAGAATTTTCCCCACTACCGACGTCAGGCTGACTGGTCCATAATTCCCTGTTTTCTCTCTACCTCCCCTTTTAAATAGTGGGGTTACATTAGCTACCCTCCAATCTGTAGGAACTGTTCCAGAGTCTGTAGAATCTTGGAAGATGACCACCAATACATCCACTATTTCTAGGGCCACTTCTTTAAGTACTCTGGGATGTAGATTATCAGGCCCTGGGGATTTATCGGCCTTCAGTCCCATCAATTTCCCCAACACCATTGCTCTACTAATACAGATTTCCTTCAGTTCCTCCCTCTCACTAAGCCCTTTGTTCCCCAACATTTCTTGTATGATATTTGTGTCCTCCTTTGTTAAGGCAGAACCAAAGTATGCATTTAGTTGGTCAGCCATTTCTTTGTTCCCCATAATAAATTCCCCTGTTTCTGACTGTAAGGGACCTACATTTGTCTTCACCAATATTTTTTCTCTTCACATACCTATAGAAACCTTTACAGTCAGCTTTTATGTTTGCCGCAATCTTACTCTTGTACTCTATTTTCCCCTTCTTAATCAATCCCTTGGTCCTCCTTTGCTGAATTCTAAACTGCTCCCAATCCTCAGGTCTGTTGTTTTTTCTGGAAAATTTGTATGCTTCTTCCTTGGATCTAATGCTATCTCTACTCTCCCTTGTAAGCCATGGTTTGGCTACCTTTCCCATTTTACTTTTGCGCCAGACAGGGATAAACAATTGTTGCAGTTCATCCATGCACTCGTTGAATGTTTGCCATTGCCTATCCACCGCAATCCCTTTGAGTAACAGGGAGGTTATGATGGAGCTGTATAAAACGCTAGTTAGGCCACAGCTGGAGTACTGTGTACAGTTCTGGTCGCCACACCAGAGGAAGGATGTGATTGCACTGGAGAGGGTGCAGAGGAGATTCACCAGGATGTTGCCTGGGTTGGAGCAGAGAGACTGAAAAGGCTCGGGTTGTTTTCCTTAGAGCAGAAAAGGCTGAGGGGGGACACGATTGAGGTATACAAAATTATGAGGGGCATTGATAGATTAGTTAGGAAGAAATTTTTTCCCTTAGCGGAGGAGTCAATAGCCAGTGGGCGTAGATTTAAGGTAAGGGGCAGGAAGTTTAGAGGGGATTTGAGGAAAGATTTTTCACCCAGAGGGTGGTTGGAATCTGGAGCACATTACCTGAAGAGGTGGTAGAGGCAGGAATCATCACAACATTTAAGAAGTATTTCGTTGAGCTCTTGAAATGCCATAGCATACCAGGTTACAGGCCAAGTGCTGGAAAATGGGATTAGAATAGTTAGGTGCTTGATGGCCGGCACAGACACAATGGGCCGAAGGGCCTGTTTCTGTGCTGTATAACTCTGTGATTCTAATCGAGCTGCCAGCTCTTGGTCCCAGCAGTGCCACCGGGAGCAGTGACCACTGCTGGGACTACAGCCCAGCATGAAAACAATATGCCTGGGAGCCGGGAAATAAGGTAAGTTTTGGTTGCCTTGCCCGGGGTAATAAGTCGGGCCCTGGCAAAGCAAGGGTGGTCTGGTACAATTACTCCATTTCAAAGGTGAATTTAAGCACAGAATGGAGCCCATTAAGATGTGCAGTTAAATAAGCTGCCTTTCCTTGACGTACTGGTTGAGAAATCTGCTAAAGGGTTCTCTACCACCGTCTACTGCAAACCTACCTTCTCTGGTCAATCCATGCATTGGGATTCTTACGGTTCCATGCACTGTAAGATTGGCCTTATCGGCAACCTCATAAATGGGGCCCGAGCCATTTGCTCACCATGCAAGCTTGATGCTGAAATAGGGCGAATCAAAGACATCCTGCGTGACAATGGCTACCCTGATCAGATCATTTCATGCTATATATCACGCAAACCTATGAACGGGCTGAAGCCATCATTTTGAGCCCGGAGAAGGGCCCAGTCTACCTTAGATTACCCTGGAAGGGTAATGTATCTCAAAAATTTGAGCAACAGGTGAAACGAGCTGTTTGAGACAGCCACTACGCAGTCGCAATACGTGTGGTGTTTGCCACTAACAGGATGCTGCCGTCAAGCCAAAAAGACGGTCTGCCTATCACACAAATGAGTAAAGAGATATATGAATTTCAATGCCTGTGTGATGCTAGGTATTTAGACCGTACGTCCCAAAGACTGACCAATCGTATCAAACGACATGTCCCTTCTGCTGCTCACAACGGGCAAGGTCCAGGCCATAACCAATCAGCCCGTGCTTGCAAAACTCAAAACAATGTTCAACATTCGATGTGATTTCGCGATTGGACAATATTTGCTAAATAATCCTCAGTATGCTAAGAATTACGATAACAATCAATTTAAGATTGTCAGGCGGGCTTGCAGTGTGGCACATTTGCGCGTACTGGAAGCTACATATATTAATAAACAGGGCCCTGTTCTTTGCAGATAGAAAGAACATGCACACACATTGTGCCTGTTTTGGCTAAACAAAATAAGTGACAGCCATTCGCTGGTTCATTCCTCAGGGCAATGCCTTGACCAATCAGAGTCAAGCTGCCTGGTTTAAATTTTAAACAAAGCTTGGCAGTTAACCATCAGTCAGCGTTAACTGGTGCATTCTCCATGGCAACGCCTCTACCAAACAGGGTTCACTTGCCAACTAATCAGGACTATCTTCTCATACAGTATAAAGTTGTTGTTTTCCTTTACATTGGTATTCTTGCAGATTGTCCTGATGAGTGCAAGATGAAAAGCTTCCACAACATGTTTCTATTTTCAGCAATACTCAAATGATCAATTTCTCAAATTCTATAATAGCACCCCATGGGAGAGTCCACTCTAACATCTGTATCACTGAGTTTCTCTTCAAAACACCTAACAACTAGCCTCACTTTAGCCTTATCCTTAGCGAATTGGTCACACCGCAGATTAGGATTGCTGAGGGTGAAAGGGAATGGGTGACCAAAAGGCAGAGAAAGAGCAGGAAGGCAGCGCAGGTGTCCCCTGCGATCATCTCCCTCCAAAACAGGTATACCGGTTCTGTGGTCGAAAACGAGACTCCCGAATGGTATGTTGCCTCCCAGGTGCACGGGTCAGGGATGTCTCAGATCGGCTGCAGAACATTCTGAAAGGGGAGGGTAAACAGCCAGTTGTCGTTGTGCACATAGGCACCAATAATATAGGTAAAAAACGGGATGAGGTCCTCCAAGCAGAATTTAGGGAGTTAGGAGCCAAGTTAAAAAGTAGGACCTCAGAGGTAGTAATCTCAGGATTGCTACCAGTGCCACGTGATAGTCAGAGTAGAAATGAAAGAATAGTCAGGATGAATGCGTGGCTTGAGAGATGGTGCAGGAGGGAGGGGTTCAGATTTTTGGGACATTGGGACCGGTTCTGGGGGAGGTGGGACTATTACAAATTGGACGGTCTACACCTGGGCTGGACTGGAACCAATGTCCTTGGGGGTGCTTTTGCTAACGCTGTTCGGGAGGGTTTAAACTAATGTGGCAGGGGGATGGGAACCAAATGAGGTCAGTGGACAGTAAGGAGGTAGCAACTAAAGCCTGTAAGGAACTAGATAATGAAGTCAGCGTGACTAAGGGAAAGAGTAGACAGGGAGCAGATGATGAACGCGAAGGGACTGGTGGTCTGAGGTGCATTTGTTTTAATGCAAGAAGTGTAGTAGGTAAGGCAGATGAACTTAGGACCTGGATTAGTACCTGGGAGTATGATGTTATTGCTATTACTGAGACTTGGTTGAGGGAAGGGCATGATTGGCAACTAAATATCCCAGGATATCGATGCTTCCGGCGGGATAGAGAGGGAGGTAAAAGGGGTGGAGGAGTTGCAGTACTGGTCAAAGAGGATATCACAGCTGTGCTGAAGGAGGGCACTATGGAGGACTCGAGCAGTGAGGCAATATGGGCAGAACTCAGAAATAGGAAGGGTGCGGTAACAATGTTGGGGCTGTACTACAGGCCTCCCAACAGCGAGCGTGAGATAGAGGTACAAATATGTAAACAGATTATGGAAAGATATAGGAGCAACAGGGTGGTGGTGATAGGAAATTTTAATTTTCCCAATGTTGACTGGGATTCACTTAGTGTTAGAGGTCTAGATGGAGCAGAATTTATAAGGAGCATCCAGGAGGGTTTTCTGGAGCAGTATGTAAATAGACCAACTCGGGAAGGGGCCATACCGGACCTGGTGTTGGGGAATGAGCCCGGCCAGGTGGTTAAAGTTTCAGTAGGGGATTACTTTGGGAATAGTGATCACAATTCCGTAAGTTTTAGAATACTCATGGACAAAGACGAGAGTGGTCCCAAAGGAAGAGTGCTAAATTGGGGGAAGGCCAACGATACCAAAATTTGGCAGGAGCTGGGGAATGTAGATTGGGAGCAGCTGTTTGAAGGTAAATCCACATTTGATATGTGGGAGGCTTTTAAAGAGAGGTTGATTAGCATGCAGGAGAGACATGTTCCTGTGAAAATGAGGTAGAGAAATGGCAAGATTAGGGAACCATGGATGACAGGTGAAATTGTGAGACTAGCTAAGAGGAAAAAGGAAGCATACATAAGGTCTAGGAGGCTGAAGAAAGACGAAGCTTTGAAAGAATATCGGGAATGTAGGACCAATCTGAAACGAGGAATTAAGAGGGCTAAAAGGGGTCATGAAATAGCTTTAGCAGACAGGGTTAAGGAAAATCCCAAAGCCTTTTATTCATATATAAGGAGCAAGAGGGTAACTAGAGAAAGGATTGGCCCACTCAAGGACAAAGGAGGAAAATTATGCGTGGAGTCAGAGAAAATGGGTGAGATTCTAAACGAGTACTTTGCATCGGTATTCACCGAGGAGAGGGACATGACGGATGTTGAGGTTAGGGACAGATGTTTGATTACTCTAGGTCAAGTCGGCATAAGGAGGGAGGAAGTGTTGGGTATTCTAAAAGGCATTAAGGTGGACAAGTCCCCAGGTCCGGATGGGATCTATCCCAGGTTGCTGAGGGAAGCGAGAGAGGAAATAACTGGGGCCTTAACAGATATCTTTGCAGCATCCTTAAACATGGGTGAGGTCCCGGAGGACTGGAGAATTGCTAATGTTGTCCCCTTGTTTAAGAAGGGTAGCAGGGATAATCCAGGTAATTATAGACCGGTGAGCCTGACGTCAGTGGTAGGGAAGCTGCTGGAGAAGATACTGAGGGATAGGATCTATTCCCATTTGGAAGAAAATGGGCTTATCAGTGATAGGCAACATGGTTTTGTGCAGGGAAGGTCATGTCTTACCAACTTAATAGAATTCTTTGAGGAAGTGACAAAGTTGATTGATGAGGGAAGGGCTGTAGATGTCATATACATGGACTTCAGTAAGGCGTTTGATAAGGTTCCCCATGGTAGGCTGATGGAGAAAGTGAAGTCGCATGGGGTCCAGGGTGTACTAGCTAGATGGATAAAGAACTGGCTGGGCAACAGGAGACAGAGAGTAGCAGTGGAAGGGAGTTTCTCAAAATGGAGACGTGTGACCAGTGGTGTTCCACAGGGATCCGTGCTGGGACCACTGTTGTTTCTGATATACATAAATGATTTGGAGGAAAGTATAGGTGGTCTGATTAGCAAGTTTGCAGACGACACTAAGATTGGTGGAGTAGCAGATAGTGAAGGGGACTGTCAGAGAATACAGCAGAATATAAATAGATTGGAGAGTTGGGCAGAGAAATGGCAGATGGAGTTCAATCAGGGCAAATGCGAGGTGATGCATTTTGGAAGATCCAATTCAAGAGTGAATTATACAGTAAATGGAAAAGTCCTGGGGAAAATTGATGTACAGAGAGATTTGGGTGTTCAGGTCCATTGTTCCCCGAAGGTGGCAACGCAGGTCAATAGAGTGGTCAAGAAGGCATACGGCATGCTTTCCTTCATCGGACAGGGTATTGAGTACAAGGGTTGGCAGGTCATGTTACAGTTGTATAAGACTTTGGTTCGGCCACATTTGGAATACTGCGTGCAGTTCTGGTCGCCACATTACCAAAAGGATGTAGATGCTTTGGAGAGGGTGCAGAGGAGGTTCATCAGGATGTTGCCTGGTATGGAGGGCGCTAGCTATGAAGAGAGGTTGAGCAGATTAGGATTATTTTCATTAGGAAGACGGAGGTTGAGGGGGGACCTGATTGAGGTGTACAAAATCATGAGAGGTATAGACAGGGTGGATAGCAAGAAGCTTTTTCCCAGAGTGGGGGATTCAATTACTAGGGGTCACGAGTTCAAAGTGAGAGGGGAAAAGTTTAGGGGGGATATGCGTGGAAAGTTCTTTACGCAGAGGGTGATGGGTGCCTGGAACGCGTTGCCAGCGGAGGTGGTAGATGCGGGCACGATAGCGTCTTTTAAGATGTATCTAGACAGATACATGAATGGGCAGAAAGCAAAGAGATACAGACCCTTAGAAAATAGGCGTCATGTTTAGATAGAGGATCTGAATCGGCGCAGGCTTGGAGGGCCAAAGGGCCTGTTCCTGTGCTGTAATTTTCTTTGTTCTTTGTTCTTTCTTTGAATTTTCAGTACAAATCCACCTATGCGACAAAGCTGGTTGACTCTTATCTAGTAGCACAGAATAAACTCCAAATTGTCTCCAACTATTTACCTCCCTTTGTTTTGTCTCTCTTTCTCATTTATCCTCAAGTTTATTGGCAACCACCAAAATTTCATGATCGTGAGGACTTCTGCTTCTAGTTTAGTTACTTGACTGTTCTATGGGTTCTACTTCACTGTCTTATCTATTCAAGCCATGGCCTCTACTTCTACTTTTATGACTGTGGAGCCTGCAATAAGAAGCTTTTTATGTTGTCTGATGCAACATAAATGAGATGCATAGAGTTAAGTTGATTGAAGATCACAAACAGGTTTATTAAACAGCAACAACTATATACAGTACAGAGCTAACCATTACAGGGTTCCGAAGAAGGGTCATTAACTCGAAACGTTAACTCGAAACGTTAACTCTGCTTCTCTTTCCACAGATGCTGCCAGACCTGCTGAGTGGTTCCAGCATTTCTTGTTTTTATAACCATTACAGAACTTGCCTCTTGCTGTTATGGTTACCAAGTGAGACTGGCATGTAGTCACATAACTACATCTGGCACTTAGCTCATTAGCATACTACTATCTTAAAGGTGCATTACTCTTAAAGGCAATCACACAACAGGGCCTACTCCTGAAAGATCTCTCTCTTGCACTATTGGAGATTTTTTCTCTTGTCTGATCATTTTCTGGCATTAAGATTCACTTCTGTGCTCAGTATCAGTACTTGCAATGTGCATTCTTATTTTCCACCCTTTCAACCTATTCTACCATTCCATGGACCTCACTTCTTGGCCATCATCCTGAACATTCGTCCCAAAAATTTAAACTTGCCTGTAGCTTTTTCTGCACGTCCCACAAGCGTTGCATCTCTCCATTCATTAGTCCCTTCTGTAACATATATCACCCTTATACCCATCGTTGGTAATTGTTCTGCAAATGCGATAGCTCTGTCATGTGTGTCCCGATCACTCACATTATCACTATTCATCTCCAGATCTACTTCATTCTATTCCTCAGGACCCTTATCAAAAAAAAATGAGAATTTGAGATACAAGGTGCCTCGTTTACTTCTATCAATTTCTCAGAGTTTGAGATATTATAAACAATTCCAAATAATCATGAGGCATGAATCTTAACAGTTTGCTTGTCATGCTTGCCAAGTACTGTCTTACTATTATAACCTATTACCTTCCCAGGGCCTTTCCATTGCCTGTGACCCTCTCTTTTAAAGTATACCAAATCTCCTGAATCGAATTCCGTGTCATATGGTCGAATGCGAAGCTTCAGTGCCCTATGAATTTTCTCTGATACCTCAGCCATGATAAAAGCATGTCCCCTTGCATGCAAAGCATTTAAATGCACAGAAAAAAAATGATACTAATTGCAATACCTTCTAGAGCAGGAGGATTATCATAAATAACAGAAGGTAATTTGAGATTGCACCCATACAGCAGTTGGTAAGAATTATATCCCCCAGCCATCTGAAGAGAACTCATTGCATGAACTGTGGTTGACAAATTACATTCTGGCTGATCAGACAAAATTTTACAAACCATATCATCAATCACAGCATGATTCCTTTCACAAAGACTATTGCTGAAAGGGCTCTCAGCTGCTGTATTCATGACAATGACATTCATATTCTCACACATATCTCTGAACTCCTTATTAGTGAATTCACTTCCAGTATCAGTCTAAAGTTTTGTTGGTGTTCCAAGTCCAGTCCCTATCCATTTTTCCATAAATTGTATCCTATTAACTTATTTCTTCTTACTATATAGTAGAGATACTAAATTTAGTAGGCAGGTCTACAAACTGCAAAGTGAAAACATTTCTGTCTTTGTCTCATATATTTAGACCCATGGCAACTACCTCATTAGTCACATGTCAATGGAAGGCCTACAAGAGCGGGTGTCCTTTGAAACTTCTTAGAGATTTCACAATTCTCACTAATCTCTTCTATTAGCCTGTTATAATGCCGTTAATACTTGTCCAACACTCTGATGAGAAACATAAGGTTTTGTTAAAGGGATACAATAATGTCCTGGCTGGGTAAACTGCAGATCAAATGATTTCCCAAAAATAATTCTCTTATCATCTTCCATGTCAAGTTTCATTTGTGTGTTTTTTTTGATGAAAGGTGTACTCAACAGTATGGGTATCTCATTAGAGACTATATCCATATGTATAAATTGGCTTGCTGCAGGTATTTTACATTTAATTAGCAGTCTCTTGAGAGAACAAAGTGTTGTCATCACCAAACCTAGAGCAGGCAGTACTTTTATCATCATACTCTTCCTCAGAACTATTTTCATCACATACCATTTTAAAGACCCTGCCTCTTTACTCTGGGCTATTCATTGCATAATTATACTTAGAGTCACATCTAAAGCATTTATTAACTTTTCCTTTGCTATTCCTTTACCTTATTCACCCGTTATTACTGTTCCAATTTCTTCTTCTGCTGATATCACCGGATTTGCTACATAAGCTTTCACCACCGTTCAGTCTGTCTTTACTGCTTCCATTGCATTGACATTTGTATCCGGTAATTGGAATATTTCGAAATGTGGTAACCATCGAGTTTTCTATTCTTTGTGTCCCATTTGTTCCATGAATGTTGAAGGAAATGACAGGAATATTTTTAAGGCAACAGACATCTGATCCAATAGAGACTCCTTCCCGGAGAACTGGGTGCCAGTTAGACTAGTTGCCTGTCCATATGAGGCATAATCTAGTCATTCGAATGCTGGTATCAATTCAGGAATCCCCAACTTGAATTTTGTCAATCTTTTGTACAATTCATTAAAGTCCATGATATACCCATCTATGGAGAGACCATCTGCATTCTGAAAGCTATCAAATTCTGTCCAGGCCTTGTAGAATTTAACATGTCATCTTTTTTGTAGATTTCATCCAGGAATTCTATTAGAATGTCAAAGCCTTCATCACTATACAACTACTGGCCTCCATCTCAGAAAATATTTTATTTCTGATTCTACTTCATTCTGGAAGTGACATTGTCAGGACCATTCCTTGTTTTCCCTTTGGTAGAGGAGTAACCCTTATCCATATATCAATCTTATTAATCCACTGATCATATAGTTCAAACTCCAAGAACATCAGAGGGTAATCGTACCCGACAATTTAAACAGGCTTCCTGCCCATTTTCCAAAATGGCATCATGATTTCAAATCATTGTTTGCAACCTTCACCTTTAGGCAACCAGCCTCTGCTACCATGTCAAAACTCAATAGCCTGGTAGTGAAGGATAGAATACTGGAGCCTAGTCTTTATTCAATTAAAAGCTTATATTTACAGAGACATATGTTTCATATTGTCTGCCTCCAACTAAAAAACTCTCTTTCAGCCTGCTCCTCTCTCTATCTCTCTCTATATATAGATATAGATATACACATATATATGAGAACATGTGAGTCTCCAATTAATACCCATCACCTGAATAAAATTAACACCTAATTGATAAACAATTAACACCTCTGACATTACTGTACTGTTTCGCATGTAATAGCTAAAATTGAAGCTCATGGAATTGAAGGCAAATTATTGACCTTATTAGGAAATTGGCTGAGCAGCAGCTGACAGAGAGTGGGGATAATGAGCAGGTACTGTTATGGGCAGGATATGACTAGTGGTGGAATAGAAAGTCACGTATCCAAATTTGCCAATGACACAAAAATAGGTGGCATTGTAAGCAGCAATTAAAACACACACTTTTTGGGATTTTCTTCTCCCTGCTGCTTTCACATGCGTTCAAATCCTCTGAAGAAGGAATTTTCCTCCACACAAGATCAGGGGGCAGGTTGTTCAACCTTGCCCGTCTAAGAGCGAAGTCCAAAGTACGGAAAGTCCTCATCAGAGAACTCCTCTTTGCTGACGATGCTGCTTTAACATCTCACACTGAAGAATGCCTGCAGAGTCTCATCGACAGGTTTGCGTCTGCCTGCAATGAATTTGGCCTAACCATCAGCCTCAAGAAAACGAACATCATGGGGCAGGATGTCAGAAATGCTCCATCCATCAATATTGGCGACCACGCTCTGGAAGTGGTTCAAGAGTTCACCTACCTAGGCTCAACTATCACCAGTAACCTGTCTCTAGATGCAGAAATCAACAAGCGCATGGGTAAGGCTTCCACTGCTATGTTCAGACTGGCCAAGAGAGTGTGGGAAAATGGCGCACTGACACGGAACACAAAAGTCCGAGTGTATCAGGCCTGTGTCCTCAGTACCTTGCTCTACGGCAGCGAGGCCTGGACAACGTATGCCAGCCAAGAGCGACGTCTCAATTCATTCCATCTTCGCTGCCTTCGGAGAATACTTGGCATCAGGTGGCAGGACTATATCTCCAACACAGAAGTCCTTGAAGCGGCCAACATCCCCAGCTTATACACACTACTGAGTCAGCGGCGCTTGAGATGGCTTGGCCATGTGAGCCGCATGGAAGATGGCAGGATCCCCAAAGACACATTGTACAGCGAGCTCGCCACTGGTATCAGACCCACCGGCCGTCCATGTCTCCGTTATAAAGACGTCTGCAAACGCGACATGAAATCGTGTGACATTGATCACAAGTCGTGGGAGTCAGTTGCCAGCATTCGCCAGAGCTGGCGGGCAGCCATAAAGACAGGGCTAAATTGTGGCGAGTCGAAGAGACTTAGTAGTTGGCAGGAAAAAAGACAGAGGCGCAAGGGGAGAGCCAACTGTGCAACAGCCCCAACAAACAAATTTCTCTGCAGCACCTGTGGAAGAGCCTGTCACTCCAGAATTGGCGTTTATAGCCACTCCAGGCGCTGCTTCACAAACCACTGACCACCTCCAGGCGCGTATCCATTGTCTCTCGAGATAAGGAGGCCCAAAAGAAAAGAAGAATTAAAACAGAGATATTGATAGATGAAGTGAATGAGAAAACTGTGGCAAATGGATTTCAATGTCGACGAATGTGAGGTCATCCACTTTGGACCTAAAAAGGACAGAACAGGATACTTCCTAATTGGTAAAAAGCTAGAAACAGTGGGGATTCAAAGAGACTTGAAGGTCCAGGTGCATA
The DNA here is from genome assembly GCF_036365525.1 of Heterodontus francisci. Classification (NCBI taxonomy): domain Eukaryota; kingdom Metazoa; phylum Chordata; class Chondrichthyes; order Heterodontiformes; family Heterodontidae; genus Heterodontus; species Heterodontus francisci. Next base: position 89,554,227 of record NC_090375.1, read on the forward strand.
GATCACTAAAATACCATGAAAAAGTACAGAAAATATTCAAAAAGGTTAATGGAATGCTGACCTTTATATCTCGAGGACTAGAATACAAGGGGGTAGAAGTCATGCTTCAGCTATACAAAGCCCTGTTTAGACCACAGCTGTGAGCAATTCTGGACACCACAATTACGAAGAATATATATTGGTCGTGGAGGGAGTGCAGCATCAGTTTACTAGAATGATACCTGAACTCCAAGGACTAACTTAAGAGGAAAGATTACACAAACTAAGGACGTATTCCCTGGAATTTAGAAGGCTAAGGGGTGACTTGATCGAAGTTTTCAAGATTTTAAGGATGTTATGACCAGGTGAGGAGGGTGTCTAGGGGTCCCTCTCAGCCTTCACCTGGTCTTACCGTAACAGGGTTTAATTTTTAAACACACTGTGTTTTTAGCTCCCCCTTGATGAATCCTTGTTCACCGCTTTCCGATTATAAGGCAAAAAATCCAGCACAAACAGGCTTTCTTAGATTTAAAGAAGAAAAGTTGAAATTTATAAAACTTGAACTTAAACTGTAATTTGGTTAAAGGCGCGCCCCACACAAGCATGCATACATGATACACACATGCAAATAGAGACAGAAAAGAGCAGAAGAAAAATAAAGTGGAAAGGTTTGAGGTAATATCTGAAGAGTTGTTGTTACGGTTCTTTGAGTTCATTGTAAAGTCCTTGATTGTAGTTAGATCTTGCTTTTCGTTGGGGCCCAGCATTCTTCTTAAACCTTGTCCGCTGTAGGAGACTCTTCTCTCTTGGGGTTCATGTGTCTTCAGTGGATTCAGAGGCGTATGAGAAAGAGATGGGAGCAGACAAGAGAGATCTTCTCTGTCCAGGGGAAAACAGTTCAAAATTGTTCAAAACTGCTTGTACAATTCAGAAAACCCCAGGTTGCCAAGCAGGTTAGTCATGTGACTAACTGGTCTGATCAAATCTTGGATTGTATCACCTTAGAAGTCTCTGGAATGCTCCTCTTACACACAATACCTGGTGATAAAAGTCCATTGTGGGTTGAATGTGTCAGGTAATGGTCCTTTGTCCTTCTAATCACTGTCTGTTAATATGCAAATGTATTTTCCAGCCACAGCTAATATGTTTAACAAGTCCTTTCTTCACTCCAGTAACAGTTTAAAATCAATGTTCATGACAAAATTAATGTGCCTCATGCTTGGCAGGTGGAGCCCTAGCATGACAAGGGAAACAGATAGGGTAGATAGAGCCAAACTATTTCTGTTGATTGTGGAGTCCATGACTAGGGGTATAGTCTAAAAATTAGAGCCAGACCTTTTAGGAGTGAAATTAGGAAACACTTCTACACACATAGGATGATAAAAGTTTGGAACTCTCTTCTGCAAACTGCAATTGACGTTACATCAATTGTTAATTTTAAATCTGAGATTAATGGATTTTTGTTAACCAAAGGTGTTAAGGGATATGGGACAAAAAAGGTGTATAGAGTTAAGTCACAGATCAGCCATGATTACATATAATGGCATAACAGGCTCAAGGAGCTAAATGGTGAGCTCCTGTTCTGAATGTCAGTCTAGATTGAATGCTCAAGTCTCTGGAGTGGGACTTGAACCTACAATTTTCCTGAATGAGAGGGGAATATGCTACCACTGAACCACAGCTGACATCTATGACTAGCTTGTGGTATATGAAGTCATTGAAGGTACAATGGGAGATCACCAGGTTATAACTTCAGTTACATTAGATAATTTTTATTGTGGCAGCAAAGACCTTAAAGTAGATTAAAGAGTGGTTTAGTGCAACTGCTGACCCAACCACATCATCCCTCCCTCCCCCAATCCTGCTCCCCACCCCCATCTCAACCGTGATTGCTTCCTTTGTAGAGGAACGTTTGTAGTTCGGCTTCACAGTGGAGCCACCATAATTCCTGCCTACCCAACAGCAAACTGTCTGTGAGCATTCGATGAGCAATCACAGCTCACCAGAATTATGGGCACGAGGATCGTCCCTCAAACTGGTTCAGGCCTCTCTTCAGTGATTCTGGGTTGGCAGTGTAAATGCTCCTCCCATCAACCACCTGAAGTCTGTCCACAGTTAACGTCTACCCCACCCTTTCCATTCAAATCAAACTGTTGCTACTTTCTGCCATGGGATTTGGAAGCCCTGACTTTAAGTTAATAGATCTGGTGAAAACAGGGTACATTTGGTTTGGATGCCCGATTTACACCTCACCCAATTCATTTCAAAGGAACTGAAAATCAAGCGGGTGTAAATTGGGTGTCTGTCCTGGGCCTGTAGATTCTCCAAAATGGTGGTGATGTTTACAGCAGGAATCACAGGGCTGAATTTTGCAGCAAAGCCGCATGTCCCAGGGGAAGCACCAGAAGCAGATGCCGCTTCCGCCTGGGCGTTCAGTGGCCGGCCGCACGCAATCATATGGCCAATTAACTCAGGGGAGGTGTGGGGGCTGTCCAATTGAACAGCAGAGGCGGTGGTGGCATCAGGTGACATTGAGGCAGGTGCTGGTGCCATATTTAAAGGGCTGCCTGTCTTGCATTACCTACTGCCTGCTCGGAAAGGGCCTCTGTCTGACTGCTGCCTGCAGTCATAATGGCAGTGAAAATGTCAGCAGTTGTAGTCATTATTCCTCTGAAATTGACAGCCTCTAATGGAGTGCACACATGTGGGGCTGATTGTAAGGAGCCCTTGACGTCTGGTTCCATGATGGGGGGGGGCCTGAAGGTGGCCGTGGATGAGGCCCGCAACGGAGCTCGACGCTGGCAGGGCCCGGCCCAATCCTCCCGGCGGCAGCGGGGTACCATGGTGGCAAAACCACCCCCCCCCCCCCCACCCCCGCTGCTTGGCGATGGGAGCACAATCACCACATGCAAATAAAGTAAATTAATAGATTTGCATGTCCCGCTGCGATCTTCGGCCCGGCATCCAGCACTCCCACGCTTTCGGATCCCCGTCCGGGGAAACAAGGTGCAACACTAGTGGAGATGGGGGAGGAGGTAAGCTTCTCAGAGTGAGGGTGGGGGGGACAGGGTCCAATAAACGTCATGGGTGTAGGGGATGGTGGGAAGGGTTCAAGCTTAAAGTTTGTAGTTTGGGGGGGAAGTCAAATGGTAATGGTAAGTGTCTTGGGGGGGAGGGGCAATTAATTTTTTGAATTGTTATTGGAGGGTGGGAGAGGTGAAAAAGAGATGTATTTATTCATTTTCATTTACGAATATACGAACACATGAATTAGGAGCAGGAGTAGGCCACTGGGACCCTCAAGCCTGCTCCGCCGTTCAATAAGATCATGGCTGATCTGATTATAACCTCAACTCCACATTCTCGCCTACCCCCGAAAACCTTTCACTCCCTTGCTTATCAAGAATCTATCTATCTCTGCCTTAAAAATATTCAAAGACTCTGCTTCCACTGTCTTTTGAGGAAGAGAGTTCCAAAGCGTAACAACCCGCTGAGAAAAAACATTTCTCTTCATCTCTGTCTTAAATGGGTGACCCCTTATTTTTACTAGTGGGGTTTAATCTTTCTTTAAATATTTAAATATGCCAGTCGGGCTAACATCCCTTTAAAAATGGCATCAGCACCTACGCAAAGGCAGCGGACACCATTGCCGGGGATGGACAGCCCACCCCCTCTCTGTGATCGGATGGGTAGGGTGATGGGGGGGGGGTGGTGGTGGTTGGCCTGCACTGGATATTTAAATGAGTTGCTGTGCTTGGAATCGCAGCTGCTCTTTGGCGTGCAGCCCGCACAGATTGGCCGCCATTTTTTTCACCCGCCGCCGATTTCACTGTTGAAGCCCCCACGGACTGCAGTCAATTTGGAATCAATGAGCTGATGAAAACTTGCCCTTTTACACTATTTGTCTCACTGCAGAAACCCTGAAAAAGTTACGCCTTGTTAAGTAAGTTGTAACTGGCTTTTTAACGACATATCAAACCCATAATTACTGCTGAGAAACCGTTCTGCCTCTAAAGAACTAATTTTATATTTGTGGAATGTCAAATTTCTCCATAATGCTATGTGGTACTACATGTTGTGGTTGTCAAAGTTAGCATGGCCTTCAGTTTTTTAGTGTTCAGCTCCTTCCTGAATAGCACTGCGGGCATCCTCTTTGCTGTCCACAAATGTACCACGAAGGTCACTGATACATTAATCAGCAAACCCAATAGGATAATTTGATGCTCTCCCCCATGCCTCAATCCAAATTAAGTCCGGGCAGGAAGGCCTGTGGACAGCCTACCTGCCCCACCACCAATTGAGGCCCTTAACTGGGCAATTAATGCCGAATTAAGGACTTCATCGCGCCTCTGCTGGTATTACCTCAGCGGCAGATGGGCCTGTTGCCACACATGGAGCATGTGAAACAAACCCGTACAGGTTGCTTGCTGGCTCTGAGTGGGAGAGGGGGTCAGGGAGAGCAGGGTCCCTCATTAAAAGGCACTTTGTGCCTGATCGTGGGATCCGGCAATCAGGAAGGATGGCCTGCTAACAGCCAGCCCTCTGCCCTAGCTGCCGACCCCCACCAAACCCTAATTCTGCGACTCCCACTCCACGAAACTCCTCCTGTCCTGACTCACCTGTGGCTTGGGTCCAGCACCTCCAATGAGTCCAGTACCGGCAGCAGCACAGTGGTACTGCTCAGTGAAAGAGTTGCCGGCCTCTGATTGGCTGACAGCTCTCAGCAGGCAGGACTTCCATCACCAGGGTCCTTACTCCCAGGAAAGGCCTGCCTCTGTCCATTTAAATGCTTAATTGACATGTAATGCAGCAGGCCTTCCCCAGAGGAGGCAATGCAAGGCTCTCACCCAAATAAAATCCCAATCAATGGCTTTATCACTTGAGCTATTGGCCAACAGCAATGTGAGGGGGCAACATAATTCCACAATCCAGAGGGTCATTGACAATATCAATATTGCCAATCAGGCTCCTGTAGAAAGTGCTATGTGCTCTATCAGGGGCGTCTAACATCCATCACATAGGCTCTATCTGGACCATGGAGCTCCACCTATTTAACAATCCCTCCCATATATGGTCACAGATAAGTGAGGTTAGCGATATTGATGAAAAATGCTCCCCTCTGAAAAACCTGAAGCTGATGTGCTGGATGGACTGTAGGAATTTTAAACAAACAGCAACAGCACCTCTGGCTTTTTTAGAGGAACACAGGAGGCTGAGATGTGGCTGTCACTCCCAACAACTTGCTCGCTCTTGTTTTTTTACAATGCTCGTAATTTATTCAAACTTCCACACACTTCCATTTTCTTCTTTCCATGTGTTATTCTTTTCTATACCACCTTAACTTGAAAAGCAAAGTCCCATCATGTCTTTTCTTCATGCATGGGATGTGGGCATCGCTGGCAAGGCCAGCATTTATTGGCCATCCCTAATTGCTCTTGAGAAGGTGGTTGTGAGCCATCTTCTTGAATACAACTGAGTGACTTGCTAGGCCATTCCAGAGTCACATGTATCTGGAGTCACATATAGGCCAGAGTGGGTAAGGACAGCAGATTTCATTCCCTAAAGGGCATTAGTGAACCAGTTGGGTTTTTACAACAATTCGGTAGTTTCATGGTCACCATTGCTGATACAAGCTTTCTTATTCCAGATTTTATTGAATTCATTGAATTTAAATTCCCCAGCTGCTGTCGTAGGATTTTTATTCATGTCCCTGGATCATTTGTCCAGGCTTCTGGATTCCTAGTCCAGTAACAACAATGCTACCACATCCGGATACATAATAAGAGAGCATATTAGTGTAATATCATTAAAGAACATACTATAATTAAATATTTTTCTTTTCATTCGTGAAGCAGCCCACTTAACAGCCCAAAGATGATTGAATGCTACATGTTGTATCCTTTCAGCTGCAGAACACATGTATTGTGACTAAGAAACAATGCAATGAAAAATAACTGTTAGCTGCCCCTGATGCTTGTGCTTTGTTTCAGATATATGACACCTAACTTACTGCTCCTTCGAAATGATTACTTTGTGAGAGAAGTCAGTATGCTAGCTGGCTGCAATAACCGGCTCGGATTCTGGTGACACAAGACCTCCCTGGTCTTTCATACAGGTCAGTTTTGTCCAGGACTGTGGTAACTGACAGATGCTGCTTGGTCTCTGCTACCTCCTCCCATTTCTTCCACAGAGCACTTCTGAGGACATGGCAACAGTCCCATTGGGCTCAATTTTAACGCAGGCTTCGGGACCCCAACGTCGAGCCGAAAAGTGGGTCCCAAACCCACACTTGCTGGCAGTGGGACCAGCTCGGTGATCTTACTGCCGGCGGCCTCTTAATTTGCCACCTGTGGGCCTGCCATCCAATTAAGGACAGTGGTAGGCTTTGATGCTGCTGGCCAAATCAGGGGGCAGCAGCTCTGAAGCCTGTCAGTGCCACCGAGGGAGGTGGGCGCTGTTGAGGGAGGTTGGAGACCTCGGGGCACCTTCAGGTGTGTAAATAATCCTCCCTCTGGGGGATTGTTTGAGGCCCTGGAGGCTGCCTATCCTGTCCATGGCGAGGCCACCTCCATGAAGCTGGCAGCCTCCCCACATAGCAGCAGGCTGCCCCACCCTCAGCAAAATGCCAGTAGCTCCATAAAATGGCCCATAATAGGACCTGTATGTATGCAAATCAGCTGTCCACTTCCATGGAGTGGGCAGCTGATCTGGCTCATAGCCCCTCGCTGAGAAACTCCTCCAGTGGTGGGACAGCATTGGGGAGCCATCCCAACATGGCTCCCCGCTATTTTACAGGCCCCACTCCCTGCCTCTGTTCCCGCCACCCAGGGGGCCGGTAAAATTCTGCCCATCAGGAGTTTGTCCCTCCTCCTTGACTCAGAGAATTGGGTAATATAATGTGACAGAAAGCAAGGTTGCTGATCAGACATTGGGAACAGTAGGGCTCCCAGTATGTGACCAATAATCCTGCCTTCCTGGACTCTGCAATTCCCAATTCATCACCAAATATTCTCAGTAAATATCTAGTTCAACTGTTTAAATACTTGTTAATTGCAATGTGTGACTCATTAAGACAACTGATGCTTCTCTCTTTTAATTGTTTGGCCTGCTATGTGGAAGATATAGGGGTCAATTCATAACTTAATACTCCCAGTGCAGAAATTTGCTTGGTGGGAGCTCATATCAGGAATTTGGTGCAGAGATAAGCTCACCTAATTCACAGTCATGAATACCAGGAACACCAAATTGTACAATTTATCCATAGGCTACAGTTTTACCCATAAACCTAAAGCAGAAAAATCATTAGGCTGACAATGCAATCCCAGTGTAGCAGAAGACCGTGTGTTTGCTATAGCTGCAAGTCTTCCAGCTGAGCTCACACCACAATGCAAGGTCAAATAGTTTAAGTACGGTATGAAAGACATGCTTCCAGGGTTACAGGGCAGAGAACCAGAAATTGTTAAAGGGTTGCTGCTGCCCTTAAAACATTTTCTTATTTTTTTCCGCCCCCACAAGAGATACCTGATGCTTGGACTGTTGGCTGTGGAGCTGGTCATCCTGCAATGAGAGATGGCTAAATGTGGAATAGAGGACCACACAGTCGCGTAAAAAAATCAGTTTTGCTGCACTCGTCTCAATTCAAACAGGTGCTGATCAGGTGCATTATGGGGATTTCCTCTGTCGAGAAATTGGTGCATTAATGAGCCATTCAGTAATGTATAAGTGGTGACAATGCTTGAGACCTGCATTGTGGGCACTGTGCACATCAGGCAAAGAGTAGACCTCAGGCCTCAACAGCTGATAATATGAGGCACACATGACTGATGAACTGCAGGACTATGGATGCCTTGGAACATATTATTGGACTCAGATTGCAAAAATACAAAAAGTAACCAAAAATGCTAATGGAATTGGTTTTATCTCAAGGGGGTTTGGAATTCAAAGGGGAGGAGGTGATCCTTCATTTGTACAGAACCTTGGTCAGACCCTATCCGAAGTACAGTGTTCAGTTTAAGCACCACACTGCATGAAGGATATATTGTCCTTGGAGGAAGTACAGTGTAGATTCACCAAAATGATACCAGGGCTTAAAAGGTTAAATTAGGTAATGAAGCCGGGCAAGTGGTAGAAGTGGCAGTGGGGGAGCATTTCGGGGATAGTGACAATAACTCTGTAAGATTTAAGGTTGTTATGGCAAAGGACATAGAGGGATCGGAATGAGTACTGAATTGGGGGAAGGCAGATTTCAATATGATAAAACAGGATCTGGCCAAAGTGAACTGGGAGCAGCTTCTTATAGGAAAGTCGACATCAGACCAGTGGGACTCAGTTAGAAAGGAAATTGTGAGGGTTCAAGTCCAACATGTTCCCGTAAAGGTGAAGAGTAGGACCAATAAGTCCAGGGAACCGTGGATGTCAAGGGATATAGAGGATTGGATAAGAAAAAAAAAGGAGGCGTATGGCAGATTCAGAGTGCTGAAAACAGCGGAGGCCTGAGAGTAGTATAGAAAGTGTAGGGGAGTACTTAAAAAAGTAATTAGGAGAGCGAAGAGGGGGCATGAAAAATCACTGGCAGACAAGATAAAGGAAAATCCCAAGGTGTTTTATAAGTATGTTAGGGGCAAGAGGATAACCAGGGAAAAAGTGGGGCCCATTAGGGATCTAAGAGGCAATCTGTGTGTGGAGCCGGAGGACATAGGTGAGGTTTTGAATGATTATTTTCATCTGTGTTCACTATGGAGAGGGATGATGTAGGTGTAGAGATCAGAGAGGGGGATTGTGATATACTTGAACAAATTAGCATTGAAAAGGAGGAAGTATTAGCTGTATTAATGGGCTTAAAAGTGGATAAATCCCCATGCCCAGATGAGATGCATCCCAGGCTGTTATGTGAGGCAAGGGAGGAGATAGCAGGGGCTCTGACACAAATTTTCAAATCCTCCCTGACCACAGGAGAGGTGCCAGAGGACTGGAGGACAGCGAATGTGGTACCATTATTCAAGAAGGGTAGTAGGGATAAACCAGGTAATTACAGGCCAGTGAGTCTAACATCAGTGGTAGGGAAATTATTGGAAAAAATTCTGAGAGTCAGGATTAATCTTCACTTGGAGAGGCAGGGATTGATCAGGGATAGTCAGCATGGCTTTGACAGGGGGAGATCGTGTCTAACAAACTTGATTGAATTTTTCGAGGAGGTGACTAGAGGTATAGATGAGGGTACAGCAGTTGATGTCGTCTACAAGGACTTCAGTAAGGCTTTTGATAAGGACCCACATGGGAGAATGGTTAAGAAAATAAGAGTCCATGGGATCCAGGGTAATTTGGCAAGTTGGATCCAATATTGGCTTAGTGGCAGGAGGCAGAGGGTGATGGTAGAAGGTTGTTTTTGCGAATGGAGGCCTGTGACCAGTGGTGTACCACAGGGATCAGTGCTGGGACCCTTACTGTTTGCAGTGTACATTAATGATTTAGACGTGAATATAGGAGCTATGATCAGTAAGTCGCAGACGACACGAAAATTGGTGATGTCGTGAATAGTGAGGAGGAAGGCCTTAGATTACAGGATGATATAGATGTGTTGGGAAGATGGGCAGAGCTGTGGCAAATGGAGTTTAATCCTGAGAACTGTGAGGTGATGCACTTTGGGAGGACTAACAAGGCAAGAGAATATACAATGGATGTAGGACCCTAGGGAGTACAGAGGGTCAGAGGGACCTTGGGATGCTTGTCCATAGATCACTGAAGGCAGCAGCACAGGTAGATAAGGTGATTAGGAAGGCATATGGGATACTTGCCTTTATTAGCCGAGGCATAGAATATAAGAGCAGTCGGGGGTTATGATGGAGCTGTAAAAAACGATAGTTAGGCCACAGCTGGAGTACTGTGTACAGTTCTAGTCACCACACTATAGGAAGGATGTGATTGCGATGGAGAGGGTGCAGAGGAGATTCACCAGGATGTTGCCTGGGCTGGAGCATTTCAGTTATGAAGAGAGACTGGATAGGCTGGGCTTGTTTTCCTTGGAGTGCAGAAGGCTGAGGGGGACCTGACTGAGGTATACAAAATTGTGAGGGGCATTGATAGGATAGATAGGAAGAAACTTTTTCCCTTAGCTGAGAGTCAATAATCAGGGGGCATAGATTTAAGGCAAGGGGAAAGAGGTTTAGAGGGGAGTTGAGGAAAAAAAAAATTCACCCAGAGGGTGGTTGAAATCTAAAACACACTACCTGAAGGGGTGGTAGAGGCAAGAACCCTCACAACATTTAAGAAGTATTTAGATGAGCACTTGAAACGCCATAACATACAAGGCTACGGGCCAACTGCGGGGAAGTGGGATTAGTTTTGGACGGGTGCTTGATGGTTGGCGCAGGCGCGTTGGGCCAAAGGGCCTGCTTCTGTGCTGTAAAACTCTATGACTCTAACTATGAGGACAGGTAGAATAAACATGGCTTGTATTCCCATGAGTTTAGAAGGTTGAAGGATGATCTAATTGAGGGGTTTAAAATGATCAAAGGATTTGATAGAGTAAATATAGAAAAGTGATTTTGTCCAGCGCAACAATGCAAAACAAGAGGGCATAATTATAAAATTAGTGCTCGGCCAATCAGGAGTGAAATTGGGAAGCACTTTTTCACACAAAGGTTAATGGGAATTTCAAACTCCCACCCCCAAGAAGCTGTTGATGCTGGGACAATTGAAATTTTCAAGACTGTGTTTCACACATTTTTATTAGGAAAGGGTAGCAAGGAATATGTATCAAAGGTGGGTAAATGGAATTGAGATACAGGTGAGCCATGATCTAACTGAATGCACGAGGGGCTTCCTGTGCCTGTTTATCTTTCTACAAGTTGTTTATTTTTATTGTTTATTTACTGAGATGTTGTTCTATTGCAGCTAGGCCCTGGAACACAGTGTGCGTACATATGCAGGTCCCTTCCTGGAATGCCATACTCTCCATTTAGCTGCAGCTCGCAATATTTATTTGAAATAATCACTTATTTGCTTGTTACACGTGAGTTAATACTTTTATATCTCATTAAGCTTATTCTGGTGCCTTGGATATTTGATAGCAATTCATCTGACTTCTTTGAAGGGATATCAAAGATTAGTTGTCAATTTTGACATAGAAAGGGATAATCTGATAATCAAAGATAATCTGAAAATCATTCACATGCACCAGTTGTCACTAAAGCTTATTTTTCTATTACACATCTCTCTATTCTATATAGCTCTCTTCATTCATGTTAGCCAAAGTACAGGTAACAATTCTTCTGACGCCGTTTTTGGCCACATCATCAATGGCTTTGTGAAGGTTCCTTCTGCTGTGTATTTCTAGCAAAATAGTGAAGATGGAACAATGTTTAGAGCTTCACTGGAAACACTTCACAGAGGAAATCTTCACAAGTGCATTTATGATATTGCTACAAGTTACATAGTTGCCCTATGAAGTAAATGCAACTCATTTTCACTTGGTTGTTTCTTCATAAACTCTTAGTCCTTAATAAGACACAACTACAATGATGGCACACTTTGCATTATAATTTACTGACACCACAAGAAACTCTTGATCACTTTAAGTGCCCTCTCTTCATACACTTTCATTGTTTTTGACAAATCTGTAATATTTGAAGAGAATATTCAAATTCAGTTAGCTGTGCCTTGGAAATGTTTAACTTTACTGGCATTCAAAAGTTATTCCACTGCTGTAATAGATTGCACTATTTCTAGATCCACAATGATAAATTCTACTCCCAGATTCCTCTGTTTTTCCAGCAGAGATAATAGATTTTTGTTAAGTTTAGCCTTTGGCTTGCCATCAGATAACACTATTTAGATGTTTCCTCGGAAAATGTTCAGATGCAGATAGAAATTCTTAATGGAAGTATGTTCAAATAATCTTGTCCAAATTGTACATTAAACATAATTAATAAGGTTGAACCTGTTGCTAGCAGCACTTGCCAGAAAACAGAATTTGCATCTAATTTTGAGAAGACATTTGCATTTGAAAGCTGCTCTAATGTTTGATCATTTATGGGTTGCTGGTGAGTTTTTCCATAAGCGCCTTCACTCAGTTGGTGAGGTCAACACAATTGTGAACCATTTTATTTCTGTACCACCACCATTTCTGTGCACCATTTTTTTCAGCTACTCTATTCTTTCCAATACTCTCACATGCTCCAAACAGGCCATTTCGCTATTACCTTGGGCTTTAGAGGTCATGGGATATGCAATGTAGTCACATGAGTAAAAGATTGAGTGTTTGAATAGAGTTTTATAAAGTAATTACCTCCTATGTTCCCTAAATCTTGTGAAATTTCTTTCTGTCACCTTTTGAGATTAAACCGCAGCCTTTGAGTGTTACTGTCTTAATAATAGCTTTCTTCATTCTGAACAATATACGTTCATATTTTGAATATGTTTCTCCTTTTGTTAATGTTTCCAGAAAACATCATGTGGTTGGATTGGCCCAGCTTCAAACAGAATCCAGTGGTGTGAGATTTTCTTTTCCTTCTGTACATAAACAAAATCATAAATTGCATAACATCTCCTGTGGTGTGGATTCTGAAATTTAACGGATGACTGTTAATAGGTTCACTGTCCACAGTATGCTATTTTTCTCCTGTCACATTTCCAAGTCTCTTAGTCATAAAGTCTGGAAATTTAGCAGTAGATAGTACTCCAAAAACTAATGAAGTGCTCTACTTCATAACAGCATGATTGCTGTATGATGATAAACTGCAAAAATATTAGGGATAGTGCATCAAAAATAATTTGCTTTGTTTGTGTTTCCCATTATCGTGACATTAAATGTATTTTATTTCGAGGCATAAAGTGATGTTTAGCAGCATCAAATGAACCTTAATCAGATAGAAATACCATGCTGCCAAGTGCAGTAAAATGGAACACATTTCATCAGGTGGAAATTTGAACTCCAGTGATGGTATAAAAGGGATGTTAGCAGTTCAGGTGGCCATTATACACTCTTGCCCAATTTTCCTTTCCGTAACGGACGGCCAATCCAATATTGCCTGTTTTTAAACCCCCGCTGAAGTTGAAGCTCTGCCCTTATGTAATAATTGAGCTTACTGATTAAACATAGCAGATAGAAATCAGCAATAGAGACAGCTTATAGAAAATAATAATAGAACTATGAGTTGAAATCAATAATCGAACTAGATGATGCAAATTACAAAGAGATAGAGATCAAAAGCAGACTTATAGATATCAATAAAATAACTCGGAGATAGAAATCAATATCAGAATCGCAAGTCACAAATCTGTAAAGGGATAGAATTAATCGATTTATCTGATAGCAATCACATCAACTGGAAAAGATTTAATTTCAGTGAGTTGAAAAGGAATCTGGTCCAGGTGGATGAAAAACAAAGATTGGTTGGTAAAAAAGGCAAGGGGAGGCTTCAAGGGACATGTAGTTCAGGTACAGACTAAACACCTTCCCTTGAGGGGGGAAAAGGAAGGACATCTAAAGCTTGAGCTTCCAAGATGACTGAAGAAATTGAGATTAAAATGAAACTGAAAAGACATATGATAAATGTCAGGTTCATAACCTAACATAGAATCAAGCAGAATACAGAGAGTGTAGCAGAAAACTGAAAAAGTAAATAAGAGGGGCATGGAAAGTGTATGATAATATACCAGTGGGTAATATAAAAGGGAACACTAAAGTCTCTGATAATCATATTAAGAGTAAACGGATAGTCAAAAGAAAGGTAAGACTAATTCAGGACCAAAACGGAAACCTTCTTGTGGAGGCAGAAGACGTGATTGAAGTACTAAATGAGTACTTTGCAGCTGTCTTCACAAAAGAAGAGAATGCTGCTGATGTCACAGTAAAACAGGAGGTAATACAGCAATTGGATGGGATAAAAATAGATGAAGAGGAAGTATTAAAAAAGTTGGCGATGTTTAAAGTAGAAAAATCACCCAGTCCAGATGGGATGCATCATAGGTTGCTGAGAGAAATAAGCATGGAAGAAGCAGAAGCACTGATCACAATTTTTCATTCCTCCGAGATATGGGAACAGTGCTAGACAATTGCAAATGTTCTATCCCTGTTAAAAAAGGGTAGAGTGATAAATTCAGTTACTACAACCAGTAAACCTAATATCAGTGGTGGGAAAACGTATAGAGGCAAAATCTGCGAGAAGAGTAATTTTCACTTAGAAAAACTTGGGTAAATTATTGATAGTCGACACGGATTTGTTCAAAACAAGTTATTTTTGAAAAGTTTAATTGAGCTTTTAGATGAAATAATGGTGAGGGTTGGTGAATGTAGTGCAGTTGATGTTGCGTACATGGACTTGCTAAAGGTGTTTAATAGAGTGTTGCATGATAGACTTTCTAACAAAACTAAAAGCCGTTGGATTAAAGGGACAGTGGCAGCATGGATATGAAACTAGTTAAGGGACAGAAAGCAGATATAGTATTGGTGAATGCTTGTTCTTCAGACTGGAGAGAGGTGTATAGTGTGTTCCCCAGAGATCTGTATCAGAACCACTACAATATTTGATATATATTAATGACCTGGACATGGTTGTAGGGGGTTAAATGTAAACACATGAACATACGTATGTAAAAGGTTTGCAGATGACACAAAACTTGGAAATGAAGTAAACAGTGAGGAAGATAGCAATGGACATGAAGATTTAGGGGAGGCAATATAAACTACATGGTACAATTTTAAAGAAGGTACAGAAACAGAAAGACCTGGGCATTCAAATACATATATCTTTGAAGGTGACATGGCAAGTTCATAAAACTGTTAAAAATCCTATGGAATCCGTAGCTTTTTAGAATCTAGAGCACAAGCGCCTGATCAGAGAACTCCTCTACACTGATGATGCTCTGCTAGTCGCTCACACAGAAACTCAGCTACAAACATTCATGGACAGTCTCTCCTGTGCCTGTGACTTGGTCTCCTTGCCTATAAACGTCAAGAAAACCACGGTCATAGGACAAGGTGTTGCATCTCCGCTCCTAATCACACTAAATAACACCCCACTGGAAGTGGTTAGCAAATTCTGCTACTTTGGGTCCACAGTGACAGGCAATCTGTCCCTTGATGCAGAGCTTAATACATGCATAGGGAAAGCAGTTACCATCTTTGGCTGACTTGCGAAATGCGCATTGGATAACAGCAAGCTGACCCTTAGGACCAAGCTGATGGTTTATAAGGCCTGTATTATCAGCACCTTGCTGCATGGCTGTGAAACATGGGCAACGTACAGCTACCAGGAAACGAAGCTCAATAATTTCCATCTTTTGCTTCAAAACCTCTCATGTTTATACTGTTTCTGAAGTATCATCTGACTTTTAGCATATAGATGTGATCTTCCTGTGTGTGCTGTGCTTTCTTTTAAAATCCATATCTTTAATTACCATCTCCACTTAATGTTTTACTGAAATTCCTTTGCTGTTGAAGTTGTGAGCATTTATCTGGTCAAAATGTTTATAATTGTGTTTACTTATCCTCTCTTGTTCCTGTGAGTCCATTCCATTTATTGGTTCATTATTTATAATTGCCCTTTCCATGGTACCCAAAAGCAACCTCCGGAACCGATTTGTCTACACAAACCAATTAAGTTTGTTGCTACCTCTTACTGACAGGATATTTCAATGTGTGTGTTTATTTTCCAGGTCCTTGACAACAGAGACACAAATGGATTTCCCTACTTGTTTCCAGTTCATAACAGGGACTTTGAAATTTTCTACCTTCTTAAAGGGGAATGTCAGCGAGTCTTAAAAACCTGACCATTTATTCAATCTTTAATTCTAAAAGGTATAATATTTTAACTATTTCTAAATTCTACTTAATTAAGCCTATTATACCTATATTCCATCACAGCCTGCCTCCATCCCAATCTTGGGGAGCGGGCAGCTGCCCTGCTGCCTAATTTAATTTTTAAAGTAGACCCCCACAAAATTAAATTAAAACATTTCTAACGCCCCTTTCCACCTCCCCCCCCCAATAACAATTACAAGAACTATTTGCCCTTCCCCACAAAAACACTTACCTTCAACATCTGACCTTTACCCCCCCCCCCCAAACTGCACAAAGTTTACAGTTCAACCCTTCCCACCATCCCCGACACCCATTACCTTTATCTGACCCAGTCTCCACCACACCCCCCGACCCCCACAATGAAAATCTTCCCCCCTCCCCTCTCCTCACCAGTGTGGTGCCGCCTTTCCCCGGACGAGGATCTGCCAGCTGCCACGCTGAAGATTCCAGCGGGCCCTCAAGATTGCAGGCAAGTCTATTTAAATTTAATAATTTTATTCATTTGAATATGTTAATTGTGGTCCCATCGCCAGTAGCAGGGGTGCCGCCACGGACCTCGCCACTGCCGAGAGGATCGGGCCAGGTCCTCACGGCATCAAGGTCCGTGGCGGCCTCATCAGAGCCATCTTCAGGCCCACCCTGCCATGGAATCCGACGTCTGGGGGAGAACAAATCCAGCCCCACTAATCAGTTGTTAACCTTTGTACACATAATATACAGAAGAGGGACAATTTTCTTCTTTACTTCTTCTTGGGAATGCTCAGTTTCCAGGTGCAGCAAAGATGGGAAGGTATTGCTGACCTGTTAGGTATCCACCATGCTGCCCTGAAAGATCGTGGGGAAGTCTAAATGAGTTTAAGTGGGTCTGCATCTGCAATTGGTGCAGTATGAGTGTTGGTATTGAAATGAGATGGGAGGCATTGTCTGTGGCCTTCCCACTTCACTTTTTCTGTAAATCTTACATCTGAGATTGATAGATTTCTGTCAACCAGATGTATTAAGGTATATGGGGTAAAAACAGTTATATGGAGTTAGGTCGCAGAGTAGATATAGGGTGCAGTTATATTACAGCTACAACATGCAATTTTATCTAAGAGTAGCTTCTTTATACTGCCTAGCTAAGATTTGGATTGTCAGATCAATGAGCTTAGTGCACACGTGCTTATGTACTGACAGCTATTTATACAGTGGAATTGAATTTTGTACACAGAATCATAGAATAGAAAAAGACTGATTACAGCATGGGAGGAGGCCATTCAGCCCATCAAACCTGTACCAATGCTCTGTAAGAGCAATTTAGCGAGGCGTACTCCCCTACTCTTTCCGCTTACCCTTCAGGTAATTATCAGATTTTCTTTTGAAAGCCATGATTCAATCTGTTTCCACCAGCCTTTCATAATGGAGCTTTGCACATACACATTTGTCCTCTCTAGCTGCTGAAAGTACTGAGAGTCTGTCGTGAGTATTGACATTTTTAATACGTTTAAATGATGTCTGAGTAATAACATGTCCAGAAGATCCAACAGACCTCTTGAGCACTTTTACTCAGTGAAATTTGAAATAATACTGGTATTATACTTCATATGATGTTGAAGGATTTTGAACTTTTCAATATGGACTTTTAATACTTGTTTTTAAAGAAGACTAAGAGAATGGACTTAAAACCTGTGCTTGCTTGGTAAAAGAACACAGCACTGTCAATATGAGCAAAATCAGAATGCTGGGGAATTAGGTCATTGACCTGTCCTGAAAAGAATCCAGGATTTTGTTTATCACTTACTGTCAAGATGCAGTTTTGGTGGTACAGTAGGAAGGATGCATCAGCAAGACTTTAGTAAGCTACTGGAGCTGAGGAAATGATAAACAATGCTGACAGTTACAGAAATAGGAAACAGGGCCTGAGGAACTGCTAGGGAATTCGTTCGTGTTAAAATTGAAAACAACTCAAAAATGATGTGCTTTAAACAGCAGACCTGAAGAAAGAACCTATGAAACAGACCATTCTGAAAGGGTTTTCCGAGAACCACATGCCTTGTTGGACCAAGATGAGGTAGGAGAGGAGATGTCTTATCTCACAACACAAAAAGACTTGATCAACCCTTTAATCTTGAGTTACACTCACTAGATGAAAAACTATTACTTTCTGCTAAAAACTGGAAGTTAAACTAAATTCTTTAAATTTAAAAATAATTGCAGTGTTTCAGATAATGCTTGACTTACTCTATTAAGAGTAACAAAGAGGAAATGCCCCAAAGGATGTGAGACAATGTTATCAAGGGAATTCAGATTGCTACGCTATAAAGTTGTGTTTAGACTGAGCTGCACTGTTATACTGTAGTTTTTTTGTGTTGCTGCAAAACAGGAGTGCCTCACAGTAATAGAAACATAGAAACATAGAAAATATGAGTAGGAGTAGGCCATTCGGCCCTTCGCGCCTGCTCCGCCATTCATTATGATCATGGCGGATCATCCAACTCAGTAACCTGTTCCCGCTTTCTCTCCATATCCTTTGATCCCTTTCGCCCCAAAAGCTATATCTCACTCCTTCTTGAAAACATACAATGTTTTGGCCTCAACTGCTTTCTGTGGTAGCAAATTCCACAGGCTCACCACTCTCTGGGTGAATTAATGCTAAGATTATGGTTTTAAATTTATGATTTAGTACTCTTGCCACAGAACCTTGCCCCATGGGAGCATAGATGTGGGAATTGATGAGGTTCTGTGGGCCATCAACAGCAACAGAATTGCACTCCATCACAATCTGTAACCTCATGGCCCGGTATATCCCTCATTCTGCCATTACCATCAAGCCAGGGGACCAACTCAAGTTCAATGATGAGTGTTGGAGAGCATGCCAAGAGCAGCACCAGGCAACTTAAAAATGAGGGGCCAACCTCACGAAGCTACAGCACAGGACTACATACCTGAAATGTTAACTTAGCATCTGTGGAGAGAGAAACAGTCATTCCTGCTGTGTATTTCCAGCATTTTCTGTTTATATTGCAGATTTCCATCATCTTATTTTGCTTTTGTATTACTGGCCAATTACCAACCCGTCAGTCTACTCTCAAGCATCAATTGATGGAAGGTGTCATTTCCAGTGCTATCAAGCGACATTTTCTCACCAATAATCTGCTCACCAATGCTCAGTTTGCATTCCACCAGGATCACTTGGCCGTAGACCTAATTACAGCCTTCATCCAAATATAAATGAAGGAAAGTGAATTCCAGAGGTGAGAAGAGACTGACTGACCTTGGCATCAAACATTTGACTGAGTATGGCATCAAAGAGCCCTAGCAAAATTGAAGTCAATGTGAATCAGGGAAAAAATTCTCCACTGGTTGGAGTCATAACTGACACAAAGGAAGATGGTTATGGTTGTTCGATGCCAATCATCTCAGCCTCAGGACCTTTGATCCTAAACCCCTTCCCATCATCCCCACAAACAATCAGAGCAGTTTTCCACTCCCAAACTGAAGATTTCACTGCTCCCCACTCCCCACCAGTGTCAAGCCTCGAACTCCGAAAGCACAGGACCTCCGGCCAGCAGCTGTAATACCGCCAGAACAAGGTAAGTTGATTGGCATGTTTATTCATAAATTTTAATATTTAAATGAAGAATTTTTCGGGCCCTCCTGCCATGACCCCCAGAATGCCAATGAGATTGTCCGCAGTAGTCAGTAATGGATATGACACTCTTAACATAAAAGCTTCAATGCAGACAGCCATTCATTTTTATTTCATTGAATATTCAGTGCATTTTAGGAAAATGCTTCACTAATTAGGGTAAATAGACCCATGTGCCCAATTGATAAGGGACAGAATTCAGAGAGTGAAACATTTCCTAACATTTTGAAGAGCTCATGCATGAGCTTTATTACACTTTTAAAATAATTTTAAACATTCAGCAGTACACGTAAATAGACCTGTTTTCGTTGGTCTCATTCTGGATGCAGCTGATTCAAGCAGCACAAATCAAATAAATATTCCTGTATTTTATGCCTAAAACATTTCAAGCTACAGGTGGCATGTTACTTGTTATAAAATCTATACAGAACTGAACTAGGTAAAAACACACAACTCACTAGAAAGAGAGCAAACAGCAGTTCAATATACAGAATTTTTAAAATAACAACTTTTCAAGTAACATTATATTCAGTAAGGTTCCTATAAGTTATTAATCAAATTATGAGAGCCAGTCTAAAAAGATAATTTCCTCCTTCATAATCCTTTTTCACAGAGTCCATTGCCATGGCAATGGAGGGGTAAGTCAAGGTAGGACAGCCTGCAGCTCTCAGACATCCCAGTATCACCAGCAATAAATCTCTAATTGGATTTCTAGTTCTCAGTGCAGTCTGCGGGCCCTATGTTTTGTCTATGCATTTTTCTAAAGGGGATATTTGATATGCTGGGCTCAAAACTCAGACAGCAGCATTGCACCAATGGAACTGAGGTGGAGGGGGCTTCCACCAAGCTCCAGGTCATGTCACTGATCCCATTGCCTAATTCAAATAGTGAGAGGCATACAGGCTTTCTAATTATGACCTGTAACACCTCAAACACACGCAGTGGGGGAGGATGGAAAATAGTGCAGATAGGAGTAAAGCACCAAATGGGTCATGGGGCAGAGTGGGTGTGGCAGTGGGGAACAAGAGGGCAGTGCAGTGTGGAAAGGAATGGGGATGGTCGAGGGACAGTGGCAGGATATGAAACCTACTGCTGCTTAAAAGGCCAATAGCAGCAGGAGAAAGCAAGCAATCTGGGCAGCCAGATTGAAGAAAGTAATAGGAAATTTTGGTCAGCTGGACATGCATGTCCTCATAATGGAGATACAAAGCAGGTGGGATTGTCTGTTTGGAGCCATGGGCCAGACACCTACTGAAAAACAATTATGCAATTTATGGAGGGAGATTTGTGTGGCAGGGAATGCCTCATTCTTGAACTCTAGAACTCCTTTGCAGTGTAGGAAGAATAATAATAGCCTCACCACAGCAGACAAAGTAAGCTATCTGCTCCCCTGACCCTTCCTTACAGTGACTGTATATGTGTAGCATTCCTTTGTTCATTAGCCTCACTGTGCCAGATGAGTTAGAGGTGAAAGTGGGATCTGACATTAGAGAATGGAAGCTCTACAGAAGTCAAACCTGCAGACTCAGATCTCTGGGATCCTGCTACAAACAGAAATAGCTGGATTAGCAGCAGACTCACGTAGAGTTACTGAAAATCATATCAAAGGAACTGAGACAGAAGAGGGGGGATAACAGTGAGGTTCAATGTCATCTTCAGTATCCATATCTGAGGATTCAACACAATGCAGCATACCTGAAATGGGTGATGACGCAAAAACTTCTGTGTCCATCCCACATGTCTGAGAGGGCACCAAGCCAGTTAGTGCATCCAGAGTGGTTGCTTTAACCATTGACCTTGAGGCTTTGCAGGACCTTTTAGATAATGATGGAAAGTGAATTCTGAGAGCTTTGGAGTGACCACTTTCATAGCCTGCAAGATTTAATTGTTACCATCAGATCTGCCTTTCCAGTAATCAGTAGGAACCAGTAGGAATCTTGGACCCAGCTAAAATGGCATTTTACATACTTATGTAGATGTCAGGATAGTAAACTAGGCTGCCTGTCCACCTGAGAAACAACAGAGCCTGTTGAAATGTCCTCCCAGGATTCAGAAGCCCTGAAGCAAGAGCCATCTTGTTCCTAAGAAGCTCAAGAATGCCAATAGTGAACCCCATGGTAAGGGCTCCAGGACAGAAATGTTGGAAGAAAAAGACTCCCCTGTCTGGAACTGTGAAACTTAGCTTGCAGAATTCTTTCTTAGCAGCACATAATTTTCACTTTCAGCCATGGAAAGGAACTGGTCCATGCGGATCAGCTGTACATTATACACTTTGCGCAGAAAGGAACATTGAGTTCGGTGTCTTACAGGCAACCACCTAACAATTGCCACATTTCTACACACACTGGAAGTGAAAATTACCTACGATTTTTCTGATTGCTTCTGTCAAAGTTGGTGTTTCAGACAAAGCTTATGGAAGTTCAAAGCCTGATAACGTTACAACTTTGCAGTGTTGTCCAACATCCGCTCCTCCCCAACTCGCCCAGATCTTGAAAGAGACCCCTCTCCTCTGAGCTAATTTTACCCCGTGCTAGCCAACTAGTGCCTATAGAGTTAAATTAACATGTATATTGCTACAACTGGGTGAGGAAGGGGTCTCAGGCTCCCCTCTTGCCCGTTCATGGTTTGGCTGTAACAGGATTTTTCTTTTAAAACACAGATTTTAGCTTACCATCTCAGTGAGCCTTTGTCCACTGCACTCTAATTGTAATTGCAAATGAACCAATCAGACAGGTTTTCTTAGGTTTAAACAAGAAAGATGTAAGTTTATCACTCTTTATATAAGCCTTATCACTCTAACTCGTTAAAAATGACTAAACTATGAGACACAACCCTGCTAGCATGCATATGAGATAAACGCACAGACAAATAGATACAGAGGGGAAGAAAGAATTGGGGGTGCGGTTGATGTAGGGTTGGCAATACATGGAATTCAGTTACTGTCTTTTGACTTTGATGTAAAGTCCTTGGTTGAAGTTGAGATCTTCGAGTTCTTGCTGGGGCCCAGTGCACACTTTCAAACTTACTTCTTTGGTACCAGAAAGCCGAAGAGAGGTTTCAGTTGACTCTTGGTGGTCACCTGTAAATTTCTGCAGTCTTGAAGCTTATGCTGCTACCATGGCTTTCCTGGGACTTTGCTGGAGAGAGAGACAGAGGGAGGGAGACCTTCCTTCTCCTTTCTGTTCAAATCACAGTCTGTTTCCTTTCTGTGTGGCATAATTCAAAAAGCCCCCAGTCTGGCCAGCAGGTAGGTCATGTGACCACCTCTTTGTTTGAAAGAGCAGCTTCTTGGGGACAGTGAGGGGGCGGGGTTGGGGTGTTGTTGGACTTCAAAGCTTTCTCGTCACACTCAGTGGGGGTGGGAGGAGTTCTGTCTCTTACACAGACAAAGAATGTTGATTATCACCATTGCCCAGATCAATCTTGTTAATTCAATCGGTGAGCACTCCCATTGTCTCTCTATTCAACTGTCTCTCAGAATGCAAATGTGCAACCATGTTTTCAGCTGTTCAGCTCTGTGGTCTTTTTAAACAAGTTATGTGCAATGTCCAGCAAAAAAGGTTCAAGTAGTGTCCCATATGACAAAATTAATACGTTTCCATATGGCAGGTGCGTTTCCCATTATAATATAGAACCATGTTCTAAAATAGTCATAATACTGAGCTTTGATATTACTAAAATCAACAAAAACATATCAAAAAGATATAAAAGCAAAATCATTTTCCAGTACATTGATGACTGTATCGGTGCCATTTCCTGCTCCCGCCCCAAACTGGAAAACTTTATCAACTTTGCTTCTAATTTCCACCCTTCTCTCACCTTTACATGGTCCATCTCCGACACTTCCTTCCTCGACTTCTCTATCTCCATTTCTGGTGATAGGCTGTTTACTAATATCCATTATGAGCCCACTGACTCCCACAGCTACCTCGACTACACTTCTTCACATCCTGCCTCCTGTAAGGACTCCATTCCATTCTCCTTGTTTCTCCGTCGCCGACGCATCTGTTCTGATGATGCTACCTTCCATGACAGCGCTTCTGATATGTCTTCCTTTTTTCTCAACTGAGGATTCCCCCCCTCAGGGCCCTCAACTGTGTCTGGCCCATTTCCCGCACCTCTACCCTCACCCCTTTCCCTCCCTCCCAGAACCGTGACAGGGTTCCCCTTGTCCTCACTTTCCACTTCATCAGCCTTCATATCCAAAGGATTATCCTCCGCCATTTCCACCACCTCCAGCGTGATGCCACTACCAAAAGCATCTTCCCCTCTCTTCCCCGTCAGCATTCCGAAGGGATCGTTCCCTCCGTGACACCCTGGTCCACTCCTCCATTATCCCCACCACCTCGTCTCCTTCCCATGGCACCTTCCCCTGCAATCGCAGGAGGTGTAATACCTGCCCATTTACCTCCTCTCTCCTCACTATCCCAGGCCCCAAACACTCCTTTCAGGTGAAGCAGCGATACTTCCTTCTTTCAATGTAGTATACTGTATTCGCTGCTCACAATGTGGTCTCCACTACACTGGGGAGACCAAACGCAGACTGGGTGACCGCTTTGCAGATCACCTCAGCTCAGTCCGCAAGCAGGACCCCGAGCTTCCGGTTGCTTGCCATTTCAACACTCCACCCTGCTCTCAAGCTCACATCTCTGTCCTGGGAATGCTGCAGTGTTCCAGTGAACATCAATGCAAGCTCGGGGAACAGCATCTCATTTATCGATTCGGCACACTACAGCCTGCCGGACTGAACATTGAGTTCAATAATTTCAGAGCATGACGGGCCCCCCATTTTACTTTTATTTTTAGTTATTTTTTCTTTTTCCTTAAAAAAATTTTTTTTTGTATTTATTTTATTTTATTTCATCTTAGTTTGTTCGGTTTGCTTACCCATTGTTTTTTTTTCATGTTTGTACTTGCGGCTGTTCAATATTCAGTCCATTAACACCCTATCTGTACTAATGCTTCGTCTTTCAACACACCATTAACATATTGTTTGCCTTTGCTCCATGACCTTCTGCTCAGCTATTCTGTGACCCTGTCCTATTTACACCTTCTCCTTTGTTATCTCTTGTCCCACCCCCGCTTTACTTGCTTATAACCTTTTATATTTCTAATATTTGCCAGTTCTGAAGAAGGGTCACTGACCCGAAAAGTTAACTCTGCTTCTCTCTCCACAGATGCTGCCAAACCTGCTGAATATTTCCAGCATTTCTTGTTTTTATTTCAAAAAGATGTATCCTGATCAGCAAATCAGGAGGTTCTTTCTCATCAGATTTGTCAATGGAGAATTTGATATTGTTTCATTGGGCTAGATTTTACCAAGCCCACAACGTTGGGCTCCATGGTGAGGGGGTCAGAAGATGGTTGCAGCAGAGACCCGCCACGGACGCTGACGCGGGAGGGCCCAGCCCGATCCTCCAGGCGACGGCGAGGGTCAGTGGTGGCTCCCCCTCACCCCCACCGCTGGGTGACGGGACCTTTATATAATATTTAAATTAATGAGATAAATAAATTTAAATCAACTTAACTTGAATCTTCCAGGCCCGCCACAATCTTCGGCACAGCGGCTGGCACTCCCACACCTTCAATTTCCCGTTTGGGGAAAGCAGGCATAACACGGATGGGGAGGGGGAGAAGCTAAGAATTTTACTGCAGGGGGGATGGGGTCAAATAAGCATCATCAGTGGAGGGGATGATGGGAAGGGGTGCACCTTCAACTTTGTGCGGTCTGTGGGGCGGTGGGGGGGGGGGGTGGTGATGTTGGTGAAGGTCAGAATTCAAAGGTAAGTGTTTTTGGGGGGAAAGGTTAAAAATTATTGTAATTTTTATTCAGGGGTTGGAAAAGGACATTACAATTTTACTTTGTAAATTTTTGCGGTACACTTTAAAAATTCAAATTTGCTGGCAGGGCTGGCTGCCCTTTAAAAATAGTACAAGGGCCTGTGCACAGGCAGCTGACGCATTGCCGGCGAAGGACAGCCCGCCCGTTCCACGTGATTGGGTTGGCGGGCCGCCCTGGCTATTTAAATGAGCCACCACGCAGTGAAGGCCTGCTCGGGTCTGCAAAAAAAAACCCAACCCGAACCCAACAGAACCGCAATCGACCCAAGCCCGAACCAGCCCAAGTCCTTCCATTTTTCCCCGCACCCAACCTGACCATCAGTTAACTTACCTTCCATTTTTCACTTTGTTGCTGATCTGCACAAGCGTAAAATAACTGTAACAAAACCACATTTCTAGTACAAAAATTAAATTAACACTGGAGCCACTTACCTGTGATACAGGGTGTCTGACCCGGCCCGACCCGAGCCCGAATGCAGGACCCGGAAGTGCAGCCCGACCTGAACCCGACACATGTCATCGGGTCCTGTCGGGTTCAATTCGGGTAGCAGGCCTTTACCGTGCAGGAGAGTGCAGCGGCTTTTGTTTTATTCATTCATGGGATGTGGGCATCGCTGGCTAAGCCAGCATTTATTGCCTATCCCTAATTGCCCTTGAGAAGGTGGTGGTGAGCTGCCTTCTTGAATTTCTGCAGTCCATGTGGGATAGGTATACCCACAGTGCTGTTAGGAAGGGAGTTTTGACCCAATGACAGTGAAAAAATGGCAATATAGTTCCAAGTCAGGATGGTGTGTGACTTGGAGGGGAACTTGCAGGTGGTGGTGTTCCCATACATCTGCTGCCCTTGTTCTTCTAGGTGGCAGAGGTCACGGGTTTGGAAGGTGCTGTCTAAGGATCCCTGGTGCATTGCTGCAGTGCATCTTGTAGATGGTACACACGGCTGTCACTGTGCGTCGATGGTGGAGGGAGTGAATGTTTGTGGATGGGGTGCCAATCAAGTGGCTGCTTTGTCCTAGATGGTATCAAGCTTCTTGAGTGTTGTTGGAGCTGCACCCATCCAGGCAAGTGGAGAGTATTCCATCACAGTTCTGACTTGTGCCTTGTAGATTGTGGACAGGCTTTGGGGAGTCAGGAGGTGCGTTACTCACCACAGGATTCTTAGCCTCTGACTGGCTCTTGTAGCCACGGTATTTATATGGCCAGTCCAGTTCAGTTTCTGGTCAATGGGAACCCCCAGGATGTTGATAGTGGGGGATTCAGTGATGGTAATGCCTTTGAATGTCAAAGGGAGATGGTTAGATTCTCTCTTGTTGGAGATGGTCATTGCCTGACACTTGTGTGGTGTGAATGTTACTTGCCACTTATCAGCCCAAGCCTGTATATTGTCCAGGTCTTGCTGCATTTCTACATGGGCTGCTTTATTATCTGGGAGTCGTGAAAGGTGCTGAACATTGTGCAATCATCAGCGAACATCTCCACTTCTGACCTTATGATTGAAGGAAGGTCATTGATGAAGCAGCTGAAGATGGTTGGGCCTAGGACACTACCCTGAGGAGCTCCTGCAGTGATGTCCTGGATCTGAGATGATTGATCTCCAACAACCACAACCAGCTTCCTTTATGCTAGGTACGACTGCAAACAGCGGAGTGTTCTCCCCCTGATTCCCATTGACTCCAGTTTTGCTAGGGCTCCTTGATGCCATACTTGGTCAAATACTGCCTTGAGTCAAGGGCAGTCACTCTTACATCACCTCTTGAGTTCAGCTGTTTTGGCCATGTTTTAACCATGGCTGTAATGAGGTCAGGTGCTGAATGGTCCTGGCGGATCCCAAACTGAGCATCACTGAATAGGTTATTACTAAGCAAGTGCCACTTGATAGCACTGTCGACGACACCTTCCATCACTTTACTGATGGTCGAGAATACAACCACAGTGCCGATGGGGTGGTAATTGGCCGGGTTGGATTTGTCCTGCTTTTTATGTACAGGGCATACATGGGCAATTTTCCACATTACTGGGTAAATGCTAGTGTTGTAGCTGTACTGGAACAGCTTGGCTAGGGGTGCGGAAAGTTCTGGAGCACAGTTGTTTAGTACTATTTCCGGAATGTTGTCAGGGCCCATGGCCTTTGTAGTATCCAGTACCTTCAGTCATTTCTTGATATCACGTGGAGTGAACGAATTGGCTGAAGACTGGCATCTGTGATGGTGGGGACTTCAGGAGGAGGCCGAGATGGAATATCCACTCAGCAATTTTGGCTGAAGATTATTGCAAATGCTTCAGCCTTATCTTTTGCACTGACGTGCTGAGCTCCCCCATCATTGTGGATGGGGATGTTTATTGAGCTACCTCCTTCTGTTAGTTGTTTAATTGTCCACCACCGTTCACAACTTAATGTGGCAGAACTGCAGAGTTTAGATCTGATCTGTTGGTTGTGGGATTGCTCAGCTCTGTCAATCAGATGCTGCTCACGCTGTTTGGCATGCAAGTTGTCCTGGGTTGTAGCTTCACCAGGTTGACACCTCATTTCGAGGTGTGCCAGTGCTGCTCCTGGCACGCCCTCCTGCACTCTTCATTGAACCAGGGTTGATCCCCTGGCTTGATGGTAATGGTGGAGTGGGGGAATATGCCCGGCCATGTGGTTACAGATTGTGGTTGATTACAATTCTGCTGCTGCTGATGGCCTCCTGGATGCCCAGTTTTGCATTGCTGGATCTGTTCAAATTCTATCCCATTTAGCACGGTGGTTGTGCCACACAACACGATAGAGGGTATCCTCAGTGTGAAGACGAGACTTTGTCTCCACAAGGACTGTGCAGTGGTCACTCCTACCAATACTGTGATCAACAGATGCATCTGCGGCAAGCAGGTTGGTGAGGATGAGGTCGAGTATGTTTTTCCCTCTTGTTGGTTCCCTCACCACCTGCCGCAGAACATGTCTAGCAGCTATGTCCTTCAGGACTCGGTCAGTACTGATGCTACCGAGCCACTCTTGGTGATGGACATTGAAGTCCCCCACCCAGAGTACATTCTGTGCCCTTGCCACCCTCAGTGCTCTTCGACATGCGGCCCTTTATTGAGCTCGCC
The DNA here is from genome assembly GCF_036365525.1 of Heterodontus francisci. Classification (NCBI taxonomy): domain Eukaryota; kingdom Metazoa; phylum Chordata; class Chondrichthyes; order Heterodontiformes; family Heterodontidae; genus Heterodontus; species Heterodontus francisci. Next base: position 89,582,564 of record NC_090375.1, read on the forward strand.
ACCGGGAGCAATGGCGGCCTCTTAAAATCGAGCCCATTGTTTGTGATTAATTCCAAAATTTCACTTTCACTGGAAATGATAAGCATGTATCATATGTGATCAACATTACCTTGTTTTTTTTATTATAGCACTGTGGCTGATAGTGTATTCTACAACTACACTCATTACTGCAATCAAGCACAAAGTTGAACGCAGAGCTAATTATGTTGGAAATTCTGAGAATTGACTGACAGGTCTGAGTAGTTTGATAAACCCATAACCAATCCATCTTAATAATGAATTATCAGTTTCTGTTTGTTCTATATCATCTGCCAGTTCATAGTCTGTTTTTGACATTTTCATGGTAAGATCTTCAATTTCGATACTTTCATGAGTTACAGCTTACACTTCTTTGAAGGTGCACAGTTCCTGTACAATCAGACTTGAGGCTGTAATATTCACACAGCTTACTGACATCAGACTCTACTCTCTCTTAATCTCTCCGCAGATTGTTTGAGCGAACGAAGCTCATTTCTCTGAACTTAGACATTGTATGATCAGAAAAGTGATCTTTTAGTTGCATTGCAAGCAGTTTGATTGAGAGAAAATGCGCTTCAATTTTTAGTCACCAACATTCATTGGTGATTGGTGTATTAATACCAGACATTTAATTTTCTACTTCTCATTGAAACCAGAACTTCAACATTGTGTTAATGTACAAAATTGTGGATTTCTGTTTCTACAACTCTCAAGGACTCGTGGAGGTTTTGAAGATGCTCGCCATTGCTGATGAGACCAGAAATAACCCCATAATCAACCATTGTTCCCTGTATGCAAATCAAAACCAGAGATAACAGTGTGAATAGTTTTCTTCAGATGGTAATTGCTGCAATTAGTGCCATCTGAGAAACATGTTTTCAAACTTTTATTGTCTTCACCTGTTTCAGCGTTCACTGTTTTCTCTTCTGCAAGAACATCCAAGTGTCACAATGAGATCAACCAATGCTGTGGACACATTGTTAGTGCACGCACTTCACTGCTCCACATTGTTTGGACTCACTTGCATTTGGCTTGTTTAAGCTTTCAATTCATTTGTAATGCCATCCTTGACCAAACAAAAATATATATAATTATTCTAGAAAGTAAAAACATCTTTAAGAAGTGGACAGACATCAATATGGCTAAAGCAAGGCAATGCAAAGAACATCAGCCGTACAGAGATGCCTTGAATTCTTACAAGGTAAAAGCTTTCAGATCCATCTACTGCCCCTGCATGTTTCCTGCACCATCCATGTCATGCTCAATGATGTAATTCAGGTCTATTGTATGATGCTGCATAGTTTTCTTGACTTCTTCATTGACATTCTTTGCACTTATGTCTCCACAAATCAATGCATCAATTCAGTGTTCCACAGGTTTAACAACATTCCTACATTACAACAGTGTTTACACTTCAAAAGTACTTAATTGGCTATAAAGTGCTTTGAGATGTCCAATGGTCATGAAAAGCACGATAAAAATGTCTTTCTTTCTTCCTTTCTTTTGTTGGTCGAATGAATCAACAAAACAAGTATGCAAAGTTGCTAACTCATTCTTACTAACATTTTGGTTGGAATCTAAAGTCATTGAAAATCGGCCACACTTTTTCTCAACGATGACTATTTGAAAGGACATTGATTTGCTCATACATTTGATCAATATATCTACATTCCTGGGTTAAAAAAATTGAGTAATGTTTCTTCTACTCCAAATCTGCTTTATCAATTGTATTCATACATGACTGAGTTGCCAGTCTGTCTTGTTAAAGCTTAGAATAAGTGTGGTAACTTACCATTTAGTTTCTGATTTCTTCAGAAAGTTATCATTTCTGCCTTCAAATATTGACAGCAATCAATAAACAGAGGCAAAACCTGAATAATGTGTCCTGTCTTGAATTGATCATGATTACTTTGCAATTTTTTGACCCTTGCACACTGGTTTGAAACTAAACCAACAAAGCCATGAGAAGCCCAGCAGGCCTGCTAGGACTTGCTACATGACTGTTTTAACCATCGCAAATGGCGGTTGCATTGCACGGGCTGCTACAATATTTGAGCAAAGTTGTATAACAGGGTTTACCACATGCTTAAACATCCAGCAACTGTGCATTTGAACTGCATGCATTAGTAGGACCCCTCACGATGGGCAGGCGAGGGTCAAGGGGTGTAGTTAAATAGGCAAAATTGCAAAGGCTAACTCCAACCCACCACGAGCACACATGCTTCCATTTTAACCATTGTGGGTGTCAGGGTATCCGACTAACCTGCACTGGAATGAGCCTCTCTTCCTGATGTTTTGGCTCTGATTTGAATTGAACAACTCCTGCAAGTGTTTCCCATTGGGAAACCTGGCAACCAATGGAAAGTGGGAGCAGCCAGATTCAGCAGGTACATGCTTTTTATGGCACTGCTTGTGGGACAAGAGAAAAAGGAGTACTTCACCCCCTCCACCCCCCAACCTCCCATCCTGGCCCCTCAAACAAATGTTTTGCCACAATCAGCAAACAACCTCCCAACCCCACAATCTTTCTTGGTTCCCCCCATCCTTCCCCTCACCAACCCTTGAGGCTTTCTGGGAAATGGAATTAAAAATTTGAGGCTGACTGCATTCCTGGCATTTCCAAGTTTCCCTCCTGCAACCGTGCTCCCTCTCTCCCTTTTCACCTCCTCATAAATATTTGGGTCAATGATGTTGATCTCTTACTGAGCCACTGATGTTGAATCCAATACAAAATTTCAATCTAACAGCTCAGAAGAAAAGTAGAAAGAAACAATGAAAGACAGCTGACACTATGTTGAAAGGCATAACATTCTTTCAGGGTCTTTATGGTGGGTCTGCTCATAGTGTAAGATGCTACCTGAATCTTTCAAATGAATTACAACCTTGTAATGTCTCCAAGTCATTGGCATTTTTGAAGGGGAGACAGTGGCATAGTGGTAATGTCACTGGGCTAGTATTTCAGCGGCCCAGGCTAATGACATGTATTCAAATCCCACCATGGCAGCTGATGGAATTTAAATTCAATTAATTAATAGAAATTGAAAGCTAGTCCCAGAAATGGTGCCATGAAGCTATCATTGTCATAAAAACCCATTTGGGTCACTAATGTCCTTTAGGGGAAGAAATCTGCTGCCCTAACCTGGCCTGGCCTACATGTGATTCCAAACCCACGGCACCGTAGTTGACTCTTAACTGGCCTCTGAAATGGCCTAGTACTCAGTTGTGATGGGCAACAAATGCTGGCCTTGCCAGTGACACGCACATCCCATGAAAGAGTAAAAAAAGAATGTACACATTCATGGATGACTGTAACTATTGATACTGGTTGCAGCAGACATATTTAAGAACAGTATGTTATTTAGAGTTACAATGCAGAAACAGGTCAATTGGCCCAAACATTCCCTATTTATTCTTCACACCAGCAGTGGTCCTAAATATCTGCTTTGTTCACTTGTCCTTTTATACCCCTGCCTTCAGCCATCTATCTAACCTAACTTTATGATATAATCCCATCAAGGGCTCACTTTTAAAAAGCGATAACATTTCATTCAGAGACCATAGTTTGAAAAGCTAATTAATCAGAGGCATCATGGAGAACCTATGGAGATGTCATGGATCCAGGAATTGAAGCAAGTTTTGAAAAAAATGCTGACAAGCTGAAATGAATCCTTCAGCTACAGTCATCAACATCATCTGCCCCTCCTAGAAAACAAATCAAAGGTGGGTAAAACATCTGCTTTCTCACTGGCAGTTAGCCTTTCGACAGACTCTGTAAATATTCATCTAGCATAACTGTTTACAACTTTAAAATAAAAAGACTAATGCTAGAAAAATAAGCACAATATACAGCTGTACTATCTGTATCGATGACAGAGTTTCTTATGTGAGAGCTGAGATAATTAAAGTAGAATTCATCTTCCCGCCTACAGGTATGTAAAATAAAAGTTGACAGTATAGGGGAAACTGCAGACCTAGAAAAATCTTTGAAGGCCCCTGAGCACTATCTGCATTTACTATCACATGAAAAACCAATAACAGTTTTGCTTTCTATGTGACACTACACTGACAGTTGCCTTATCTTAACTTAATCTTAAGTCAGGATAAATGTATCACTACACTAACATATTCAACAATAACAATTGATCTGATATTCTACACATTTCTGCATTGACAGCCCTATTCTGTTCAGTAAACATTACAGCATCCATCTTAATTAGATCCCATATCTTTGCAATAAAACGTGTGGTGTGCCCAACATTCTATTGCATTATTTTGGGAGTGTAAGAGATTGTTAATATATCAAAACTATTCTCCAAGTACTATTAAATTACTGAAAGATGTAAACATATAACAATAAATATGCTCATTCATAATTTTCTTTTGGAGAACTTTATTAACATCATTTGAATGCAGATTCACTCTAAACTATTAAATTGCCTCTTATTCCCATATATAGATTTATCCTTGCTTCATTAGATCACTGAATCCAGTCACATGATTTAAAAATTTCTGAATCAATGACTATGATAAACAACCATATTGTCTGTCCAGCATAATTATGAATTGAAGTATTATGAATTCATTTTGATATCAAAATGAACCAAAATTAAAGAGGTTTCCTGAGAAAATGAACCTTATCAGGGTATGCATGAATTTTATTGTTTGTTATTTTCATGAATGCTAATGTTAATAGAAATTGTGTAGTAAGGGCCTCTTCAGTGCTCCTTGACTTAGTGACTGTCAACATCTCACACCATCCATTGTAATGCACCTTCTGAAAGCAAGTCAGTAATCAAGGGAATACAGTTCTTTGGTTGCATTACACAGCTGTGGGTGATCTCATTACTCTTGCTTTTCTAATTCTCTTTCGGATAGGTTCCAGAAGACCATAATAACTCAAAGGATAATTTCTGCTCATAACTCAACCTACCAGGAGCTACTGAGTTGAAACTCATTAACTCAGGATCAAAGAACTGCAAGTCTGTACATTGGACAAAAAATGAATACATTTTTAAGGGATTTAGATCAATCACATTAATGAAGATATTTCTATGTTAACCTTTTATTTAAGTTAATGACCTATTGTTCCTCTGTCTTGAAATGATTAGCAATTCATTACCATTATGACATGGTTGGTTTAAACCATGACCTCCATTTTAAATTGCCAACAGCACTGAGGCCTCAAGAGTAACCTCAATCAGGGCAGACAGACAACATATTATCAAAAATACCAGGGATTTTGTGTAAAGTAGCTTATTGAACCACAGTGATCTGTATAGCTGCAGATGGGCTTTCTATTATCTGAAGACGTATTTCAATGACAAAGGATCGTAAGGTTCGAGAATCAATTCACCTTCCTAAAGCCCCACAACACTTAGATACAGAATGCCAATGAGATTGTCCACCATAGCCAATATTGGATATGAAATTCTAACATAGAAGGCTTTAATAAAGACAGTCATCCATTTTTATTTAAGTGAATATATATGGCTAATTCAGCAATGGAATGCTAAACAGAGCATACTGTTGCATTCTAGGACCATGCTTTACTAATTTTGGTAAGTAAACCCACGTACCCAATTGATAAGGCACAGAATTCAGGCAGTGAAATATTTTCTGATATTTTGGAGAGTTCATACAGAGCATATGTGAGCCTTTTTACGCTTATTAAATTTAGTGCAGTGTATTTATATTGGACCCATGCTGAAATCAATGATATTTTTGACTTGTTCTCTCTCTCAGTGCTGCTTGCCCATTTATAACAGGAGCTTCTGGGACTTTCTGCTCCAGTCTTTAGAAGTTTGATTCTTAAAGCTGTGTTTGGTTGTTTACTATAAAGTTCTCTTTCTATTTTTTGAGCACTTGTTCGTGTGTGTGTGTGTGTGTGTGTGTGTGTGTGTGTGTGTGTGTGTGTGTGTGTGTGTGTGTGTGTGTGTGTGTGTGTGTGTGTGTGTGTGTGTGTGTGTGTGTGTGCACGCACACGCTTTTCCTCTCCCTTCCCTTTGTTGTGTTACTTTTTAAATGTTGTTCATCCATACCTTTCAGTTCTGATGAGCAGTATACACCTGAAACATGGACTTCTCTGTTCTCTCCACCGATGCTACTTGACCTCCTGAGTGTTAATGGTATTTTCTGTTTTTGTTTCAGATTTCCAGCATCTACAGTTTCTTTTATTCCGTCTCCTGAAGGGTAGTGAAGAATTTTGCATTTGAAGCAAACTGGAATGGATGTAGCACTGCATACCCATTCCAATGTCTCAGTGCAATCATAAAAAACCTTTTCTTTTATGGAACAATTCACATACATGTGTGCTGATACTGCAATCACTGGTTTCCCGTCTCTTGGGAATAAAACACAAAATGGATATACTCAGTTGTTAAATTCACATCATGATTAATGCTTCACTCTGCTCTCAAGTTGATACCTACAGATTGTTTCCCCTTTCTTATTTGTCAATTTTTTTGGTGCACTTTTTTGTAGCATTTAAACAGATAATCAAGTTTACTCTCCATGTCAGTCAGTGTTTTCCGACTTCATGAACATTGCTGTCTCCATTATCATGTAGTTTTCAATTCTTAAAGAGATGTCTTTAATGCTTTATTACTACCATTCATATTTTGTGGTACATTTATCATCTCTGCTGGATCTTATTACCATTAAGACACACATTTGGTAAACAAATCTGATCTACAAAATTCAGTTCTGGATGATGGCTGCCATTGTGAGCCAGGTAATTGGAAAAAACCTCTTAAGTCCACGTTTTTCATCAGAACTCTTAGCACAAATCTTGTTAATTTTAATAAATGAGGGATGAGAAAGGATCTTTTTATTACTTTTGAAACACCGTCTTCATTGCGAAATTCTTCTATTACCATCTCCAAGTGCAGTAGCTCTGAATACGCTTGACAAACACTTTAGTAGCTATTATTAATGCTTGATTGCAATCCCCAGGAACAAATTAGAAATCATGAATCCATGCTTAATCCTCTTTCTAATTGAAAAAGAAAGAAATTGGAACTATTCATAATCATTGGTGCAAAGGAAGTGCAATATAACATTCTACTTCATTGGATCAAGTTATTTTGAACTAAAGCCACTCTCACTCAGCCCTGTCAACTGCTTTCTCTACATCCAATGATAATATCACTGCAGTAGTTAAAAGGCTGCCATTTATAAAACAAAAGGTCTGCATTTATATCTTTCGGGATCATTGCAAAGTAATTCACTTACACTGAATTACTTTGACGTTCAGTGACTACTATAATGTAAGGAAAACAATCGATATCAATTTCTGTACAATTTCACACGTAGCTACAACCCTCCAAGATCTCTGCATTGCTCCAATTCTGGTCTCTTGTGCATTCCCCATTTTAATCGTTCCACTATTGGTGACCAAGCTTTCAACTGCCAAGGCTCTAAGCTCTGGACTTTCATCTGTAAACATCTCTGTCTCGTTATCTCTTTCCTCTTTAAAGCACTCCATAAAACCTACCTCTTTGATATTGGTCATGTGTCCTATTATCTCTTTATGTGGCTTAGTGCCAAATTTGGTTTGCTAATGCTCCTGTGAAGCATTTTGGGACATTATACTACATTAAAGGCACTATATAAATACAAATAGTTGCTGTTGTAGCTAGCAAACATCTTTTACATTTCTGATCCCACTGAACTCAGCAAAAAAGGAGTCTGGCACAGATGCTTGGACACAAGCACAAAGCTTTCCTTCCAAGGAGATAATATTTAACATTATGGGTGAATGGGGGAGAGCATCACATGACATTAAAAGGTTTGTAAGTTTGTAAAATGTTCAGAATATCCAATACATAGCCTCAAAACATTTTAAATTTTGCATCAGATTAAAGTTATACTGCACTCAGCACAGAGTCAATTCAGTGTAAGCCTATATCCTGACAATCAATTAGAAACTTATTATTACAGCACAGGATTCCATTCAGACTTTTCACACTAATTACTTTTGAAGTTTTTTTTAGATTTTAGAAAGAAAAAAAGTTAAGAACATAAGATCATAAGAAATAGGAGCAGGAGTAGGCCATTCGGCCCCTCGAGCCTGCTCTGCCATTCAATAAGATCATGGTTGATCTGATTGTGACCTGAACTCCACTTTCCTGCCTCTCCCCCATAACTCTTGACTCCTTTGTAGATCAAAAATCTGCCTAACTCAGCCTCCACTGCCTTCTGGGCAAGAGAATTCCAAAGATAATGACCCTCTGAGAGAAGAAATTCTTCCTTACCTCCATCTGAAAAGGGAGACCCCTTATTTTTAAACTGTGCCCACTAGTTCCAGATTCCACATGAGAGGAAACATCCTCTCAGCATCTAACCTGTCAAGCCCCCTCAGAATCTTATATATTTCAATAAGATCATCTCTCATTCTTCTAAACTCCAATGAGCAAAGACCCAACCTGCTCAACATTTCCTCATAAGACAACACCTTCATCCTTGGAATCAGACTTGTGAACCTTCTCTGAACTGCTTCCAATTTAAGTATCTCCCTCTTCAAGTAAGGAGACCATAACTGTACACAGTAATCTAGGTGTGGAGCCACCAATGCCCTGTACAGTTGTAGCAAGATTTCCCTACTTTTATACTCCATCCCAGTTGCCATAAAGGCCAACACTCCATTTGCCTTCCTAATTACTTGCTGTGCCTGTTGTGGGACGACCTTAAGAGCAGACCACCTTAAGACCCGAAAGTGAAGGTCACCAGAGGAAGTGATGTCATGTCACACATGACCAGGGAGTTGTGGATGTAGCCCGACATATTTGTTTAGATGTGGCTCATGCAGCAACTGTTTGTGTATATATGTTCTGGTTAAGTTATAATAAAAAGCCATGTTTTCTTTGGATATTACTTTCAGTCCTGTGAGTCTTACAATAGTTCACATATCCACGGAACAAGTACTATTACAGGACTGCAATGTTTGGGATATATTTTTCTGAATACCGCTAAACAGTACATCGTGGCAGCGTTTGATTATTTTTTCCTGAAGAACACACTAAGATAACACGGAACAGCTAATTGTCTACCTGGAGTTGCTGAAGATCCTGGAGAGCAGCTGGCAGGAGACCTACAACAGTGCAGTGAGCTAGGATCACAGACAGGACTCTGGGAGGTGTTGAAACTCTGAGTACAGTAAGCAATTTGTCAGGGGATTGGAGCTCTCAACGAATCAGCAGTGGGTCAAAAAATTTGCAAAGCAGTAGACTGTTTTAGTTTTCTCATTTTCTTTGCTTCGTGGGTGGCGTCTAAGCAGAAAAGAGAGGGAAGAACGCAACAGCGCCACTGGAAGTCCACAGCACAATGAGAAAGGCTGGTTGTGGCTGCTGCCAGCACTGCTAGGTGAAACTGGCTGCAGAGAACAAAGATGTCTCACAGTTTAAAATAAACCTTAGCAAACAGAAAGCAACTGTAGTGTCTCTCTAAATTTAAACTGTTTCTACAGTGAATAGAACTGTGTTTCCTGGATCAAAGAAGTGAGCGAACCAGAGAATCAATCTATCAAAATCAAGATCGCACTAGGCAACAAAGGCCTGCAATGGATCAATACATCAGGATTGTGAGCTGAGGATCAGAAGGACCCTAGCAAGATATGGACATTCCTGGAGCAGCAACTCTAGGTGAAGGTAAATTTCCAGTACATAGGCTTGAGCTTCTGGCCTACCAACAAAGGCAAAATGAGTCCATTGACCAGTTTGCTGCAAGGTGCAGACACAAAGCTCAATATAATGACTTTGCAGATATTGAATTGTTGGAATGGGTTATAGAGCTACTAATCACCTCTACTCCACTAGAGGCCTTTCAAAAAGACCTGCTAGAAAAGAAGAAATGGAACACAATAGATGCACTATTTAATGATGAAAGGTAATTTAAAGCCATCATAGTTGAGCACCAAGAGTTGCAAGCGTTGGAGGTTGCTACAATAATGGGTATGAACAAAGGCTCAGAAGTCTGCTAAGCCTTGTGGGAAATGTGGCCTGACTCATGCAATCTGCAGTTGTCCAGCGTACCAGGACCATTGCAAAGCTTGTGGCTTGCAAGGACATTGGGCAAGGCAGTGCCGAAGGCCGAGCTCAGATACTGCACACAGGAATGGTGGCAGATCACAGGCAGAGAGAATGTCTGCAAGACAGGAAGCAAAATGCAACAAAAGGTATGCCAACACACAACAAAAGCCCCAGCAGGTGCATCAGGTCACCAGAGAGACAGATTGTTAGGAGACATGGATGAAGAGTGTGCTCGTATGAACAGCGAGTAAACATTCCACATAGTTAACTTGGGTCAACATCTCAATACAATTAGGCAATCTGAGGCATTCACCACGATAGGGATTATATGTCCGCAGAAGCGTGGCAAGCATAAGTTCTGAGTCAAAACCGACACTGGAGCAAGTGCAAATATTCTACCCATCTGTATCTAAAGAAATGGAAATCTATGGTACGACCCATCACAGCTAGGCTAATTGGCTACAATGGTTCTCCAATCAAGTACATTGGAACGATAACCTTGCAGTGCAGCTATGGGAGCTCTGAATGGCTACCGCATGTGTTATATATTGTAGATACAACTGGGCCAGTTGTCGCAGGACTTCCAGTATGCTTAGCTTTACAAATTGCCACCATACATGAGGTCAATAAAACACCAAAGATGGTAGAAAATATCCAGGTCGAGTGTATCGGGTCGGTCCATATAAAGGACAACATTGACACGAAGAGGCGATATGACCGGAATTCTCTCCTTGGGTTTTGGTTCATTGCAGCAAGTACCCGAAGGCCAGAGGGATTGCCAATGATTGGTGATGTTGCCAGTCACCATTTTTCTCAGCTTTCTAAACAAAGGAAGATGAAGGCATTGTATGACAGGCAAGCAGGATCAGAATTTGCTCGATTGCAAGTAAGACAGAAGGTCAAAATCCTTGATCATGTGTTGGGAACTTGGTAGCCTGCAGCGGTTGATTGGATATGTGACCAGCGTAGATCATACGAGGTCCAGACACCCAATGGTGTGATTCTCAGACGGAACCGAAGTCAACTCAAAGAGTTGGATGACAACACCACATGTGACAACCCTGTGGCATCATGGACACGTTCAAAGAAGCTGAACGTACAGAGACTACGAGCACACAGGAAGAACATGCTAACTAGAGTTTTGAGTCACTCGAGTCTCAGAGGAGTCATCCAGATGAACTCAACTCTGCCAAGAGGTTTATGATAACAAGATCGGGATGAGTAAGCAAACATCCTCTACATTTTAGAGAGTATTAAATATACTTATTTGTTAATAGCATTTTGTTTTAATCATGTATAATTAGTCTGAACTGAAACATCATTGTATATTGTACATATGTTTTTATCTTTGGAAAAAAGGGCAATGTTGTGGGACGACCTTAAAAATGAACCATCTTGAGAAGCTGTAAGTGAAGGTCACCGGAGAAAGTGATGTTGCGTCACACATGACCAGGGAGTTGTGGATGTAGCCCGACAGAGTAAGATGTGTTTAGATGTAGCTTGTGCGGTAACTGTTTGTGTATATATTTTCTAGTTAAGTTATAATAAAAACCCGCATTTTCTTTGGATATTACTTGTAGTCCTGTAAGTCTTACAATAGTTCACATATCAAAGGACCATATAATATTACAGTGCCTACATGCTAACTTTTTGTGGTTCCTGTATAAGGACGCCCAAATCCCTCTGTACCGCAACATTCTGTAGTCTCTCTCTATTTAAATAATATTCTATTTTTCTATTCTTCCTGCCAAAGTGGACAACCTCACATTTTCCCACATTATACTCCATTTGCCAAATTTTTGCCCACTCACTTAACCTATCTGTATCCCTTTGCAGACCCTTTGGAGTGGATATTTAAAGCCCACTGAGTGCAGGCATGGAGGCGAACACAGTTTGAATATCGCATTCACAGAAGTCAGCACTGCGAGCTGCCACCTCCAGAATGTGATACCATTTTTAAAGAGATGTCGGCAACGAGGAAATGGGTCGGGCACACGCCTCTGATTAATTGCCTGTTGACCTCATTGAAGAGCTCATGAACTGATTTGTCAGCAGTAGTCTTTAATTTTTATCGTCTGGGACTGTGGTGGACGTCAAGAGGGGAACACTATAGGGTGTTCAAGATGTGAGCACAGTGGGGGGCCATGAAGACTATGGGAAGGGCTGATTAAAATACTGCAGAGGTCCAAAAGAAAGCTCAGCTGCTCCAAAACTGCCACAGAGGGGACATTGCTGCAGCTGTAAGACTTGGTTTTCTCAGTGGTGAGTGGCAGGAAACTGGAAAGGGACATAAGCTGCTGGCATCACTTAGGCACCTGGGGTTGGCGGGGAAGGCCTGGTGAACAAACAAAACCCAGCTGAGGGGGTTCAGATCGGACAGGCTACTCCGACATTGAACAGAGCATCCAGGACGAGCTGCAGCAGATGCCACCTCCTGGATTACAGGAGGCCAAAGGAGCACAGCGGGGGTCTGCAAGAGGATGAAGACTAGCCAAAACATCAGTTGCACAGCCCAAGAGTCAGCTACCTGCAAATGACAGCATGCCAGTGCCAAAGGAGGCCGCGCCTATTCAGGCAGATGGTTTCGGTCCTGTGTGCTCTGATCCAAAATGACCTGAGGCCTCACGGCCCACCATGCAGTCCCCGACCGGCAGCTGTCAAGTTCTCTATCACCCTAAACTTCTATGCAATCGGGTCACTCCAAGGTTGAACTGTAGACTGAGGTGGTATCTCACAGTCGACATCTCATTAGGCCATCAGGCAGGTCACGGATATCCTTTTCAGGAGGGCAGGGACTACACCCACTTGGACACAGATGGGCCTGCACTGGCACAGAGAGAATTGGGTTCAGCCTCCATCACTGGATTCCCAGGTGAAGGGTATCTTTGCTTTTGCCCATATGATCATCAAGGCATCCAGTGACCCGCTTGCTTTCCTGGTAGCTGCCATGTCTCCTCCATCCTCTGCCAGTCCAGGCGGCCTCAATACTACACTCCATCACCCAAAGTGCATGGATGGTTCCAAGGGAACAAGGAAAATCCCTGAGGAGTTGGCTACTGATGTCTTTACAGGAGCCCCAGACAGAGGCACAGAGGCTAAAGAACCAATGCCACCTGCTCAGCAGACCAACTATTAAGCAGGCCATTGGGTTTCTGAATATGCAGTTCCGATGCCTGAATTGGTCTGTTGGCACCTTCCAATACCCTACTACAATGGTCTCTATCATTGTGGTTGTCTGCTGCACTCTCCATTAATTGGTCCTCCAAAGAGGTGTGGACCTGGAGGACACTGAGAGGTGCCCCTGCTGCACGACAAGGTAGCCTTCTCCTGTTACCCCCTGGAAAGAGGACATCTGTCCTCTCCATCATGGCCTCCAATATTAGATCCAGGTGCGCATTGATGAAGTGAGGCTCTGCTCTGCCCCTTATGCCAGGCCTCCAGCTCTCCTGTGACATCTCGCTTCCCTCTGGTGCTGTGGAAGGCAGATCTCTCCCTTAGGACAACCAGCAGCCTCAGTGATGGCTGCCATGGAAATCTACATGAACCCCACATTTGATCTGAACCACTGCCATTTTCAATCCCACAGCCTCTAAGAGGACAGGAAACTCATCTCCATACTAATTAAGGGCTTACCCATTTGAAAATTGCAATCTGAATAAGCTTCCCACAGGAGGCAGGTTACTGACCCAAACCCAAACCTGATTCCTGTTTTTAGTTTAGTGATACAGCACTGAAACAGGCCCTTCGGCCCACCGAGTCTGTGCCGACCATCAACCACCCATTTATACTAATCCTACACTAATCCCATATTCCTACCACATCCCCACCTGTCCCTATATTTCCCTACCACCTACCTATACCAGGGGCAATTTATAATGGCCAATTAACCTATCAACCTGCAAGTCTTTGGCATGTGGGAGGAAACCGGAGCACCCGGAGGAAACCCACGCAGACACAGGGAGAACTTGCAAACTCCACACAGGCAGTACCCAGAATTGAACCCGGGTCGCTGGAGCTGTGAGGCTGTGGTGCTAACCACTGCGCCACTGTGCCTCTATAATGAAAATACAGCCCTTTGTATCCTCCTCACAACTTGCATTCTTATCTATCTTTGTATCATCAGCATATTTGGCTACAGTTCACTCAGATCCTTCATCCAAATCATTAATATTGATTGTAAATAGTTGAGGCCCCAGCACTGATCCCTGTGGCACTCCATTAATTACAGTTTGCCAACCTGAAAATGACCCATTTATCCGAGCTCTCTGTTTCCCGTTATTCAGCCAATCCTCTATCCATGCTAATATATTAGCCCCAACACCATGAGCTCTTATTTTGTTGGTAACCTTTTATGTTACACGTTATTGAATGCCTTTTGGAGATCCAAATACACCACATCTACTGATTCCCCTTGATCCACCCTGCCTATTACATCCTCAAAGAACTCTAATAAATTCGTCAAACACAATTTCCCTTTCATAAAATTGTATTATGATTTTCTAAATGTCCTACTACCACTTCCTTAATAATGGATTCTAGCATTTTCCCAATGACAGATGTTAGGCTAACTACCCTATGGTTTCCTGCTTTCTGTCTCCCTCCTTTCTTGAATAGAGGTGTTACATTTGCAGTTTTCCAATCCGATGGGACCTTTCCAGAATCTAGGGAATTTTGGAAGATTGCAACCAATGCATCCACTGTCTCTGCAGCCACTTCTTTTAAGACCCTAGGATGCAGGCCATCAGGACCAGGGGACTTGTTAACCTTTAGTCCCATTAGTTTTCCTAGTACTTTTTCTCTAGTGATAATGATTGTTTTAAGTTCCTCCCTCCCTTTTGCCCCCTGATTTTCTTCTATTATTGGGATGGTTTTTGTGTCTTCTACCATGAAGACAGATACAAAATATTTGTTCAAAGTCTCTGTCATTTCCTTGTTTCCTATTATTAATTTCCCAGTCTCATCCTCCAAGGGACCAATGCTTAGTTTAACTATTCTTTTCCTTTTTAGCTACTTGTAAAAGCTTTTACAGTCTTTTTATACTTCTTGCTGGTTTACTCTCATATTCTAATTTCTCCCTTTTGTTTTAGCAATCCTTTGCTGGTTTTAAAAATTTTCCCAATCATCTGGTCTACCACGAATCTTTGCAACATTGTATGCCTTTTCTTTCAATTTGATACCATCCTTAACTTCTTTGGTTAGCCTCAGATGGCTCATTTCTTTCTCAATGAATTATATCTTTGTTGAAAGTTATGAAATATAAGGGTGGCGCAGTGGTTAGCACCACAACCTCACAGCTCCAGCGACCCGGGATCAGCTCTGGGTACAGCCTGTGCGGAATTTGCAAGTTCTCCCTGTGACTGCATGGGTTTCTGCCGGGTGCTCCAGTTTCCTCCCACAGCCAAAGACTTGCAGGTTGTTAAGTAAATTGGCCATTGTAAATTGCCCTAGTGTAGGTAGGTGGTGGGGATGTGGTAGGGAATATGGGATTAATGTAGGATTAGTATAAATGGGTGGTTGTTGGTCGGCACAGACTCGAAGGGTGTGTTTCAGTGCTGTATCTCTAAATAAAATAAAGTCTCCTTAAATGTCTGCCCCTGCTTCTCTACTGTTTTACCATTTATAAAGGTTGCTGCTGCTCCCTACATTTTTCTTGGCGTTGTCTTGCAGTGAAAATCATGTCCACTGTGCCTCTTGATGGACAGAATCCACATTCCGATTCTGGAAGGAGGTCTTCAGCTATGGGGAGGAGATAGTTAAGAAGGAATCTTGCGATGACCTTCCCTGTGGCGGACAGCAGGGATACCCCTCTGTAGTTACCACAGTCGGTCTTCTCGCCTTTTTTGAAGATGGTCACAATTACAGCATCCCAATGATCCCCTGGCATGCTCTCCTCCTTCCAGATGAGGGAGATGAGACCATATCAAGAGTGTCTGTCTGCCGTATTTTAGAATTTCCGTGGGAATTCTGTCTACGTCGGCGGCTTTATACATGGTCTTCTTTGACCTCATAAAAGACCTTCGACTCTATCAACTGGGAGGGATTATGCAGCATCTTCCTCAAATTTGGCTGCCCAGTGAATTCATCAGCATCCTCCGCCTGCTGCACGATGACATGCAAGCTGTAATCCTTGCCACCCGATCAGCCACTGAACCAATCCGAGTGCAAACTGGGGTCAAGTAAAGCTGTGTCATCGCACCAATGCTCTTTTCCATCTTCCTCGCCGCAACACTCCACCTCATCTCCTTGAAGCTCCCTGCTGGAGTAGATTTACTCTACTAGCTTTTGTTATGTTTACATCCAACAATTATTTGAAATTCCTGTTTCAATAAAGAGGTAAATTAGGTTTCTTGCAGTTTTACACAGGGATATATTAACACTCAGAGTACCTGTCGCTAGTTAATTCGGTAGCTAGCTTAAACTGGTTTCTGAGCTATACAAAAGCTCTAGCAGAGCTGACACAGCATTGTTTTCAGAGTATAAATTCATGGGACTCTCAGTGTTGCTTGTCTGCATTGAGTGCTGCTGGAGGGCACAGAGTGTTAATAAGGGAGTTTGGTAATTGCGAGAGTTTGGGAAGGAAGGGAACTATAAATTAAGAAGCAAATAAATTTGAGTGCACAGAGTGTAAAGTGGGAGTTTGGTGCATGAGGAAGGGGCTTTTTTCTTTCTTTCTTTCTTTCTTTTACCTTTTTTCAGCCTCCGGTAGCTGCCTCTCTCTTCGGTATAGGGGAAGAAGTTGATTGGCGAGTAACTGGTAAGTTATTTTACTTGTCATTGTAATAAAAAGTTTTTAAAGTTACGTTACAGCATGTCAGCTTGGCCAAGTGAAATGTACATCCTGCGGTATGTGGGAAGTCATGTCCTAGATGAACACATCTGCAGGAAGTATCACCAGCTGCAGAAGCTTGAGCTCCGGATTTCAGAACTCGGGCGGCAGCTGGAGTCAATGTTGTGCATCCGCGAGGCAGAGGACTATGTGGATAGCATGTTTAGGGAGGTGGTCACACCGCAGGTTAGGAGCATGCTGGCAGAGAGGGAATGGGTGGCTGACAGGCAGTCTAAGAGAACCAGGCAGGCAGTGTAGGAGTCATAACATAAGAACATAAGAAATAGGAGCAGGAGTAGGCCATTCAGCCCCTCAAGCCTGCCCTGCCACTCAATAAGATCATGGCTGATCTGTCCCAGGCCTCAAATCCACTTTCGGGCCTGCTCCGCATAACCCTCGACTCCCCAAGATGTCAAAAATCTATCTACCTCCTCCTTAAATACATTTAGTGACCTAGCCTCCACAACTCTCTGAGGTAGGAAATTCCAGAGATTTACCACTCTCTGAGAGAAGAAATTCCTTCGCATCTCAGTTTTAAATGTGTGACCCCTTATTCTGTAACCATGTCCCTTAGTTCGAGTCCCCTGAGTCTATCTTGCTTGCTAATCAATTTTCCATTTTGGATACTGGTTAGAGCGATAGTTCCTAGGGGGAGTGCAGCCAGAACAAAGTCCATGGCACCACGGGTGGCTCGGCTGCAGAGAAGGGGAGAAAGAGGAGCGTAAGAGCAATAGTGATAGGGGATTTGATAGTCAGGGGATCAGACAGGCATTTCTGCAGCAGGAAAAGTGACTCCAGGATGTTGTGTTGCCTCCTTGGTGCCAGGGTCAAAGATGTCACGGAGCAGCTGCCGCACATCCTTCTGGGGGAGGGTGAACAGCCAGAAGTCGTGGTCCACATTGGTACCAATGACATAGGTAGGAAGAGGGATGAGGTCCTGAAAGCAGATTTTAGGGAGTTAGGAAGGAAATTAAAAAGCAGGATCTCCAATACAGTAATCTCAGGATTACTCCCAGTGCCACGTGCTAGTGAGCACAGGATTAGGAGGATTGATCGATTGAACAAATGGCTGGAGAATTGGTGTAGGAGGGAGGGCATCAGATTTCTGAGGCATTGAGACCAGTTCTGGAGCAGGTGGGACCTGTAGAAGATGGACGGGCGACACCGTAACAGGACCGGAACTAACATCCTCGCAGAGAAATTTGCTAGTGTTGTTGGGGACTGATTAAACTAACTTGTCAGGGGGATGGGAACATGAAGGGTATTTCAAATTGGAATGAAGTAAAGCTGGTAACAGGAGGTAGAAAAGTAGCAAGTGACATTAGAAGGCAGGCGAAACAAAGGCGAGCATCAATTAGGCTTAGAATGCAGAATAATGTCAAGAAAACAAGGTTAAGGGCACTCTACCTGAATGCACACAGCATTCGCAACAAGATAGATGATTAAAAGGCCCAAATAGAGGTAAATGGGTATGATCTAATTGCCATAATGGAACTGTGGCTACAGGGTGACCAAGATTGGGAACTGAACATTCAAGAATATTCGACATTTAGAGACATTTGAACAGATCTAGCAATGCAAAACTGGACATCCATGAGGTGCTGTGGGCCATCAGCAGCAGCAGAATTGTACTCAACCACAATCTGTAACCTCATGGCACAGCATATCCCCCACTCTACCATTACCATCAAGCCAGGAGACCAACCCTGGTTCAAAGAAGAGTGCAGGTGGGCATGCCAGCAGCAGCACCAGGTATACCTCAAAATGAGGTGTTAACCTGGTGAAGCTACAATCCAGGACTACTTGCATGCCAAACTCCGTAAGCAGTATGCAATAGACAGAACTGAGCGATCCCATAAGCAATGGATCAGATCGAAGCTCTGCAGTCCTGCCACATCCAGCCGTGAATGGTGGTGGACAATTAAACAACTAACTGGAGGAGGTGGCTTCACAAATATTCCCATCCTCCATGATGGGGGAGCCCAGCACATCAGTGCAAAAGATAAGGCTGAAGCATTTGCAACAATCTTCAGCCAAAAGTGCCAAATGGATGATCCATCTCGGCCTCCTCCTGAAGTACCCAGGATCACATATGCCAGTCTTCAGCCAATTCGATTCACACCACATGATATGAAGAAATGACAGAAGGTACTAGATACTGCAAAGGCTATGGGCCCTGACAACATTCCTGCAACAGTACTGAAGACCTGTGCTCCAGAACTTGCTGCGCCCCTAGCCAAGCTGTTCCAGTACAGCTACAACACTGGCATCTACCCTGCAACGTGGAAAATTGCCCAGGTATGTCCTGTCCAATAAGAGCAGGACAAATTCACCCAGCCAATTACCACCCCAACAGCACTGTGGGTGTACTCTTGACTATCATGAAAGTGATGGAAGGTGTCATCGACAGTGCTATCAAGCGGCACTTGCTTCGTAATAACCTACTCAGTGATGCTCAGTTTGGATTCCGCCAGGGCCATTCAGCTTCTGACCTCATTACAGCCTTGATTCAAACATGAACAAAAGAGCTGAACTCAAGAGGTGAGGTGAGAGTGACTGCCCTTGACATCAAGGCAGGATTTGACTGAATATGGCATCAACGAGCCCTAGCAAAACTGGAGTCAATGGGAATCAGGGGGAAAACTCTCCGCTGGCTGGAATCATACCTAGCACAAAGGAAGATGATTGTGGTTGTTGGAGATCAATCATCTGAGCTCCAGGACATCACTGCAGGAGATCCTCAGGGTAGTGTCCTCGGCCCAACCATCTTCAGCTGCTTCATCAATGACCTTCCTTCAATCATAAGGTCAGAAGTGGGGATGTTCGCTGATGATTGCACAATATTCAGCGCCATTCGTGACTCCTCAGATACTGAAGCAGTCTGTGTAGAAATGCAGCAAGACGTGGACAATATCCAGCTTGGGCTGATAAGTGGCAAGTAACATTCGCGCCACACAAGTGCCAGGCAATGACCATCTCCAACAAGATAGAATCTAACCATCTCCCCTTGACATTCAATGGCATTACCATCACTGAATCCCCACTATCAACATCCTGGGGGTTACCATTGACCAGAAACTGAACAGGAGTAGCCATATAAATACCGTGGCTACAAGAGCAGGTCAGAGGCTAGGAATCCTGCGGCGAGTAACTCACCTCCTGACTCCCCAAAGCCTGAGCACCATCTACAAGACACGAGTCACATTCACAATTGGATGGAATACTCTCCACTTGCCTTGATAGGTGCAGCCCCAACAACACTCAAGAAGCTCGACACCATCTAGGACAAAGCAGCCCACTTGATTGGCACCCCATCCACTAACATTCACTCCCTCCACCTCTGATGCACAGTGGCAGCAGTGTGTACCATCTACACGATGCACTACAGCAATGCACCAAGGCACCTTAGACAGTACTTTCCAAACCCGAGACTTCTACTACCTAGAAGGACAAGGGCAGCAAATGCGTGGGAACTCCACCAGCTGCAAATTCCCCTCCAAGCCACACACCATCCTGACTTGGTACTATATCGCTGTTCCTTCACTGTCGCTGGGTCAAAATCCTGGAACGCCCTTCCTAACAGCACCGTGTGTGTACCTACCCCACATGGACTGCAGCGATTCAGAAAGCAGCTCACCCCAACCTTCTCAAAGGCAATTAGGGATGGGCAATAGATGCTGGCCTGGCCAGCGACACCCACATACTATGAATGAATAAAAAAAAATTCAGCAAGATGATGGGAGGGATAGGAAATTATATTTAAGAGAAGAAACTTATGATACTGAACTAATTCTACTGGAGCAAAGAAAGCTATGAGGAATGTTGCACTAATGCACTTTGTTAAATGATAATTTTCTTTCGTCTACTGACTGGAGATTTGAATTTATATTTTCTTAAAAGACATTTGAAAAAGATAAGCTGCCAACAACGTCACCCTTTCAGCTGAAGATGATCACTTAGTTTGCAACACTGTATCATACATTGCAAAGGAATGTGTTGAGGGAGACAAAATGTCTGTGCAATTCCCAGCAATAACCAAGACCCAGCAGTTGAAAGGAACTGCTTGTTTTCCTTCTTTTAACAAGAAGAAATATTGCTAACTGCTATGTTTGAATCAGAGTGACTGTCATGTGACAAGCCCCTCCTCATTTGTGGTTTTAAGCTGGTGTTTTCTCTTCAGCAGAGGAGAAGCAACTGGACTCTGACATGTGCAGACCCTAAGTGGGGGTCCCGCTCTCGCGTTCTCTCTCTCTCTCCATTCCAGCTTGAAAGCTTTCAAATCCTGCTTGTTGACTGACCACCTTTGCATACTCCGGCTACAATCCAAAACCCTGTTGGATAAAATCATCAGCATTGCTGTCTCCAAAGAGACTCACCGAAACAGTCAGCTACCTCGTCAAACTTAAAGCCTCAGGACCACTGAATTCAGCTAGAAGTCAGCCAAATCACCAAACTCCACAGACTGTATACCTTTTGTTTTATGGACTCTAACTCAACCAATCTACCTTTCCCCACTCTATAACCTATTTGTGTGTGTGTAAATTTCTAGTGTGTGTGTGAGTGAAAGTTGGCATGTTGCTTATTATTTTATTAGCTCGATTTAGGTACAATAAAGTTAACTTCTTTCTTTGTTAACTCAAGAAAACTTGTCCTATTGGTTCTTGTTATGATCATCGCAAGTAAGTAATTAAACATCTACTGAATTGGCCAGTACATCCCCTTTAAGAAAGAATTAAACCTGCTGTGGTCTAACAAGGAGAGGGAAAAGAGGGAAGTCCTTCAACGCCTCGTCACTTGACCATAACAGAAATTTGGGGGCTCATCCGGGAACAAACCCAAAGACAAACAGGAAATTGGAAGCAGGAAACCAAATTGATCCCTAGCAATAATTTAAAAACCTCAACATAGGTTTTCCTGTGGTTTTCAGTGCTAGAGTACTAGAATGTCCACATTCGAGGCCAGTACCTTCCTAGAACAGAGGAAGTAACTTGGTATCGGAGGAAGGTATATGCCCATACCTTTATACTGGGTGCATCTGAAGTGCAACCTTGTTTCAGGACTGGTAGCTGTGGGGTTGTCCCTAGTTTATCTGTGGGCAGGTCGACCTGCTCCTTGGGTAATGATCTGACGGGGGTGAAGGTGGTAGCTTCCCCAGTGGTTTTAGAGAGCCAAAAGAGGTCAGGGAGAAAGTTACAGGAAAAGGTCCCTGGCATTTTTCCTGACTGTGTGGCAACCCAGTCCATGGCCAAACAAGCTCTGTCAGAAGAGGCTGAACTGGCACTGCACATAGATGACCCTACTGTCTGGTTATCTGAAACTTTCTTTGGGAAGTTCGAGGACCCAGAGGATGGGTTAAACAGATCTTCCTTGGTCAAGGCTCAGTAAGCCAACCCAAGGTTAAAAAAGTTTGCACAGACTGCCCAAACTGAAGCTGAAGTAGACGGAGTTCCAGACTGCTACCATTGAAAGGATGAGGTGCTGATGAGGAAGTGGAGACCTCCTCACAGACCTGCAGATGAAGAGTGGACAGTGGTTCCTCAAGTAGTGGTGCCACCGAGGTACCGTAGGGAAATATTGAGAATAGCCCACGAGATTCCAACGGTTGGACATGTCGGTTTCAGAAAAACCCAAGCCCGCATAAGACAGCATTTTTACTGGCCACAACTCCACAAGGATATGATGGAGTTCTATAAGACTTGCCACACGTGCCAGGTTGTGGGGCAGCCTCAACCGGAAAGAAAACCTGCACCCCTAATTCCCATACTAGCTTTTGGGGAACCATTCAGCAGAGTGTTGGTGGGTAGTGTGGGACCCCTGCTGAAAACAAAAGGGAGCTACCAGTATCTTCTCACCATTATGGATGTGGCTACTCGATTTCCAGAGACTATCCCTCTAAGGGCTATCTCTACCAAGGTAGTGCTGGAGGGGCTAACCCAATTCATCACCCAATATGGGCTGCCTGCTGAGATCCAGTCGGATCAGGGCACAAATTTTATGTCCAGTATTTTTGAAAAGATCATGGGTAATCTGGGCATAATCCAGCTAAAGTCCTCAGCCTACCACCCACTGGCACAAGGGGTTTTGGAGCGGTACCACCAGACCCTAAAGGCAATGATTAGGGCATTCTGCCATAACTGAGACAAAGGGCTGTGATTTCTTCTGTTTCCTACCAGACACTCACCTAATGTGTCCATTGGCTTTAGTCCCTTTGAATTAGTTTATGGATACGAGGTGAGTGGTCCTCTAAAACTAATCAAGGAGAGGTTTCTGGGACACAGGAACAAATCTTCTCTGTTAGACTACATCTCCATGTTCCAAGAACAGCTCATGAGAGCCTGTGTGATGACTCAGGAACACCAAAAGTATCTCCCAGAGAGTTATGAAAAGGCAAGAGGATAATCATACCAAGGCCAGAACATTTCAGCCAGGAGACCATGTGTTAGTGCTATTACCAATACAGGGAGAACCATTGAAATCCTGGTTCAGTGGCCCGTACAGAGTAATAAAGAGAATTAGACAGGTGAATGATATAATTGAAACCCCAGATTGTAGTAAAAAGCAAAAGCTGTGCCACATCAATATGTTAAAATGGTATCACAGCCGGCAAGGGGACAAACAAGCACAAGTCTGTCAGGCAGTCAGAAAAGAGGAGGGCGAAAGAGACAGTGAGGACGAGTTAGAGGGAGGCCTGGAGGATTCGCAAATCGAACTCCCTACCACGCGGTTAGCTAATACTGAAATGTTAAGGAAATTAGGCACCGTACTCTCCTATTTAAACACAGAGAGTAGACCTACCAAGGTTGCTCACAGAATTAAAGGGATCGGCAGGGACAAACCTGGGTGCACAACCTAACTCTACATAATGTGGATGTAGGAGAGACCCCTCCCATAAAACAAAATCCCTATCACCTCGGTCCCAGGAAACTGACCCAGGTTTGGGAGGAAATTCAGACTGAAGACCTAGAAATTAAAGATTTAAATTCTGAAGGGAAATATAGAAAAGCTCATAAGTCAAAGGAAAACTTTAAACCCAAAAAGGATTTTGTGGCAGATTTGGAGGGTGGTGATGGTGGTGGTGATTGCAAGTCAAGTATCCTAACTGAGGAGGAATTGTGAGCCAGGCTGGATGAGCACAGGAAAGAAAAACATGTAGAAAAAACACTGGATGACCTTCATATAAAGTTATGAACAACTTTGAATCCAGGGTTGAGTTCACTGATATGGAGGAAACTGGAAAAGGAAGATATTGTAGTATTACACAAAGAAATTCAGTATATGCTGGAGCACAAGCTGATTGTGCCCGGTCAAAGCAGTTGGAATTCCCCTGTTGTGCTCGTGCACAATCCCTGATGAAAAAAAAACTAGAGTATGGCCATGACAGTGAGACTGGTGAGTGTGTGTTCCTGTTGTCACATTTCATTTTGCATGGTGGGGAGGTGTTAAACCAATGTGTTTTGTTGAATGATAATTTTTTTTAGTCCACTGACTGGAGATCTGAATTTATATTTTTTTTAAAAGACATTTTTAAAAAGACAAGCTGCCAACAAAGTTATCCTTTCAGCTTAAGATGATCACTTAGTTTGTAACACTGTATCCTACGCTGCAAAGGAATGTGTTGAGGGTGGCAAAATGTCTGTGCATTTCCCAGCAAGAACCAAGACCCAGGAGGTTTAAAGGAACTGCTTGTTCTCTTTCTTTTAGCAAGAAGAAGAAATACTGCCAACTACAATGTTTGAATCACTGAGTGACTGCTATGTGACAAGCCCCTCCTCATTTGTGGTTTTAAGCTGGTGTTTTCTCTTCAGCAGAGGAGACGCAACTGGACTCTGACATGTGCAGACCCTAAGTGGGGGTCCCGCTCTCCCTCTCTCTCTCTCTCCATTCCAGCTTGAAAGCTTTCAAATCCTGCTTGTTGACTGACCACCTTTGCATACTCCAGCTACAATCTGAAACCCTGTTGGAGGAAATCATCAGCATCGCTGTCTCCAAAGAGACCCACCGAACCTATCACCTACCTCTTCAGCATTAAAGCCTCAGGACCACTGAATTCAGCTAGAAGCCAGCCAAATCACCAAACTCCACAGACTGTATACCTTTTGTTTTATGGACTCTAACTCAACCAATCTACCTTTCCCCATTCTATAACCTATTTGTGTGTGTGTAAACCTCTAGTGTGTGTGAGACTGAAAGTTGGCACGTTGCTTATTATTTTATTATTTTCATTTAGGTACAATAAAGTTAACCTCTTTCTTTGTTAACTCAAGAAACCCTATCCAATTGGTTCTTGTTATGATCATAGCAAGTAAGTAATCAAACACCTACTGAATTGGCCAGTACATCCACTTTAAGAAAGAATTAGACCTATTGTGGTCTAACAAGGAGAGGGAAAAGAGGGAAGCCCTACAACCCCTCCTCACTTGGTTGTAACAGGAGATTTATAGAGATTTGTAAAGATATGAATAATTTTCATAGAATGAATTGGGACTTCCTGGTCCAGCAGGCAGCAGGACCTGTCACAAGAGGCAGCAGAGGTCTGCGACTGCCTGCCTGGAAAAGAGGTTTTTTTGTACTGGTGACAATTATCAATGCAGATCCTGGCTATTAATGTGTGTCATTTCCTTGATACTTAATGATCTTTTGACAAGGAAATGAATGATTGTAGTGTCAATATGACAAGTCTATCAAGAAATAATTCGCAGTACATATTAGTAATTTAGATTAATTTGAGTGTCATTCAATTAATGATTTTTCTTACATTCATTCTTTGGATGTGAATATCGCTGGCTAGGCCAGCATTTATCAGCCATCCCTAATTGCCCTTAAGAAAGTGGTGATGAACTACCTTCTTGAACTGCTACAGTCCTTGGGGTGTAGGTACACCCACAGTGCTGCTCGGGAGGGAGTTCCAGAATTTTGGCTCAATGACAGTGAAGGAACGGTGATCTAGTTCCAGGGCAGTCACTCAGAGAATGCCCTCCAAAGAGAATGGGTGGTCAGGAAAGTCGATGCTCATAGTCTGGCCCTGAGGACCCGGCAGCAGTGCCACAAGAAGTTAAATCACTGCACACAGGTGGGCAATGTCAGTGAATACATCTTCACATCTCACATCCACATCTCCTACCCACCAAACCACCAGCTTCTCTTGCTGCTCAATTCACCACACCCCCATCACTCACTCCCATCACTCACCCCCATCACTCAGCCAGCAGCACTCCCTGGCACTCAGGACTCATGCCTAACATCTAGATACTCCATCTCACCCTCACACACCTATCAGTGCTGTAAGCCTCACACCCACCTCTCACTACCTCCACATAGATCCAGCTATTCAGCAATGGCAGGCACATCATCCAAACACAGCGCTCACAGTCACTGGCATTCTATCTCTCTCTTGCAGGGCAAGATGGCATGAAATACAAGGTAGCAGCAGAGAACCAGCAGGGGACAGACATGCCTTCATCCACTGAGTCCCACAGAGGAGATGCTGCTCCACATCATGGGGCCACCTGTAACAGAACCCGTAGCATCCCGCATTGGCGAGATTATCCAGGATAATGGTATTTTACTGCCTTATTGCCCTTCTCAATTTTCACCTCACCTCATCCTACTATCTGGCAAAATGTGCAAGCTGCAGATAGCATGACCATGGACTTCTTGCTATACACCTCCCCACTAACCCTCCTTCACCCCAATCCTCCCTTTCTGATTCATATATTCAAGAACTGCTGCCTGCCCAGACACATCAGCCCCAGGAGGAAGAGATAGAGCTGCACCACACCTCAGGAAGAAGGACCCTCACTTGACCCTTCACTCATGGCCACCAGCTCAGGTACTGGCTCTGCGCACTTTGGAGGCGAATATAGAGTCAGCATCTGCAAGTGATGATTCACTGGGCATGAGTAGTCTGCAGCCAGGCCAGGAGGAAAGGTTAGCTTGTCTGTCAGCTCCATGGAAGGTGAAATCATAGACGAGTTCAGCTGGAGACTCAGATGAGGACTTCAATGGGTGGCATACAGAAAAATGCTGATGAACACACACACCTAGATGCTTCATGCATTGGCAGGCCTGCAGACAGCCTCCTGTCACTGCCAAGGAATATGGGAGAATCCGGCTCCAATGTGGCACAAGACACATAGAGTTTGGAGCCCATCCTTTCCACAGTGGAAATGGCGACACTAGCAGACTCAACCATGATGGAGTGTCTACATAGTCGCTGTCTCAGCTTTCCACTGCAGCACAGGCGAAAGCCACCAAATGGCTGGTATTTTACGTTGGGTGGGAGGCCCCACCCACCGACCAAAAAGTCGATGGTGAGCCCGCCTCCGCCGGGCCTGGGGAGCCACGCTGGGATTTTCCGCTCCCAAGGCCATTAATTGGTATTGGGTGGGACTTTCACCTCCTTGAGGCAGGAAGTCCTGCCTAATGGAGCTGCCAGCCAAAAAGCAGGCCAGCAGCTCTTAGTCCTTGCAACGCCTCCGGGAGCAATGGCCACTGCTGGAACTACACCCAGCCATTGGAGCCAACAGGAAGGACGGCCCCAGAATTCAGGGAGGTTTTTAGGGCCTCACTGGGGACCATCGGCCGGGCTCTGGCGAGGCAAGGGGGTGTCAATTAGGGAGGAAGGAGGGAGTGTTGTCCATTGGGGGTGGTTGGGGCTTTGGGTGCGGTCCTCCGTGGGGCACAGGGTGCCCGATCAGGAGGCCCCCCTCCCCCCAGCCTGCAAGAAGGCCACCTGGTTTTACCAGGTGGGGTTCTTGAGGCTTTCCCATCTGGCCGCCGAGGATAAAATACACGCGACGGTGGGAGGAGGCCCTTAAGTGCCAGTTAATTGGCCACTTAAGGGCTTTGATTGACCTGGAGTGGGCGGGCCACCGCCCCGTGTAAAATTGCAGCAGGAGCGGGAGGGGGTTGGGAACGGCCCCCCTGCCTCCCACTCAATTTTAAGCCCCGCCCCCCGCCACCAGCCCGCACATTGGGAGGCTAGAACATTTTGGCAAATGTCTCATTGCCACAATGGAAGCTCAGTCAGAGGTCCCTGAGATCCATGCTTGCTGTCATGTAGGCTCAGTCTGCTGCCAACATGGCTGCAGATCTCAGTAATCAAAGGGGCTTGCAGGCTCTCACAGCAGTTCAGCAATCTGTCCTCTAACAGATTACTAGGATTGCTGAGGTGCCGCCCTGGGAAACTGGCAGTGGCTCTATGGGGCACAAACTTGCTGTCCTCTCTCAGGATGGCAGCTTTCATGCTCCCACTGCTGCCAGTCTGTCAGTGCCCAGACTGCTGCCTCCCATGCCCAAGTAGTGCATTCTGAAGTTATGTCCTCAAAGCCAGAACTGTTTGAGGGCATCCTGCAAAGCCATCTGCAGTCTCCTCCACTGAAAGTCAGTAGCCTTCCATCTGCCAGTGAATACCTTGCATCTGTTTTTACCAAGGAAGAAGATGCTATCCAAGTCACAGTGAAAAAGGAGGTAATTAATGCACTAGAGGATTTAAAATTGTTAAGGAGGAGGTATTAGATAGGCTCCGTATACTTATGTTGATAAAACACCAGGACCAGATGAGATACATCCAAGGATACTGAGGGAAGTGAGAGTGAAAATTACAGAGGCACTGGCCATAATTTTCTAGTTTTCCAGGGGACTCCTGACAGCTGCCTCTGCCTCTAACTCCTGCTCCTGCTCACATGTGATGTGATACTCACCTTGTGCCGCAGTTGTAAAGGCACCTGAGGCCCCACCGAGTTGCATGTATTTGCGCCAGTCGAGGATGCGCTAGACTCAAATGCAAGCCATTCTCTGAGGTCACTGCAGCCTCCACAATCAGTTGTTGATGATCCAATGGTATTGATCCTGTGTAAAAGAGGAAGCATCATTTACTCAATCCCTTTCGTCTCAGCAGCTGTGTCAGCAGGCATCAGGCAGCACATTCATTGGCATCTACTGGAAATGACATCACAGAGTTGGAACGTTCTCCAAAGCGTTTCCATGGAGCAGTCAATAAACTTTCACCCTCTCTCTGCCACACACCAATTTCGCTGTCAACTACTGCTGGCGCTGCTGCCACTCTGCCAAGGTCAAGGGCCCCAAACTCCAGGGGCATCAAGGTTGTCAGTTTGGCCACTCCAGCCCTGTACAACTTCTTTCACAGGCGTTGTGTGCTCGTTTCTCCTGCAATGTGAGAATGAAGCTAACAGGAAACAGAGAGTAGGCATAAATGGGTCATTTTCTGCTTGGCAAGATGTAACGAGTGGTGTGCCTCAGGGATCTGTGCTGGAGCTTCAACATTTTACAATTTATATAAATGACTTGGATGAAGGAACCAAAATTATTGTTGCTAAATTTGCTGATGACACAAAGATAGGTAGGAAATAAGTTGTGAAGAGGACATAAGGGGACAACAAAGGGATATAGATCGATTAAGTGAGTGGGCAAAGACCTCGCAAATGGAGTATAATGTGGGAAAATGTGAAATTGTCCACTTTGGCAGGAAGAATAAAAAAGAAGCATATTATTAAATGGTGAGAGATTGCAGAGCTCTGAGATGTAGAGGGATCTGGGTGTCCTAGTGCATGAATCACAAAAGGTTAGTCTGCAGGTTCAGCAAGTAATTAAGAGAGCTAATAGAATGTTATCATTTATTGTGATGGGAATTGAATACAAAAGTAGGGACGTTATGCTTCAGTTCTACAAGGCATTGGTGAGATCACATATGGAGTACTGTGCACAATATTGGTCTCCTTTTTTAAGGAAGGATGTAAATGCATTGGAAGCAGTTCAGAGGTTTACTAGACTACTACCTGGAATGGGTGGGCTGTCTTACGAGGAAAGATTGGACAGGCTAGGGTTGTATCCGCTGGAATTTAAAAGAGTAAGAGGCAACTTGATTGAAACATATAAGACCCTGAGGGATCTTGACAGGGTAGATGTGGAAAGCATTTTTCCTCTTGTGGGTGAATCTAGAACTAGGGGTCACTGTTTAAAAATAAGGGGTCACCGATTTAAGACAGAGATGAGGAGACATTTTTTCTCTCAGAGTCGTGAATCTTTGGAACGCCCTTCCTCAAAAGGTGGTGGAAGCAGAGTCTTTAAATATTTTTAAGGCAGAGGTAGATAGATTCTTGATAAGCAAGGGGGGAATGTGGAGTTGAGGTTACCATCTGATCAGCCATGATCTTGTTGACTGGTGGAGCAGGTTCGAGGGGCCGAGTGGTCTACTCCTGCTCCTAATTCGTATGTTTGTATGTTCATATGGAGAGGTCAGCTCCACTCTCAGAAGTGATGCTCCTGTCAATGCAATTGCCCATTACCATCTTCCCAAACCTTACTTCGCTTTGCTCACCTCCCTCGTGTAAGGGTTGGCAATGGGCAATAATCTCCTCAGTGTACCTAATCACTGCCTGCCTTGAGGCCCTCCTGCTCAGAGGTGTGCCGTCCTTGTAAGATACTCATGGCTAACCACTTGGCTTTGCTTCATACTAACCCTGCCAGAAAGAATAAGGTCGTTGAAATGATTCTTGCACTGGACCCAAGTCCTGCTAACCACACTGAGGCTGCTGACCTCTCTGGTGACTTCCAGCCAATCCTCCTTTGCTTGCCTGGCAGGACTTCTCCTGCCGCTCTCCGGAAACAAAATGTTCTTCCTAGCTTAAACTGCCTCTATTTTGACCTCCAGGGAGACGTCGGTGAACATTGGGGCTGCGCTACCACGACAGACTGTCATGACACTACTCGGAAAGGCTGTTCCCTCAGGGTTGATTCTCTCTAGCTGCTTTCACTTTGAATCCAGACTGGCATCCTTCCACTAGGGCCGGCTGCTTCAAACTCCTGCCTCCTGTTTGCACCCGTCATCCGTCGTTGGATGAATATCGCAAAGGCGACCCACTAATTTGTCGCCTCCACTAAATGCTGGTGTTTGGTGCATTCAGACCTCCAGTGGAGTTGGGAAACAAAAATGGTTCCAACGTTGGGGTGCCAACGAGATTGGGAAATCCAGCCCCTTAACTCTGTTTCTCACTCCACAGATACTACCTGACCTCCTGAGTATTTCCAGCATTTTCTGCTTTTATTTCAGATTTCCAGCATTCCCAGTATTTTACTTTTTTCTAAAAATAGAAATTGGCAGCTTCAGACATCCATTCATTCAAGGCATAGACTATACTCTGTGATAACCCTGTACTTTGTAATAATCCTGTACTCAGTGATAACCCTGTAGACTGTGGTAACCCTGTACTCTGTGATAGCTCTGTCCTCGGTGATAACCCTGTACTCAGTGATAACCCTGTACTCAGTGATAACCCTGTAGACTGTGATAACCCTGTACTCTGTGATAGCTCTGTCCTCGGTGATAACCCTGTACTCAGTGATAATTCTGTACTCAGTGATAACCCTGTAGACTGTGGTAACCCTGTACTCTGTGATAGCTCTGTCCTCGGTGATAACCCTTTTTTCTGTGATAATCCTGTAGATGGTGATAATCCTGTACTCGGTGATAACCATCTACTCTGTGATAGACCTCTACTCGGTGATAACCTTGTAATCTGTGATAACTCAGTACTTGGTGATGACCCTGTACACTATAATAATCCTGTAATCTGCAATAACCCCACGTACTCTATGATAGCCTTTTACTCTGTGAAAATGATGTACTCTTGTTAACCCTCTACTCTGTGATAGCCCTTTACTCTATCATAACCCTTTACTTTGTGATAACTCTGTATTCTGAGATAACATTATATGCTGTGATAACCCTGGACTCTGTGATAACCCCATATTCTATGATAACCCTGTAATCTGTGATAACCCTGTAATCTGTGATGACCTTGTACCCTGTCATAACCCTTTACTCTGTGATAACCCTGTGTTCTGTGTTAACCCTGTACTCTACGATAATCCTGTACTCTGCGATAACTCTGTATTCTGTGATAACCCTGTACTGTGCGACAACCCTGTACTCTGCAGTAACCCTGTACTCTGCAGTAACCCTGTACTCTGTGATATCCCTCGATTCTGTGATAATCCTGTACTCTAGATAACCCTTTACTTTGTGAAAATCCTGTACTCTGATAACCCTCCACTCTGTGATAAATATCTATACTGCGATAACTCTGTACTGTGCAATAACCCTGCACTCTGTGATAACCCTGTATTCTGTGAGATACTCTGTACTCTGTGATAACTATACTCTGTGATAACCCTGTGCTATGAGTTGACTCTGTATTTTGTCATAACTCTGTGCTCTGTGTTAACCCTGTACTCTTCTATAATTTGTAATCTGCGATAACCACATACTCTATGATAACGCTGTACTCTTTGATAACCCAGTACTCTGAAAACCTTAAATAAAAGCAAAATACTGCAGATGCTGGAAATCTGAAATAAAAACAAGAAATGCTGGAAATACTCAGCGGGTCTGGCAGCATCTGTGGAGAGAGAAGCAGAGTTAACGTTTCAGGTCAGTGACCATCAGAACTGAACTGAGGGTCACTGACCTGAAACATTAACTCTGCTTCTCTCTCCACAGATGCTGTCAGACCTGCTGAGTATTTCCAGCATTTCTTGTTTGTGTTCCAGAAGATTCTATGCTGATACAGTCCATTTTTAAACATATGACTAGAACATGCCTTCACTGGGCATGACAGATGTCTTTTGAAAATCTAAGTTTACTACATCTACTGGCTCCCCTTTGTCTACCCTACTAGTTACAACCTCAAAAAACTCTCTGTGCCTACCCACTGTTTTTTTCATGTTTGTGCTTGGGGCCAGGCTGCTCAGTTTTCTGTCCATTAACACCCTTTCTGTACTAATGCTTTGTCTTTCAGCAGAGTTCTGATGAAGGGTCACTGACCTGAAACATTAACTCTGCTTCTCTCGCCACAGATGCTGCCAGACCCGCTGAGTATTTCCAGCATTTCTTGTTTTTATTACTCTGATAACCTTGTATGTTGCAATGACACTATACTCTGAGATAACTCTGTGCTCTATGATAATCCTGTACTCTATGATAATTTGTTATTCTGAGATAACCCTGCACTGTGTGATAACCCTGTACTCTATGATTACTCTGTGATAACCCACTGCTCTATTAGTCCTGTACTCTGCAATAATAATGTACTCTGTAATATCCCTGTACTATAAGCTCACCCTGTACTCTGTGATAATCTGTACTCTTTGAAAACCTTGGACTCTGTACAAGGCACAAGTCAGGGCACGAGATTCTGTTGAGCGCCCAATGTCGGGCTCCGTGGTGGGGTGGGCCAGAAGATCGCAGCGGCAGCAGCCCACCATGGAGCCCGACACCGGGATTGCCGGACCCAATCTTCCCAGCGACGGCAAGGATCTGTGGCGCCCCCCCCACCCCCCCCCACCCCGCCGTTCGGCAACGGGACCCGACTTTAAATATTTAAGTGAAGGCAATGAATACATTTAAATACTATTCACCGCAATCTTACCAGCTGCACAGGATCTTCTGTGTGACGAACGGCACTCACACACCTTCATTTTCCCCCATCCAGGGAAAGCTGGCGCCACCAAGGTGGGGAAGGTGGGAACTTAGGATTTTTAGTGTAGTGGTGGGGTGGGGGGGGGGGGTGGTTGCGGTGGTGCAGGTCAAATCTGCATTTCTAGTGTGGGGGATAGTGAATTTGTGCAGTTATGGGGGAGAGGTCAACTCCACAGTTTAAGTGTTTTTGTCTGGGGGAGAGGGCAACAATGCAATGGAAGTGTTTTGTGGGGGGAGGAAGGAGCGACATTTTATTTGCAATGTAGTGGTGGGGGTACGGGGTTCATCTCTGCACGTTTTGTGGCAGGTCTGGCAGACCTTTAAAAATGGCACCAGCGCCTGTGCAGAGGCAGCTGATGCTTTCACGGTGTCGCTGAGTTCACCCCCGCCACATGATTGTGGTGGTGGCCCACCCTGCATATTTAAATGAGCCTCCACGTGCTAGATTGCGCGACGTTGCAACCTAGTGGCCCATGCGTGCTGGCCGCAATTTTACTTCCCGGCAGCGGGAGAATAAAATTCAGCCCCAAGTGCGTGATGGAATACTCTCCATTTTCCTGGATGGGTGCAGCTTCAACAACGCTCAAGAAGCTCGACACCATCCAGGACAAAGCGGCACCCCAACCACAAACATTCACTCCCTTTACCACCGACGCACAGTGGCAGCAGTGTGCACCCATCTACAAGATGCATTGCAGCAACTCACCAAGGCTCCTTCGACAGCACCTTCCAAACCCGCAACCTCTGCCACTGAGAAGGACAAGGGCAGCAGATAAATGGAAACATCACCACCTGCAAGTTCCCCTCCAAGCCACACACCATCCTGACTTGGAACTATATCGCCGTTCTTTCACTGTTACTGGGTCAAAATCCTGGAACTCCCTTCCTAACAGCACTGTGGGTGTACCTACACACTAAGGACTGCAGCGGTTCAAGAAGGCAGCTCACCACCACCTTCTCAAGGGGAATTAGGGATGGGCAAGAAATGCTGGCCTAGCCAGTGATGCCCATATCCCCCGAACAAATTTTAAAAAACCTATTGCGGGAACTTGTTGTCGATATAGCACATGAAGGACAGCAGGGAATTGTCAAGACCAAGCAACTTCTTAGGGAAAAGGCATGGTTCCCAGGAATTGACCACATAAAATCAATCAGTGTTTGACATCCAACCATTTGTTGTGACCAACATTGACCAATGATCACTGCTAAGCATGGTTCACAAATCATCACAAGAAACACATCATTGTTCAAAGCACTGAAAATACCACTGGCAAGCATTGAATCTGATTCCAACATCAACGCCTCAGGTGAAGAACAAGTCAAATGAGCCTACATCTGATGTCAGACGACATCGTACAGGTGAGAGAAAATATCCACCATATTTAAGTTACCACGTTATGAAGTGAACTATTTATGTTTAAGTTTAAATTTATTGTTTACATTTTTGGAAACAAACCATTGAAACATGCTATAGCTTTCATTTACTAAGAAGGGGAGGCAAGTAGCCTTGTAGTGTTTTGAAATTGCAATTGCATTGCACACTGTGTACTCTCGAGGCTGCTGTAGAATGCATATGCTAGCAAAGGGAAAGTGAAAGGCAAGCAAAATAAAGAAGATGCCTTTATTTTCAACAGCTGCTGCTGTTTCAATCTATGACTCACACATCTTATACAAAACTTGGCTAAACCTCACTCCAGTCCTGAGAACATCACAGACTGGGAGTATGGCGGCTTGAAAGATGAACTGATCAGTGACAGAATTGACATGAGTGTGTTGGATGATGCCTTGTCTGATCATTGCAGTCAATAGATGATCTGACCTTAGCAAAGGCAATCCAACTGAGCAGACAAGCGGAGGTCAGGAAACAGAATCGGTCTGTAGTTTGAAGTGAGAGGGAGAGCCCCATCTCGAAAGTAGCAGACTCAGTAGAGTTTGTTAAATATAAAAAAGGGAAAGCTAGCATTAAAAAAATAGGGCATACAGGAGGAGCGTCTATCAGCAGCCCAAACTAACTGCAGTAGGTGTGGCTGAGAGAGACACAGGAGGGAAAACTGCCCCGCAAAAAAGGCTGAATGCCATTTATGTGGAAAGACAGCCACTTCCAGGCAGTGTGCCATAGCAAAAAGCAAACTCAGAATATGCACAAAAGAAGCCTTCGAAAGGTGGCAAGATAAATGAAGTGAAGGATATCCGTGATATTTAGATGCCTTTCCTTGGAACGATCCAGGAACCATGTGGAAGCTGCTGGAGTGTTGAGATACTAGTAGAGCGTAACAAGGCACACTTTAAGTTAGACACTGGTCCAACAGTTTCGGTTCTTTCTGATGCCAAGCCATGGTTAGAGAGAAGCTCTCTTCAGCCATCTTGCAAAAAAATTATATGGGCCAAGAGGGACAGAACTCAAAATCATAGGAGAACTGAGGGCAACCCTCCAATATCGAGTAAAGGAAATCACAGAAATCAGAATTGCTCACTTTTGAGCAGGAAGGCCTGTAACGACTTGTATCTGATTTGCAGAGTAGAGGAACTGGAAAGCTGAGAAGATTAGTCAAAAAACTTCACAGCTGAATTCCCACAGCTGTTCACGGGGCTAAGGAAGCTGAAAACAGCGTACCATATAACTCTATTTCTGGAAAGGAAGCCAGCGTGCCTGTTTACACCCAGAAAAATTCCTCACCAATTCCTGCCGAAAGTAAAGAAGGAAATCGACTCTATGGTGAAGGAAGGAATTACTTCACCTGTGACAGAACCTACAGGCTGGTGTTCAGGAATGATTCCAGTGTCAAAAAATCCAACCTATCAGAATTTGTGTCGATCTCACACAGTTGAACAAAGCAGTTGAACATGAAATTTATCTTATGTCATCTATGGACGAGAGCTTAGCTAAATTTGGAAATAGTTCAATCTTCACAAAGCTGGATGCAAATAGTGGTTTTTGGCAACTACCCCTCGACAAAGAGTCTAAGTTGCTCAACAACTTCATTACTCCATTTGGAAGGTTTTATTTCAACAGACTACCCTTTGGTATCACATCAGTACCTGAAATCTTCCAAAGGACAATGTCAAACATCCTAGAAGGACTGGATGGAGTGTTATGTCATATGAATGACGTCCTGATCCATGGATCCACTCAGACAGAACATGACACTAGAGTGAGAGTTGTGCTACAATGCCTCGAGGAAGCAGGACTTACACTCAGCAACAAATGCGAATTCTCGTAACCGACTCATGGAATAAAAGGGACAGTAGCAACATGGATACGGTATTGGCTGAGTAACAGAAAACAAAGAGTAGTGGTTAATGGATGTTTTTCGTGCTGGAGGAAGGTTTGTAGTGGAGTTCCCCAGGGTTCAGTGTTGGTACCCTTGCTTTTCCTGATATATATTAATAACCTAGACCTTGGTGTACAGGGCACAATTTCAAAGTTTGCCGATGATACGAAACTTGGAAGCATTGTGAACTGTGAGGACATTTGTATGAACTTCAAAAGGACATAGACAAGTTGGTGGAATGGGTGGATAGGTGGCAGATGAAGTTCAATAGAGAAATGTGAACTGATTCATTTTGGTAGGAAGAGCATGGAGAGACAATATAAATAAAGGGTGCAATGCTAAAGGGGATGCAAGAGCAGAGGGACCTAGGTGTAGATGTGCATAAGTCATTGAAGGTGGCAGGACAGGTTGAGAGAGTGCTTAATAAAGCATACAGTATCCTGGGCTTTATTAATAGGAGCATAGAGTTCAAGAACAAAGAGGTTATGTTGAACTTGTATAAGACACTAGTTCAGCCTCAGCTGGAGTATCGCGTCCAGTTCTGGGCGCTGCACTTTAGGAAAGATGTGAGGGCATTAGAGAGAGTACAGAAAAGACTCATGGAAATGGTTCCAGGGATGAGGAACTTCAGTTATGAAGATAGATTGGAGAAGTTAGGACTGTTTTCCTTTGAGAAGAGAAGGCTGAGAGGAGATTTGATAGAGGTTTTCAAAAACATGAGGGGTCTGGACAGAGTAGATAGAGAGAAACTGTTCCCATTCATGAAAGGATCAAGAATGAAAGGGCACAGATTTGAAGTATTTGGTAAGAGAAGTAAAAGCGACATGAGGAGAAACTTTTTCACGCAGTGAGTGTCTGGAATGAGCTGCCTGAGAGTGTGGTGGAGGCCGGTTCAATTGAAGCATTCAAAAGGGAGCTAGGCTGTTCTATGAAAAGGAAGAATGTGCAGGGTTACGGGGAGAAGGCAGCGGAATGGCACTAAGTGAATTGCTTTTTCAGAGAGCCAAGCAGGCACGATGGGCCGAATGGTCTCCTTCTGCACTATTCCTTGATTCTGTGACTGTCAAGTTCCTTGGACATATTATGGATGCATCTGGTGTCAGAGTTGATCCACAGAATGACTAGAGCAATCAAGGAGTTTCCAGCTCCCCAGAATATGACTGAACTCCAGAAATTCATGAGTATGGTAAACCAGGTCGGAAAGTTTCTGCCCAACCTAGCTGTCGTCAATAAGCCACTGCATCAATTGTTGCAACAGGACAATACATGGTGCTAGGAGGAAACACAACAGAGATCTTTGGAGAAAATCAAAGAGATGCTGATATCACCTGATGTGTTAGCTCACTATGACCCAGAGCTACCCACTATCATTGCTGCAGATGCATCTTCTACAGGACTGGGAGCTGTACTCTTTCAGATACAGACAGATGGAAAGCGCAGACCAGTTTACTACACAACATTCACTGACAAAGACTGAACAGAGATATGCAGTGATAGGGAAAGACACAGTAGTGGCGACATGAGGATGTGAGAAGTTTGCAGATTATGTTCTTGATCTCCACTTAAGATAGAGACAGACCACAAATCTTTGGTGACTCTCTTAGATTTGAAGGAGTTAGCAAAAATGCGACCACGAGTACAATGATTCAGATTGAGGATAATGAGGTTTGATGCCAGGAGTATGTTATGGGAAAGTAGCAGATTACAGTGAATGCTTTGTCCCGCATTGCAGTGGCAAGACTTGAACAAGGTGATGTATCCCTTGTGGGAGAGGTACAAACATTTGCATTGACAGCAACCACAACTCTACCAGCGACAACTCAGAGACTGGATGACATCAGAGATGCACAGAAATCTGCTGAAGGATGTGCTCAAGTCAGAAAGTACTGCATCAAAGGATGGCCGCATACATGCCATACAATCCTATTCTTAGACAGTACTATGAACAGAGAGGACTCCTCAGTGTAGTTGATAATTTACTCATCTATGATGAGAGATTGGTCATTCTGAGAGTTCTGAGACTCCACATACTACAAAGATTGCACCAAGGTCATTTGGGCATCACAAAATGTCGAGCCAGAGCAAAAAATTCTGTTTGGTGGACAGGCCTTTCAAAATCATGAGAAGAGATGATATCAACGTTTATTACTTGTGATATTCATTGTCAGGAGATGAGAGAGCTGTTGATGTCATCTTCCTTTCCATCGCAACCATGGGAACGTTTTGGGATGGGCCTTTTCGAACACAGAGGTAAAACGTTCTTGATTGTAGTAGACTGTTAGTCTAGATGGATAGAAGTCAAGCAACTGCAGGGTCACACTTTTGAAGCAGTAATTACATCATTTGCAACACATGGAATCCCAGACCTTGTAATCTCAGACAATGGACTGCAGTTTGCCAATGAATACTTTAAAGAGTTCACGGCATCATATGGATTTGGCCTTACCACCAACTCATCAAGATACCCTCAAGCCTATGGTGAAGCTGAAAGAGGAGTACGTACAGTGAAAGCATTGCTGAAGAAAAATGATGGCATTCAACTTGCACTTCTGAGTTATCATGCAACTCCACTCCCAAATTCACTAGCGCCATAAAAACTCCTAATGGGAAGAAGACTGAAAACCCAGCTCCCTACTCTCACACACATACTCATGCCGCAAGTACGAGTTGATGACTTGGACAAAGTGAGAGAGAAAGAGGGCCAAGATCGTTCCAACCAGATGTGGAACTATGACAAACGTCACATGGCAAGAAACCTGCCAGACCTTCAACCAGGAGGGTCAGTTTGAATCTGAGACCAATCTCATTATAGAGAAGTGGTTGAACAGATACCACATCTAAGGTCCTACCTTATCCAAACAGAGCATGGTATGGTGAGACGGAATAGACGTGCACTGGTGGCTATACTGAAGCAGCCTCCTATCTCAGGGAATCAGTCATCTACCAAATCTAATGGACCAGTAATGCTGCATTCATCCATCAATCCAAAGGGCAACCAGAATAGTGAATCTGAGTCATCTACCAGTTCGCCTCTTGCCTAACAGACTCTGAGAAACCACTCAGAGGACTCAAAATCTCAATTGCCTTCAAAGGAGAAAAGAACCCGTTCTGGCAGACTTGTGAAATCACCACAGCGATTGTCCATGTAGAAACTGAAATCAGAGACTTGGGGGAGATGTAGTAGAATGTGTTATATTGGGCATTGGGTTGTTAATGAGTTAATGTGCTAATCAACCTGTGTACTTCATCACAGGTTCTTGATGGCCGGCACAGACATGATGGGCCGAAGGGCCTATTTCTGTGCTGTATAACTCTATGACTCTATGACTTTATGACAATATTGAATATCATAGTTCAAAGGAGAATGCTATAGTTGACACTGTCGCTTTTGCTGCATGAAGACTCACAAGTAGACTGTGCAGCTGCAACCTACACAATAGGAGTGTGGATGAGGACTTTCCAGTCATTGAAACTGAAATAGCAGCTGAACCTCGTTTTAAAGAGTCTACGAGCAAATTTTGAATGGTTGTACAGAGTTTGACCAGTGTACAGACAAGGAACTGAAACCATTCCACAATCGATGTGATGAATTCTCATGTGAACAGGGATGCGTTAAGTGGAGTCACAGAATGGTAGGACCTAGTTCCTTAAGAGACAAGATTCTGGCAGAACTTCATACTGACCACACAAGCATAGTTAGCATGAAATCCATAGCCCAAATTTTTGTCTATTGGCCTGGTCTAGACAGTGATCTAGAATCATTGGTTAGCAAATGTACCATTTGTCAAGCTGCATGAATAAGCTGCTATAAACTCCTTTACAATTGTGGTCAAGGTCGACTTGACCTTTTCAAAATGTCCATATAAATCACGTGATCCCACTGAGGGATGATCCAAAATTTGAGCATGATCTACTTGATAGAAAGCTTTTGTCAGAGTGTGAACCAGTTAACACTTCGGTGTCTGAAGTGCCAGTTTCAGAAAAAGAAATAAATTGTTTTGTAAGTCCTGAACCAAAACCAGACAGTCCAAAACCTGACTCTACACCAAAGCCTGTGGGAAGATTAGGAACACTTCATAAACCAGTTGCTAAACTTGATTTATAGGTATCCTTTAGAGGCCAAGTGTGCATATTTTCAAAAAATTGTTTTTGAAGTTGTATAGTTTGTGCACCTGTAAATAGTTTATTAATTTTTGTTTTAAAAGGGGGAAGCAATGTAACATCTCCCTCTATTATGAGTATGCCCAGATCATGATGACATCATTATACATGTGATTTGGCCAGCTTGGTGTCTGTCTTGCTTTACTAGTTCCTCCCAATATATAACACCTTGTCATAGATGTCTGATAGTGCTTTCAAGATCATTCATTTTTGTTGTATAACTTTATTCTCCAAAGTGGCTATGAGAAAGAAGAGGGTAACTGGAAATCAAAGCAAGAGATGAATGAAGATACTGACTAAGAGAAAGTCCATCTGTGTAGTACCAACAGTGTAGTGAACAAGAATTTTGTGCTAGATGCATAGAAAAGACACTCAGCTGAGTGCTTGATATGACCTTTTAGTGAAGACTTCTGTTTACATGTACTTAATCAAGTGGCAAAAAACAGCTTCTCCGACATTGTTCTTGCTAGTATTTCAAGTCACATTAAAGCGCACCCTTTGCTGCCCTGCTACCTTAGTTTACACCATCAGAAGGAAAATTCTTGGGAAAAGATCAAGTAAAGAATAACTAATTTATTTTCCAACATTGTGACAGATATCAGTGATGTTTGTGTTTTTTTCCCCAATACTTCCCTTGGGTGCAAATGCATTGTGAGCCTTCTAACTTCTGATATTGATTCCCCTGTAAGAGTAAGTGTACTAACCAGCTGCAGAGTTTCTATGGGAGCTGCCTTATGTTCTGTTGGCTCCATAGCGCCTTGTGCTGTAACA
Organism: Heterodontus francisci; assembly: GCF_036365525.1. NCBI lineage: Eukaryota > Metazoa > Chordata > Chondrichthyes > Heterodontiformes > Heterodontidae > Heterodontus > Heterodontus francisci. Next base: position 89,624,135 of record NC_090375.1, read on the forward strand.
TTAGATGGCCTCAGGTGAATGGCCCAGCCCACTTTCTGTCCTTTATGCAGAGCAGCTGCATGGTCCAGATGTGACATCACCTTAAGAGACATCTGCCATCTCCATACTTACTCCAGTTATGTTCCTGCTTCTTGTCATGCTTGACACTTGCCAAGAATGAGGCATATTAATTTTGTCATTTGAACATTGATTTTAAACTGTTGCTGGAGTGAAGAAATTACTTGTTTGAAGATCACCAGACACTAGGCTGGAAGGACATTTGTATACTAAGAGATGCTGCTTGTGGAGACAAAGGACCAATTAACCCAAATGAATTTGATCATGTGGGGACAGATCAAAAGTAAGCTAATCAGCTAACAAACTAACTGTGAAGCTGTGGAGCCAATTTATAAAAAATAACAAGCAGAAGCTAACAGGACAGCTGCAGATAGCTTAATAGTAGCCTATTGTTTAATAATCAGCCTAACAGTTCAAGGAGGGGGGATGTGAAAGTACTGAAATAAAATGCAAGAATAAAATGCTGGGACGAATGAACCAATCATGCACTGATAATAGAAGTCTGCAAACCACTGAGAAACAAGGGGGGGCGTTACTAGTTTTGTTTGAATAACTATAAGAAAGGCTTTCTGTAGTGAGCACATGTTTTTTTGTTTTGTTCTTTTGCATGTTCTTTTGTTTTGCTTTTTGTTCCTTTTTGTATCCTTACAATGTAACAACCGTATACTGCAATAAAGTTTCTAAAAGTTACGGTTGGACTTCGTCTCTCTTTGTACCTGATGGGATCCAACAGATCACCAGACATTGAAGGTGTAAGGAAGCACATTCCAGGCCCTGCTAAGATGATACAATCCACAGAGCCAGGACTGGTTAAACCAACTAGTCACATGACTAACTGGCTGGTCCAGGTTTTTTGAACTAGCCATAGGACAGTTTGAATTCAGAAGGAGTGTGCAACTGAAGCTGGAACAAGCAAGTTGCTCTCTTGGCTGTCTCTCTCTCTCCCCAAGCCACCGGATCCACGTAAGACACGTAAACCTCAAGAGAGAAAAGACTCCTACATCGAAACAAGTTGAAGCGTGAACTGGGCCCCAATGAATTGCAAGACTTACCGGCAACCAAAGACTGCACATTGAATTTAAAGGACTGTAACTACCAGATAGTGCCTCAAACTTTTCCCCTTTATTCCTTCAACATTTTCTGTCTCTATCTGCGTGTGCGCTTATTGCGTATGCATGCTTGCGTGATCGTGTCGCATATTCGTAGTTGTTATCAGGATTAGAGTTTAAGATGAATAAACTTCTACCTTTCTTGTTGAAATCTAAGGAAACCTGTTTGATTTATTTGCCTTACAATTGGAGCAGTGAACAAGGATTCACTAAGGGGGAGCTAACAACACAGTGTTTTAAAATTAAACCCTGTTACAGTTAAACTAGGCAAAAGCTGAGATGGAACCCCTAGACCCCTTCTTACCTGGTCGTAACATTCATGACAGCAGACCCAGTGATGTGTGTGGTAACAGATCTTGTGGCTAAATATAGGTCAGAGAAGCCCTGACTGAGTGAAGCTTCTTCTAATGTGGTCTCCCAGCATGCTAGAACAGCATGCCTGTTGCAGATTGGCCTCTAAGGTGCCTCAAAAATCTGAACTTTTCACAAGAGATACTACAACTGGCCAGAAGAGATCTGCCACTGAGGCTTCACTACTGATGCTGTTGGAGTTGCCAGGTGCTCCACAGTGGATTACAGTGCCTAATGTCCTTCCTACATCCTGCACTGATGAAGCTACTGGGCTCCTCAACATTTCCATCCAGACACTGCAGGGAGTATTGAACAGACAAAAATTACTTTAATGATCTGCCAAGTTATACACCTTCTGCAGTCAAGAGAGTTAGTCGATAACTATGCTGCACTTGGCTGACTGCATGAATATGTGTGACAATGTCAAGTAATAATTCTCCCTCCTCAGAGAGAGTTTTCTGTCCTCCACTTAGCAAATCCTTACAGTATCACAGCTGAAATTGGAAATTCAGTAGGTTTAGGCATTGAACCCAAGTTCTTCACTATCCTGGCACTTGAAAACACAGGAGGTGATTCTACAATCTGGCACTCCCAGTAGGGGGTGATGCTCACAGGATGCACAGCTTGGGAAATCACAGGCGCACTGCCTGTAATCTTCTGCTCACTAATTTTAACAGATCATGGCCCAGATTTTGTGGTCAGCAACAAAGGAATGATATATGCCGTTCAACTTCCTGAGAGATGACCACAAAGATTTTGCAGGTTTTTGAACACAGACTTGTTCAAATCCAGTGTCTGATCTGAAGCATTCCTTATATTCGGCATCTGTGGCATTTGTGAGCAGTGTGTGAAACAGCAAGGCTCTGCAGAGTCTGAGGCAAGCAGAGTCTAATCTAGGGAAGTATATATTAGATTTAAACCATGTACAGAAAGTGGAATAAAGATTTGGATTAAAAGAGAAAGATAAAAGACAAAGAAAGTTTAAAAAAAATTAAATTGTTAACAGTAATTTGAAGGAATATGATTCCATGCTTGTAAAATTAAATTTTCTCAGCTGGAGAGGTGTTTATTAGTAATCATCAAGTAGTACACCATTAAAAATTCACTTACTCCTGAATGCACCAGTCCTGACATTTTATGGCATCCTCAGTAGGGAACTAGTGGGCAAGTACCCCAAGTTCACACTATTGCATGTCTTTCAATGCGGAATCTATCAACACACCCTTTGGATGAGCGGGGTAGCACTAATAGCAATTCCTGGATTTCCTTCTCGAACTGCACATGTAAAGCCCCCAGAAGTTACTGTCCATTTTGCTTGAATGCATTCACTACTGCATTTACCTTTGGAAGGCTCTGGTGAAGGAAGGTAGGCCCAACTACACTGGCTGAAGGAAAACCTGGGTGGCCCCATGGTTTAGCAATCCCTCCAGATTCTCCTCTAGGCTGCAAGGTAAAAGCAAGAAGTCCTCATTCCCAGGAACAGGAGGAGGAGAACAGTTTGTCTGTCCAAGATAGCAGAGGAGATCAGCAGCCATGGGGTCCCCACCCTCCACCCTGGACCTGGATTCAGTGCCGGAAGCAGGTCAATGGCCTGATCCGGTCTGCTCAGGTGAGTACTCCGTATACTTTCTACCCTTTGGGCCTTGCTTGTGACAGAGCAAGAGGGTGCATTTCGTGGAGAGGGAGTGACCATCCAGCCGTAGGCAATGGGGTAAGGTAGCAGGAAATGCTGCCTGAGACATGGCTGCATCTTAGTAAGAGGTGCAAGTCTGTCATCGCCTTCCTCCACAAGATCCCTCGACAGTGGCTGCATGCAGGAGACACTCGTGTGCCCCCATCATGGCCACTGGACTACCACCAACTTGTCTCCGCTGGTAAAATAACATTGCACCCCTTTGCATTTGCAGAGAAGACAGCACATAACTGAAAGGAGTTGGCCAAGGCTGATGGTGGTGTGCCTTATTTGCATGGTTTGAGCACAATGGAAGAGGAGACGATGGAACTGGCAGGGCAGCAAGGCAGTTGGTCCATAGCAGATGGTCAGATGGGTCAGCCACCCAAGAGAGTGAGTAAGGATGTCCTGGGGCACAAGGGTGTATGTGGCACAAAAGAGCCATGGTGTTCATGTGGCCACTACTGGAGACTTGGAGCTCCACAGTAGGGATGGTTGGAATGTCGTGATGGCAAACCCATAACCCTTCAATCTATCTGTTCTCTCAAGCAAGCCGTGCTCATTAATGAGAGCGAAGAACTGGAGAGACCGGTGGAAAACTAGCCACCTTTAGGAGGAGGAGGGAACCTCAGAGGGTGGACTATTACATTATGCCCCCGCACCCTCTACCAGCAGAGATACTAATACATCAGTGGGTATGCGTTCGTGAGTAGATTCAGGGTCATAAGATGGTGAGCACATTACAGACACGTGCGAGCAGCTAACAGAGGCTGTGACAGCCGAGGCCACTGGTTTTCAAAGGACTGTGGGACACTAGACCCATGTTGAGCCCAAGGCTGATGACGTGCCTCTGGTGTTGCTGGCAAGACAGGAAATGCTGCAGCGAGAGGTAAGGCAACATCTGGCAAGATGCCAGAGGCTGTGCTTGCCCAGGCACAGATGATGGAGGAGTCCATCCAGGCCTTGACTGCTGCTATGTCTCTGATTAGTCCGTGTGTGGATTTCTCCATCGAAGGATTGGCGACTTTGTGGAGAGTCTGATCCAGCAGATCACTCAGTGGCTGCTGAAGATGCTTACAGACCTGCATACCCTCACTTTGTCCATGAGCTCAATGCAGCAGTGGCAAGGCATAGGGGAGAATAAGGCACCTGGACTCTCCACCAGCTCCTCATCCCTCTCACGTCAGCAGGGAGGTACAAGGATGCCTTGCAAGGGAGGAGGAGCGACTGCCTCCTGCATCTAGGGGCTCCTCAGGATGCACCTGGTGTGTGGCAGCAGCTCCTGCCAGTGCCACCAGTGTCTCCATCACCCCTGACAACAGCGAAGGTTCCTGCTCCTGTGCAGGAAGCCCTCAGTATGCCAGGGCCCTCCAGACCTCAGGCAGCTAGGAGCATGGCCACCAAGGTCATCCCAATCCACGGAGCAGGAAAGTCATCAGGCCATTTCCAACTCAGCTAACAGCGTAGGGACAGTACTGCAAAGGAGCACCCAAAAAAGATTTCAGAACAGCACCTAGATACACTTAGGGGTTCACGGGTGACTATATATTCCAAATGGATAGCGTTGTTTTTGTTGTCATGCAAAATAAAGAAATGATATTACCTCACCTCATCTTCCTATTATTGATGCCCTTTGGCATCACTGCCTTTTTCAAGAGGCTGGAAATGAGGGACCAAGCTACGAGCAAGCAACGCTTCGGCCTTTCCACTGTGCAATGTGCACCTGGGTGATGGGCATTGGAGTGCAAAAAGAAGCAGGTGACAGCAGAGCTGCTTAAAGGTAAGGCTTTATTGCTGCAGTTCCAGAAGGTGGTAAAGGTCATAGGAACCATGAACATATAAGGGCAGTTCGAGTCTCCCTTGTGCATACTTCATGGCACCATTCCTCTGTCCCTGGGGTCCTTCCATCCTCCTCGGCATCCTTATCATCAGAGGAGACATCGTACTCCATGATATCCTGACTGGGCAACTTTCTGCCTAGGCATGAAACTGACATTGCATATGGTTTAACCCACAATATGGTTTTGAAATGCAGTTGAATCCAAACAATGAGGCAATGGCAGGGTCATTGGATTCTCATGGAAAGTATGGCTCAGTTATCAAAACAATTACCTATATTAAGAACATAAGAACATAAGAAATAGGAGGAGAAGTAGCTTATACAGCACCTTAAACATGCTCCATCATGATTGATCCACAACCTGAACTCCAATTACTCCCCCAATTCCCATACTGCTCGATTTCCTTAGAAACAAAAATCTATCTCTCCTAGCCTTGGATATACTCAGTGACTGAGCAACCACAGCCCTCTCGGGTAGATAATTCCAAAGATCCACAATCCTTTGAGCGAAGAAATTTCTCCTCCTCTCAATCCTAAATGCCCATCCCATTATCCTAAAACTATGCCTCTTGTTCTAGATTCTCCAGCCAAGAGAAACAGCCTCTCAGCATCTACCCTGTCAAGTTCTCTCAAAACCTTATATCTTTCAATGAGATCACCTCTCATTCTTCTAAACTTAGAGAATATAGGCCCATCCTACTCAATCTGTCCTCATAGGACAATCCTCTCATCCCAGGAATCAGCCAAATGAACTTTTGTTGTTCCACCTCTAAGGCAAGTATATCCTTCCTCATGTAGGGAGACCAAAACTGTACATGGTACTCCAGATGTGGTATCAAGAAACCTTTGTAGAACTGTAGCAAGACTCCCTTACTCTTGCACTCCAACCCCCTTGCAATAAAGGCCAACATACCATTTGTCTTCCTAATTGCTTACTATACTTGCAGGTTAACTTTCTGTGTTTCTGTGTTTCTTGTGCAAATATCTCTGAACATCAACATTTAATAGTTTCTCACCATTTAAAAAATATTCAGTTTTTCTATTCTTCCCACCAAAGGGATTAATCTCACATTTACTTGCATTATACTCCATTTGCCACCTTCTTGGCCATTCACTTAGCCTATCTATGCTCCTTTGCAAAGTCTTTATGTCCTCCTCACCGCTTACTTTCCCACTAGCTTTCTTTTATCAGCAAACTTGGGTACATTACACTCAGTTTCTTCATCTAAGTCATTAATATAGATTGCAAACAACTGAGGCCCCAGCTCTGATCCTTACAGTACCCTGCTGGTAACAGCCTGCCAACTTGAAAATGACCTGTGTATTCTAACTTTTTGTTTTCTATCCTTCAATCAATTCTGTATCCATGCTAATATATTACTCGCAAGCCCATGAGCACCTTCTGAAACAGCCTTTCATGTGGCACCTTACGGAATGCCTTTTGAAAATCCAAATATACTACATCCACTGGTTACCCTTTATCTGTTATGCTAGTTACATCCTCAAAACTCCTCATGGACTTGTCAAACATGCTTTCCCTTTCATAAATCCATGTTGACTCATATTATGATTTTCTAAGTACGCTGTTACCACTTCCTTAATAATGAATTCCAGCATTTTCCCGACGACTGATGTCAGGCTAACTGGCCTGCAGTTTCCTGTTTCCTCTCTCCCTCCTTGGTCAAATAGCAGTGTCACATTTCCAATCCACTGGGACCATTCCAGAACCTAGGGAATTTTGGAAGATCACAACCAATGCATCCACTATTCCTGCAGCCACCTCTTTTAGAAACTTAGGATGTAGGGCATCAGATCAAGGGGATATGTTGACTTGCAGTCACATTAATTTCTCCAGTAGTTTACGAATATTAATTACCTTCAGTTCCTCATTCTCATTAGACCCTTGGTTCCCTATTATTTCTGGTATGCTTTTTATGTCTTCGAATGTGAAGCCAGACACAAAATATTTATGTAACATCTCTGTCATTTCCTTATTCCACATTGTGATTTCTTCTGTTTCAGCCTCTAAAGGACCAACATTTATCTTCACTACCTCCCTCCTTTTCACATTCTTGTGGAAGCTTTTAGAACATAGATAAAGAACAGAATGAAACTGTGCAAACACAACTAGCCCACACATAATAGTGAAAAGCATCAATTTTCTGCATAGATAGTGGGAGAAAAGTAAATAAATCAGCAAAGATATCATACGCCACACAATTTAATAATAAAACTAGTTGTATAATTTGCTATAGAATACACTTGTTGTCATGTTCACATGTAGCAGAACAAAGCTCATTAGAACAGATCACAAATTACAATCTGTCTTTATATTTCTGGAGAGTTTACTCTCTTATTCTATTTTCTCCCTCTCTATCAATTTTTTAGTCATCCTTTGCTGGTATCTAAAATTCTCCCAATCTTACTATTATTCTTACTACTCTTCTTGGCAATATTATAAGCCTCTTATTTTAAGAAGCCACAACAGAGGTATAAATTTCAAATTAAAATTCAGAGGAGCCAAGCAGGCAAGCCTCTCGGACCAGTGCAGGAACCCCTCTGACGGTAATGTTTGGGCCGTGGATGTGGCCTTTGCTGTCGGCTGACCTCTTTTTGGAGCATGGGGCCTCCAACTCTGATGGCCTCCTAGTCTGCTGCAGGGAGGCCTCCTCCTTTGAGGTGGTGGCCTCACCACATGGCAGGAGCCGCTCCACCACCGATAAAATGCAGGAAGGCCCTCTACATTGCCAGTAATTGGGGCCTTAATTATTTAAATTGGCTGCCCACCTCCATTCAGCAGTATTCCAATCCGCATCCTGACCTGCCTCCGGGAAACGTCAGCCCCGATATGGATCCCCATTATTTTCCCAGCACCATGCCTCCTTCAAGCCGACAACCACAGGGCCAGGAAAATTCTGCCCAATTATTTTTTTCTCTCTTTTAACTTCATACTGCTGGTGCAGAGCTTTACCTATAAATAGCACAACAGTTAAAGTTTGCTCCAACGAACAGCAAGACCTATCGGAAACCAAAGACTCGACATCAAACTCAAGGGACTGTAACTACCAGATATTGCCTCAAACTTTTTCCCTTTATTCCTTCTACTTTTTCTGTCTCTATCTGCGTGTGTGTTTATCACATATGCATGCTAGCGTGGTCGCATTGCGTATTCACAGTTGTTAACTTTTCTTATTTAAATCTAAGAAAACTTGTCTGATTTCTTTGCCTTACAATCTGAGCAGAACAGCCACTCCTGGATCATGTACCTCTGCCATTTCGAGAATGAATCAGTTTCACTCCACTGAATAACATGCGGTATTTCAGTGCAGAGAGGAAGGAACAGCAGAACCCAAGGGAAATAAGATCAGTACAGAGGGGAAGTATTGAGAAAAAGGTGCCCCCGAACACGAAAAAAGCCACGACACGGCCCCAGTTGACTCCATCACGGAACAGCTCCTCGGCCATAGCTTCAAAGCGCCCGCGGCGGTGTCTGGCTCGAAGCTGTCGCCAACCTCCCGGAGGACACGCGGTGAGCTTTCTCGGGCGGCGATGGTGGGAGTGATTGAAATGTCTTATTACCTGCACCCCCTTCCTCCACCCCCTCCCCCACCCCTGCTCGCCCTGCTCCCCCTTCCCGGCCTCCCCCTTCGCGCCCTCCTCCCAGCTCAAGCCCCCCCACCCCCTCCCCGCCTCGTACCCCCTTCCTAGCTCCCCCCTCGCACCATCTTCCCCTCCCACCCCCTTCCCTCCACCCCTTCCCACCGCACCCCTCCCCCTCACACCCCCTCCCCCCCGTACCCCCTTCCCCCCTGCACCCCCTTCCCCCACATCCTCCCACCGGCATCCACCTATCCCTGAGCAGGGGCCCTAACAACCCCACTGCCTTGTGGGCATCTTGGGAGAGACCAAGGCTAAGGGAGTAAATCCTGACAGAAAATCCGGAGCGGAACCCCAAAGGCGGTTATATGTCACCTTTGGCATGTTTCCGGCAATTCCTGCAGCCATACCAGTGCCAAACGTCATGCTCTGCACTCCTTTGGACCTCACCAGGAAGGCTGAGAGGGGGGTTTTGACGCTTGGGCAACTCACAACCTCCATACATCCGCCCAGGCATGTGCCATGGAGCAGTCACTCCATAGTCGCCTCACACCGACCAAAACAACACGGAAGGCAGCAGTTACGGGTTATAAGTCCAGCTCAATTGGTGTAGAGAATTGTTGCCACGGGTTGCCTTTGTCGGTGGGAGAGCTACCGGACAGCTACCGTCCGCCTCAAACCAGGCAGTCCTCGGTCAGTAAGGTTCTGTCCCGCCACAGTCCACCTGCTTCAATAGGTGCTTGGAGCTCAGGGTCATTGCCCGAAAAGTGGACTGCAACACCGCACCAAACAGCATGACAAAAAAAGGAAACCAACCCTTCATTTTGCAAGCTGGAACGTCAGAACTATGTGTCCTGGCCTGTCGGAAGACCTTACACAAATCAACGATTCTTGGAAGACTGTCATCATTAACAACGAGCTCTGTAGACTCAATGTGGACATTGCAGCACTTCAGGAGACACGCCTCCCTGCGAGCGGATCTCTAAGAGAGCAAGACTACACCTTCTACTGGCAGGGTAGGGATCCTGAAGAACCAAGACAACATGGAGTGGGCTTCGCCATCAGAAATTCTTTGCTCAGCATTATAGAGTCACCTTCAAATGGCTCAGAACGCATACTGTCCATCCGACTGCTCACCGCCTCTGGTCCAGTACACTTACTCAGCATCTATGCTCCAAACCTCTGCTCCCCACCTGAAGCTAAAGACCAGTTCTGCGAGGAACTCCATAATATCATTAGTAGCATCCCCAATACCGAACATCTGTTCCTGCTGGGGGACTTTAATGCCAGGGTTGGGGCCGACCATGACTCATGGCCTTCCTGCCTTGGGCGCTATGGCATTGGAAGGATGAATGAGAATGAACAGAGACTTCTTGAGTTGTGTACCTATCACAACCTCTGCATCACCAACTCGTTCTTTCATACTAAACCCTGTCACAGGTTTCTTGGAGGCACCCAAGATCACGTCGTTGGCGCCAGCTGGACCTCATCGTCACAAGGCGAGCCTCTTTAAACAGCGTTCAAATCACACGCAGATTGACAGTGCAGACTGCGACACTGATCACTCCCTGGTGTGCAGCAAGGTTAGACTCAAATCAAAGAAGCTGCATCACTGCAAGCAGAAGGGTCACCTGCGCATCAACACTAGCAGAATCTCTCATCCACAGCTGTTACATAAGTTTCTAAATTGACTTGCAAAAGCCCTTCAAAACATTCCCACAGGGGATGCTGAGACCAAGTGGGCCCACATCAGAGACGCCATCTATGAGTCAGAAATGACCACCTATGGCAAACGTGTGAAGCAGAATGCAGACTGGTTTCAATCTCACTTTGAAGAGCTGGAACCTGTCATAGCCACTAAGCGCACTGCAATGCTGAAATACAAGAAAGCCCCCAGCGAGTTAACATCCGTAGCACTTAAAGCAGCCAGAAGCGCTGCACAAAGAACAGCCAGGCACTGCGCAAATGACTACTGGCAACACCTATGCATTCGTTTTCAGCTGGCCTCCGACACCGGAAACATCAGAGAAATGTATGATGGCATTAAGAGAGCTTTTGGGCCAACCATCAAGAAGATCGCCCCCCTCAAATCTAAATAAGTGGACACAATCACTGACCAATGCAAGCAAATGGACCGCTGGGTTGAGCACTACCTAGAACTGTACTCCAGGGAGAATGTTGTCACTGAGACCGCCCTCAATGCAGCCCAGTCTCTGTCAGTCATGGATGAGCTGGGCATACAGCCAACAAAATCGGAACTCAGTGATGCCATTGATTCTCTAGCCAGCGGAAAAGCCCCTGGGAAGGACAGCATTACCCCTGAAATAATCAAGAGTGCCAAGCCTGCTATACTCTCAGCACTCTATGAACTGCTTTGCCTGTGCTGGGATGAGGCAGCAGTACCACAGGACATGCGCAATGCCAATATCATCACCCTCTATAAGAACAAGGGTGACCGCGGTGACTGCAACAACTACCGTGGAATCTCCCTGCTCAGCATAGTGGGGAAAGTCTTCACTCGAGTCACTTTAAACAGGCTCCAGAAGCTGGCTGAGCTTGTCTACCCTGAGGCACAGTGATGCTTTCGAGCAGAGAGATCCACCATTGACATGCTGTTCTCCCTTCGCCAGCTACAGGATAAATGCCGTGAACAACAGATGCCCCTCTACATTGCTTTCATTGATCTCACCAAAGCCTTTGACCTCGTCAGCAGACGTGGTCTCTTCAGATTACTAGAAAAGATCAGATGTCCACCAAAGCTACTAAGTATCATCACCTCATTCCATGACAATATGAAAGGCACAAGTCAGCATAGTGGCGCCTCATCAGACTCCTTTCCTATCCTGAGTGGCGTGAAACAGGGCTGTGTTCTCGCACCTGCACTGTTTGGGATCTTCATCTCCCTGCTGCTCTCACATGCATTCAAGTCTTCAGAAGAAGGAATTTTCCTCCACACAAGATCAGGTGGCAGGTTGTCCAACCTTGCCCGTCTAAGAGCGAAGACCAAAGTACGGAAAGTCCTCATCAGGGAACTCTCTTTACTGATGATGCTGCTTTAACATCTCACACTGAAGAGTGTCTGCAGAAACTCATCGACAGGATTGCGGCCGCCTGCAATGAATTTGGCCTAACCATCAGCCTCAAGAAAACGAACATCATGGAACAGGACGTCAGAAATGCTCCATCCATCAATATCGGCGACCACGCTCTGGAAGTGATTCAAGAGTTCACCTAACTCGGCTCAACTATCACCAGTAACCTGTCTCTCGATGCAGAAATCAACAAGCGCATGGGAAAGGCTTCCACTGCTATGTCCAGACTGGCCAAGAGAGTGTGGGAAAATGGCGCACTGTCACGGAACACAAAAGTCCAAGTGTATCAAGCCTGTATCCTCAGTACCTTGCTCTACGCCAGCGAGGCCTGGACCACGTATGTCAGCCAAGAGTGACGTCTCAATTCATTCCATCTTCGCTGCCTCCGGAGAATACTTGACATCAGGTGGCAGGACCATATCTCGAACACAGAAGTCCTCGAGGCGCGCAACATCCCCAGCATGTGCACCCTACTGAGCCAACGGCGCTTGAGATGGCTTGGCCATGTGAGCTGCATGGAAGATGGCAGGATCTCCAAGGACACATTGTACAGCGAGCTCGTCACTGGTATCAGACCCACCGGCCGTCCATGTCGCCGCTTTAAAGACGTCTGCAAACGTGACATGAAGTCCTATGACATTGATCATAAGTCGTGGGAGTCATTTGCCAGTGATCGCCAGAGCTGGCAGGCAGCCATAAAGGCGGGGCTAAAGTGTGGTGAGTAGAAGAGACTTAGCAGTTGGCAGGAAAAAAGACAGAAGCGCAAGGGGAGAGCCAACTGTGTAACAGCCCTGACAACCAATTTTACCTGCAGCACCTGTGGAAAAATCTGTCACTCTAGAATTGGCCTTTATAGCCACTCCAGGTGCGGCTTCACAAACCACTGACCACCTCCAGGCGCTGACCCATTGTCTCTCGAGACAAAGAGACCAAAGAAGAAGAAGCACAGCAGAAGCACTGTACATGATTTTTTTTCAATTTTATGTTGTGTACAACATGTGCTCAAATTTCTGATGTGTGCTGCTAATCCGAAAGGATCCCTGTTGGAACTGCCGAGTTGGAAAATCATCCCTTATCTGCTTATTAGTGACTACATTTTCTGATAAAACAAAACTGGTGGCAAACTGAAGTAATTCAATCTCCTGTGTCAGCGGGAGATTTTTACCTTATTTTTTATTACATGGGTTTTATTTTGAGGTTCATTATGTGCCTTCACATTGTGGTGTCACATTCTTTGACTGATTTATGGTTTTTCTCTGCTAATTTATTTGTGCCAGCTGTAATTGGTTTTCATCATTTTTCCTTGAAAATAAGATCTTCGACTTCAATTTCACTATTTCAGATGTGTGGGATAGCAAATTGTGAGACTGGGACTTTAGATTTTAAAACCATGTCTAGAATACAATAATCGCCCGACATCAGTGTCATTTTTATTATCCAAAAGTGTGTCTATATAAAGTCAGAGTTGCCTAAAATGCGAAAAATGGAAATAAATCTCAGAAAAGTAATTAAATGTGAGAAGGAACATAGTGTGCTTGCATATATCTATACAGTTCACCCCCACGGGTAATGTTATAAAAATCTTCCATTATATAAAAATGATTAATTGAAAGTTATTGCAACTTCCCTTTTGATTCCGTTCATAACCTTTGTAGTGTAATGTCTCTGTGGACAAGTTTGGTAAAGATCTAGATGGCAGCTTAAGGATAGGATCTGAATGTACCTTATTACTCAGTCTGATTAATCTTTCCACAAAAGAGTGATATTGCAACTACGGTCATGGCCAGAGGCAAGTAAGACAGTGATAGTTTGTCAAAAATGAGTCATTCAGCAAAATGTGATGAAGTAAACCTTTTAGACAAAATTATGAAAATCACATATATTTTATTGGTTTGTCTACAGCAGTTCTGTGCCATTAACACAATATGCTAGTGATGGTTCTACTGCTCATATATTTTCTGAATGTTTCAATCACTAAATATTTCAACTTCAGTAGATAGATAACATTATTCATGAGTGTAGAAATGTCTTTTCACAATATTAGTGAAAGATGCTTAATGTAAGCCTCGGATTGTCCTATAATGAGGGGATGAGTAAAATGGGTCTATATTCTCTCGAGTTCTTCTCTAGAAGAATGAGAGCTGATCTCATTGAAACATACAAGATTCTGAAGGGGCTTGACAGGGCAGACACTGAGAGGTTGTTTTCCCTGGCTGGGGAATCTAGAGCACGGGGACACAGAGTGAGGATAAGGAGACAATCATTTAGGTCTGAGATGAGGAGAAATTTCTTCACTCAAAAGGTTGTGAATCTTTAGAATTCCCTACCCCAAAGGGCTGTGGATGCTCCATCATTGAATATATTTAAGGCTGGGATAGGCAGATTTTTTCTCTCTCAGTGAATCAAGGGATATGGGAAACAGGCGGCAAAGTGGAGTTGAGGCCGAGGATCAGCCATGATCATATTGAATGGCGGAGCAGGCTCGAGGGGCTCTATGGTCTAATCCTGCTCCTATTTCTTACGTTCTTATGACATTCCTTTCCTCAGTATATTTGCAGAGATGTTAACCGTATCTCCAACACAGAAGTCCTCGAGGCGGCCAACATCCCCAGCTTATACACACTACTGAGTCAGCGGTGCTTGAGATGGCTTGGCCATGTGAGCCGCATGGAAGATGGCAGGATCCCCAAAGACACATTGTACAGCGAGCTCGCCACTGGTATCAAACCCATCGGCCGTCCATGTCTCCGCTTTAAAGACATCTGCAAACGCGACATGAAATCCTGTGACATTGATCACAAGTCGTGGGAGTCAGTTGCCAGCGTTCGCCAGAGTTGGCAGACAGCCATAAAGGCAGGGCTAAAGTGTGGCGAGTTGAAGAGACTTAGCAGTTGGCAGGAAAAAAGACAGAGGCGCAAGGAGAGAACCAACTGTGTAACAGCCCGACAATCAAATTTTTCTGCAGCACCTGTGGAAGAGCCTGTCACTCTAGAATTGGCCTTTATAGCCACTCCAGGCGCTGCTCCACATATCACTGACCACCTCCAGGCGCTTACCCATTGTCTCTCGAGATAAGGAGGCCAAAGCGAAAAAAAAATAACCATTTAAAATAAATGGGTTAATGCTTGTGGTAAAAGAATGGCTAATGAAGTGTGATATCAACATACTGTATTTTCAACCATTAATAATGTCAACAGTCATTTCTACTCTCTACCCCTAAATCAAAACAAGAAATAAGAAAATCCTGTATTTTTTAGAATAACATTTTACCTTGACTAGTCCACAAGTTATTAGCAGCTCGAACTATGTATTTCATAACTCGCTGAACATTTTTCGAAAAGCAGTTGTGAGTAAAGAGTAAGGGTGTGCCAGTTGAAACAGTAATGGCCTATTTATCTAAACCCAGCACTGCTTGGACTATTCTTACCCCTTCAAACAAAGAAAGCAGTTGCAAAATCCTCAGAAGAAAAGTTGATTTGTACATGTTAAGGCTTTGATAAAAGTTATTGATGAAGAATCCATGCAACATTGAAGGGGAATTTCAAACTAACGCAGGGAATTTCCTCATAAACAGGAATTTTGCCAATCTCCTGCCAAAGTTATGGCAGCCAATCAGAAGAACCATTGAGGAAATTCCTGTCTTTGAGTCTTTAGATCCAGAAAAATCTTCACATTCATAACCTTAAATAAGGAGAATGTTTTGAAGTAACCTTACAAAAATGAAAGAAACCAATAGCATGGAAGAGTTTTCTGTTCAGTTTTAAGGCTGTGGTAGCCGTAGGTAGATAGAGCACAGTTTTGGAAAGAGAAAGGATAAGAAGAGAGTGGCCCAAGAGCACTAATGGCACAGGAGCATATAGTGTGCAGAAGATTTTACCCAGGCCGTGAGTGCACAAAGTCAATATCTAGACAAGACAACACAATGAATGGAGAAAGACAGAGAATGTGCATGAATAGGTTTGGACTTAATAGGGAACCTATGACTGTGTATGGCATCTGGTTTCACAGGACCTGCGGAAAGAGTCAACTATGTGGCTCAATGTTTGTGCCGCAATGTCCTTTCAGGAGCACATAGGTACTTGCAGTTTTTCTGTGCATCATTGCATTATGCCTGTCTACATATGCTTCAGTGAGTAGAACAGAATAACTTAAAATATATTCAAAATTACTGCCTTCCCAATTATACAGGGCATTGTTAACTGTATAACTGTAGAACTGTGCTCGCTGACCTACATTGACTCCTGGTCAAGGAATGTTTTGATTTTAAAATTCGCACCCTTGTTTTCAAATCCCTCCATGGCCTCGCCCCTCCCTATCTCTGTAATCTCCTCCAGCCCCACAATCCTCCAAGATATCTATGCTCCTCTAATTCTGGCCTCTTGTACATCCCTGAGTTTAATCGCTCCACCATTGGTGGCTTCGTCTTTAGTTGCCTCGGCTCTAAACTCTGGAATTACCCTCCCTACACCTCTCCACCTCCATTTTCCTCCTTTAAGACACTCCTTGAAACCTACATCATTGACCAAGCTTTTGGTCATCTGACTAATATCTCCTTTTGTGGCTTGGTGTCATACTTTATTTTATAATGCTCCTGTGAAGTGTCTTGGGACATTGTATTATTTTAAAGGCACTATATAAGTATGTTGTTGTTGTTGTTATATGGCATGAAACCATATATGCATCCACCATCAACACAATCCTACTTAGGAAAGGACGTAATACCATACAAATGGTATAGAACCCCCACTATAAAACAAGAAACATTTATGTGGATATACTTTATTAAAGCATCAGTTGTCCAAAAGTAAATGAGAACATATACAATTCTTTGTCGAAATAATAACAAACATCAGTTCTGTCAGTGTAAGCATCTCCTATAGAAAGCATTTAATAGGTCAGGGAAGCTTTTAGGAGACTGAATTCATGCCCTGCATCCAGGGGTTTGCAGTGCAGTGCCCAAGGACCAGAGCTTAGGGGAGTCTCAATATGGCTTTTGCACTTGCAAGGGTCACAACGGAACACACGTTCAGCATACTGAAACAATTGCTTGGACCGATTGGCGGAATTCTACAATACAGCCAAGCAGGTGGTAAGATCACTGTTGCCTGCTGTGTCCTGTCCAAATTGCCCTGAAAAGGGATCTAATTATGAAGTCTCAGGAAGAAGGAAGGCAGCAAGAAGCTGAAGAAGATGTGATTGATAATGATAATGATGAGTTGACTGTTGACTGAGCTGCTGGAGTCATCAGGCAGAATCTAAGTATCAAAAGTTTTCACTCATATCCTTTTCATAACAATCCATAACAGTCCTCACCACATGTGCCCGACCCCCATACCAAATAAAGCTTTCCCTCCATTAAATCCAACTGTACAGCAGGGTTTACGAATATAAACTCAATTCTGCCCAGAAACCTGAATTAGCCAAATACCAAAAGAACTGTCAAGGCACATTTTGATATCACAAAATGCAATTTTAATTTCCCTTCACAGTGTATGATGCTACTGTATTCAGTTTGTTTTGCTTCAGTAATCCTCTGTAGTCAATGTGCATGTTGGGTGTCTGATGAAGGCAAAGGGATTTACACATGGAGGCAGGCGGAACAACTGAGGTATTAAATGAATACTTTGCATCAGTCTTTACCAAGGAAGAAGATGTAACCCAGTAATGGTGAAAGAGGAGGCAATTCAGACACTAGAAGTGTTTAAAATTAAAAGGAGGAGGTATTGGATAGGCTGTCTGTACTTAAAGTGGATAAAACATCAGGACCAGATGAGATACATCCAAGGATACTGAGAGAAGTGAGAGTGGAAATTGCAGAGGCACTGGCCATAATTTTTCAATCTTCCTTAGACTCGGGGGTGGTGCGAGAGGACTGGAGAATTGCAAATGTTGCACCCTTGTTCAAAAAGGGAGTAAAGACAAGCCCAGCAACTACAAGCCATATAGTTTAATTTTGGTGGTGAGGAAACTTCTAGAAAGTTTAATTCGGGACAAAATTAATTGTTACATGGACAAATGCGGGCTAATTAAAGAAAGCCAGCATGGATTTCTTAAGGGAAAATCATGTTTAACTAACTTGCTGGAGTTTTTTGAAGAGGTAACAGAGAGTGTTGATGAGAGTAATGCAGTTGATGTGATGTACATAGACTTCCAAAAGGTGCTTGGTTCAGTGCAACACAAAAGACATATGAGCAAACTTGTAGCTTACGGAATAAAAGGGACAGCAGCAACATGGATACAAAATTGACTGAGTAACAGTAAACAAAGAGTAGTGGTTAATGGATGATTTTTGGGCTGGAGGAAGGTTTGTAGTGGAGTTCCCCAGGGGTCAGTGTTGGGACTCTTGCTTTTCCTGATATTTATTAATGACCTAGACCTTGGTTTACAGGGCACAATTTCAAAGTTTGCAGATGATACAAAAATTGGAAGCATTGTAAACTGTGAGGAGGATGGTGTAGAACTGCAAAAGGACATTTACAAGTTGGTGGAATGGGCAGATAGGTGGCAGATGAAGTTCAATGCAGAGACATGTGAACTGATTCATTTTAGTAGGAAGAATATGGAGAGACAATCTAGAATAAAGGGTGCAATTCTAAATGGGGTGCAGGAGCAGAGGGACCTGGGTGTATATATGCATAAAGTCATTGAAGGTAGCAGGACAGGTTGAGAGAGCAGTTAATAAAGCATACAGTGTCCTGGGCTTTATTAATAAGGTGATAGAGAACAAGAGAAAGGAGATTATGTTGAACTTGTATAAGATACTAGTTTAGCCTCAGCTGGAGTATTTCGTCCAGTTCTGGGCATCGCACATTAGGAAGGATGTGAAGGCGTTCAAGAGGGTGCAGAAAAGATTCACGAAAATGGTTCCAGGGATTTGGAACTTCAGTTATGAAGATAGATTGAAGCTATTGAGACTGGTTTCCTTTCAGAAGAGAAGGCTGAGAGGAGATTTGATAGAGTTATTCAAAATAATGAGGTGTCTGGTCAGAGTAGATAGGGAGAAACTGTTCCCACTCGCGAAAGGATCAAGAACGAGAGGGCAGAGATTTAAAATAATTGTTAAAAGAAGCAAAAGCGACATGAGGAGAAACTTGTTCATGCAACGAGTGGTTAAGGTCTGGAATGCGCTACCTAAGAGTGTGGTACAGGCAGGTTCAATTGAAGCATTCAGTAGGGAATTAGACTGTTAAATGAAAAGGAAGAATGTGCGGGGTTACGGGGAGAAGGCAGGGGTGTGGCACTAGGTGAATTGCTCATTCAGAGCCAGTGCAGACACGATGGTTCAAATGGCCTCCTTCTTCGCTGTAACAATTATGTGATTCTGTGATTTTGAGATATAACTGTGTCACCTGCCAAGACTTAGGCACACATTATTTCACCATTCAAAATTCAAAAGTTGCAATCCCTGACTGGAAAGACATTTCCATGGTAACAGACAATGCTGAAACAATGGGAGATCCAGCAGTGGTCCTCCAATACGCAGAAATGGGCAGACTAATTTTAGTCACATGGCTAGCAGGCTGGGACAGAGAAATTTGAACCTTCAACAAGGCATGTGAAAAGACTGTTCCATATAAGGAACTAGTCACATGACTAATCTGCTGAGCACCCTGGGAACTTTGTGAATTTGAACTCCCAAACAAAGGAATTGCCAGGCAGAACGCCGTGTGCTCTCCTGGAACCTTCTACCTGCCTATCTCTCAGGGAACTGAAACCATTGAATACCTGACACTCAAAGAGAAAAAGATTTGTCACGTGAACAAAGTTTTAAGACGATTACTCGGCCCCAACAAAACGCAAGAATATAGCTACAATCAAGGACTACAGAGAGCTCGAGGAACAATAACAAGTTATTGTCTCCAACTGTTCTACTTATCTCTTCTTCTACTCTTTTCTGTCCCTATCTTGCATGTTTATATCACGTGTGCATGCTAGTGTGAGCACGTCATATATCCGTAGGCGTGAACTGTATTTGAATTAAGTTAAGGTTTAATAAATTTCCTCTTTCTGCTTTAAAACAAAGAAAGCCTGCTTGTGCTCAGTTATTTTCCTGATAATTGGAAACTGTGAACATGGATTCACAAAAGAGGGAGCTCAAAACACAGAGTGTTTAAAATTAAATCCTGTTACAATAAGACCAGGTGAAGACAGCAAGAGACCTCCCCCAGATACATTGCTCACCTGGTCGTCACAGAAATTGAGTGCTAGATTCCGGATTGTTACCTGGAGACAAACAAGTGAAATTTAAAGTGGGAAGTCAAATTGTTCCCAATCAAAAAGAGCAAATCAATACAGGTTTTCTTGTGGTTGTGTGTGATTGAACACGAACATGTCTGCAACTGAAGCGAGTAGCTCTCCAAACCAGGGTGAAGTAACTTGGGATAAGTTAAAAGCACTATCTATGGAGGAGCTGAGAAAAATGGCTGAGCAGTGTGGGATCACTGTATGTGGCAAGGCTAGGAAGTCTGAACTCCTAAAGCTAGTGGCCAACCATTTTTCCCCTTGAATCTGAAGAAGTAGAAACAGGCTTAAAAGCAGAATCTGACAGGGTTAACAAAGATACAACTGGAACAGAAGAAACTTTAGAGGAAAGAGAAAAAGAGAGAGAGAGGCAGGAGAAGGAAAAAGAAAGAGCCTTCCAAATGGAACATGAAGACAAAGAAAGACAGCAGAAGGAACGAGAGAGAGAGAGAGAGAGAGAAAGGAAATTCCAGCAAGAATGCGAAGAGAGTTACGGCGGCTTGAGTTAGCTAGGAGGCAACAGAGTAACCCTAGTGAAAGCATAGCCAATATGGAGGATCAAAATTCAGGCTTGAGTATAAGATTGCTAAAACTCACCTAATTGATTCCAAAATTCAATGAGGAAGATGTGGAATCATTTTTCGTGTCTTTCGAGAAACTGGCAAGGCAGCTAAAATGGCCAGCTGAGACCTGGTCTCTTTTACTGCAAAGCAAACTACCTGGAAAAGCCCATTAGGTCTATTCCTTGCTGCCAGATGAGAGTTCATCAAACTATGAACTGACAGAAATTCTATCCTCGGGGCATATGAATTAGTACCCGAAGCCGCCAGAAGTTTAAAACCATCAAAAAAACAAGCCAATCAAACCTATCTGGAGTTTGAAAGAAGCAAGCAGCTGGCTTTTGACCAGTGACTGAGGGCTTTAAAAATACAGCTCAGCTATGAGACTCCCTGTGAAGTAATCCTGTTAAAGGAATTTAAAAACTCTCTCCCATTCTCAATAAAAACTCAATTCGAGGAGCAGCGGGTGCAGGGAGCCCAGCAAGCAGCCACTCCGGCCGATGAATTTTCTGTAATCTATAAGTCGGTTTCCCAGAGGAGAACCTTTCCTGATCACCCCCACAAATATGAAAAGGACGAAGGGTGGGAAGGTGATAGAAGACCAGGCCGTCCTGGAAGAGAAAGGAAAGCAGGAGACACAGAGGGCCCTCCTCCAACAAAAAAGGAAGGTGCTGTGAGCAAGAGTGGGACCCAGAGACCTGTGCACTTCCACTGTAACAAGGCAGGGCATTTAAAAACTGACTGCTGGAAACTAAAGGGGAAACCGGTAGGGTTAATCAAGGCACACCTGCTCAGTGAAGACTTGAGTCTGATGGAAAACACGGAACAGGCTGTGGTTTTGATTGCAGTAAGGGTGCAATCCAGAAAGCTTACTACAGCAGTGCAGGAAAAGTTATTACGATTCCTGAAGGTTAGCAGGGTTTTGAATCTGAAGGGAAAGTAATCCCATATCCCTCGCGTGGGGCAAGCAAGCCCATAGTGATTCTCAGGGACACAGGGGCCACCAGATCCCTTTTACTGAGAAAAGGCCTGACCTTTCCCCCAGAGAGTGCAGTGAACACCAGAATGGTGGTGAATGGTATTCGAAGGCAGTGTATGTCTGTACCTGTACATCGGATGCACCTGGAGTGCGACCTAGTTTCAGGACTGGTGACTGTAGCGTTGTACCTAGTTTGCCTGTGGATGGGGTTGACCTGATCCTAGGTAATGATGTGGCGGGGGTGAAGGTGGTAGCCCCTCAGTAGTGGAAGAAAGACTGCAGGAGATCAGAGAGACAGGGCAGTGGCAGGAGACGGTCTCCTGCAGTCCCTGAATGTGTAGTGGGTCAGGCCATGATCAAACCAGCTTCCCCAGAGGAGACTGCCTTGACACTGCAGGCAAATGAGCATGAGGTCTGCCTGGCTGAGACTTTCTTTGAAAAGATAGGAGACCCAGGAAATGAATTAAATGGATTTTCCCTAAGTGAGCTCAGCGAGCTGAGCCAGTTTTGCGAGAGTTAGCACAGGCTGTCCAATCTGAAAGTGAAGCAAAGGGAGTCCCTGATTGTTACTTTTTAAAGAATGAGGTACTGATGAGGAAATGGAGTTCTCCTCCCAGACCTGAGAGCAAGGAGTGGGCAGTAGTTCACCAGTTAGTGGTGCCACAGAGGTACCGGCGAAAAATATTAACAAGGGCCCACAAGACTACAGTGGCTGTACATGCCTGTCTAAGAAAGACCAAAACCCGCATAAGACAGCTGTTTGACTGGCCAGAACTCCACAAAAATGTAGTGGAGGGTGCCAGGTTGAGGGGAAACCCCAACCGACAGTGAAACCTGCACCCCTAAGTCCTGTATCGGTGTTAGGAAGACCCTCCAGCCAAGGGCTGGTGAGCTGTAAGGGACCCCCGCCAAGAACAAAAGGAGACAGGCAGGCACATGGCTGGCAAAAGTTTAGAAAGAGACGGGGAAAAAGAGATCCAGAGGGCAGGTTAAAGGAAGTCCAGGAAGAATGCCAGATGAAAACCCCTGACGCCCAGTCAACTGACCCAGAAAAATATGAAAAGTTAGACCCCACATCCTCCTGTGTAAATGCAGACCCTAGAAGCACCCCACCAGAGTTGCGAACAGCATTTACAGGAACCTGTAGAGACAAAGAGAGACCTCTAGGGGGCAGAGAAACTGTGAAGGTGATGCCTCTCCTAGTCGAAGTGTCACAGGAGAATGCAGTTAAATCTGCACAAATACCTGCCGATAGGAGTGTCCCAGAGAACAAAGGGGAGATCAATAGAGACTCATCCCCCACAGTCAGAGGAAAAGAGAACCACCCATCCCCTGAAGCCAAAAGTCTTTGCATTAATCAGGGAGTTCTCCTGGAGAAAAAATGGGGAATTAAAGCAACCCGGGCCCCCAGAACAGACCATTTTTAATGCGCTTCAAGAGTGATGAATGAATGAGAAAAATGTATGGTTTTCTTTCAGTATGTTATATTTCTCTCAACCTCTGTAATGAAATGTGTCATTTCATGGGGAGGTGTTAGGCAAACCCCCACCTGCCAAGACATTATTTCACCACATGAACACCAAAACTTTAAAAATTGTAATTTCTGACTGGAAAGACATTTCCATGGTAACAGACAATGTTGAAACAATGGGAGATCCAGTGGTCCTCCAATACAAAGAAGTGTTCGGACTAGTTTTAGTCACATGGCTAGTTGGCTGGGGCAGAGAAATTTGAGCCTCCAACAAAGGATGTGAAAAGACTGTTCCATAGAAGGAACTAGTCACATGACTAACCTGCTGAGCACCCTGGGAGCTTTTTGAATTTGAACTCCCAAACAAAGGAATTGCCAGACAGAACGCCGTGTGCTCTCCTGGAACTAAGAACACCTTCTACCTGCCTATCTCTCAGAGAACTGAAACCATTGAAGACTTGAAATTCAAAGAGATAAAGGTTTGTCACGTGAACAAAGTTTACTGACTATTACTGGGCCCCAACAAAATGCAAGAATATAACTACAATCAGAGACTACAGCGAGCTCGAGAAACAATAACAAGATATTGCCTCCAACTATTCTACTTATCTCTTCTTCTATTCTTTTCTGTCCCTATCTTGCATGTTTATATTGTGTGTGCATGCTAGCATGAGCGCGCCATATATCCACAGGCGTGAACCGTATTAGAGTTAAGTTTATGGTTTAATAAATTTCCTCTTTCTGCTTTAAACCAAAGAAAGCCTGTTTGTGCTCAGTTCTTTGCCTGATAATTGGAAACTGTGAACAAGGATTAACAAAAAAGGGAGCTCAAAACACAGTGTTTAAAATTAAACCCTGTTATAATACGACCAGGTGGAGACAGCAAGAGACCCCCCTTGACACATTGCTCACCTGGTCGTAACAACTGTGATAGCTCTCATAGTTGGATAGCCAGTGGCAGTCACAATCCAGGTTTTTGTATCGAATGAGTATTGAGTCCTGAAATGTAACTGACATCGGGCGACTATTACCCAGCATAACACACAAACATGCGAACATACGAAGGAGGAGCAGAAGTAGGCCATTCAGCCCCTCCAAGCTGCTCCACCATTCAATAAGATCATGGCCGATCTGTTTGTGTCTCAAATTCCACACTCCCATCTACCCCGATAATCTTTGATTCCTTTGCCTAACAAGAATCTATCTACCCCGCCTTAAAATTATTCAATGACCCCCATCTCAACCACGTTCTGAGGCAGAGAGTTTCAAATTCTCACAACCCTCTGAGAGAAAAAAATTTCTCCTCATGTCTGTCCTTAAAGGGCAACCCCTAATTTTAAAGCAGTGCCCTCTGGTTCTGACTCCCCCAGAAGAGGAAACATCCTTTCCACACCCACCTTGTTAATACCATTCAGGATCTTATATACTTCAATCAAGTCTCCCCTCACTCTTCTAAACTCCAGCGAAAACAAGCCCAATCTGTCCAACCATTCCTCATAAGACAACCCGCTCATTCCAGTTATCTAGTGAACCTCCTCTGAAATGCCTCCATCACATTCACATCCTTCCTTAAATGAGAAGACCAAAACTGCACACAGTATTTGAGATGTGGTATTACCAATGCCCCTGTATAACTGAAGCATAACATCCTTACTTATATTTTCAATTCCTTTCGTAATAATGGATAGCATTCCATTAGCCTTCTTTTATTACTTGCTGTACCTGTATACTTGTGTTCCGATGAAGGGTCACTGACCCGAAACGTTAACTCTGCTTCTCTTTCCACAGATGCTGCCAGACCTGCTGAGTGCTTCCAGCATTTCTTGTTTTTATTACTTGTGTATTTGTATACTTGTATACTGTATATTTTTGTGACTTATGCACTAGAACACCTAGATCCCTCTGCACCTCGGAATTCTGCATTCATTCTCCGTTTAAGTAATACTCTGCTTTTTTATTCTTCCTGCCAAAGTGAAGAACTTCACATTTTCCCACATTATACTCCATCTGCCAGATTTTTGCCCACTCACTCAGCCTCTCTATATCGGTCTGCAACCTCTTTTTGTCCTCTTCACAACATACTTTCCTATTTATCATTGTGTCATCTGCAAATTTAGCTACCGTGCCATCGGTCCCCTCATCCAAGTCATTGATATAAATTGTAAAAAGCTGAGGCCCCATCACAGACCCCTGTGAGACTCCACTCGTCACATACTGCCAATCAGAAAAGGACCCATTTATGCACACTGTCTGTTTTCTGCCAGCCAGCCAATCTTCTATCCATGCTAATATGTTACCCCCTATACCATGAGTTCCTACTTTGCGCCAAGAAAATTAGGCTAAGTATTTAATTTACAATAAACATCCTGTTTTTAACTATAAACAGTGAATAAATAGTTAAATACAAAGTATTCAGAATAATTAATAACTAATTAATTTAAAATCAAGCTGAAATAAATCTACTAATTGTTAACTTCTTTAGCCGCTAAAGAGCCTTCAAGGTGGCCAAGATATTGCCTTGAGCTGAAACGTCCGTTTAGCCTGTGTTTCCTGCAAGAAGCCATCTCAGTAAAGGACTCAAAACACACTAGGAACAGTTTCCTGGAGGATCGTTAAGGGGCTGATTATCACTTAAATTGCCTGCTGGTGCCCATTAATGAAGCTGCTCACCATTTTGATGGATAGCGTTTGACATAATGCCCTCTCTTAACAGCAACCAGCTGAATAGGAGTAAGCAAGCCATTGCTGAGGATTTCAAGTGTTACTTAAATCTATACTCTGCTTCAGTTGCTGCTGGAGGCTTGAAGAGGACTTTTGAAACAAATTAGGAGACTTTCTGGGACACTTTGTCCAGACTTCACCAATACTCTATCAACATTTATTCTGGAAATTCTCTGAGGACTTCACCTAAAAAGAATAGGTGCTGTGCTACTCTACCTTATTGGACATGCTAATGAAGTCACCAGGAGAAAGGCAGTGCTTGGTTATGGGCATTTTGCTAGGGGTCCCCCTTGGCCTGCAGGTGGAATGAGGAGACATGAGGTCAGGCAGAGTTGCACCAGCTGCTGGGGAGAGAGGGACAGGAGGAACAGGAATGCGAGGAGGACTCCTAGTCCCATGTGGGTACAGGAATTCCTTCCTCATCTGGAACTCCTCCATCAGGACCTCCAGTGCTGCATCCGAGAACCTGTGCACCCTCTCCGTTGGTCCCTGAGCATCCTGGAACCTGCTGTGCAAGTGGGTGCATGGAGACCACATATACAGCTCCACAAAAATTGTTTTTAATCAATGCTTGAGTGCTAAACATGCAGGTGTCTGTTTAGGCACCTCCAGGTAAGTTCAAATTATGTAATCGGCAATTGGGTCCAAAATTGTGGGCTGAAACCAGACAAAAGGGAATACAATGGGACTAGGAAAGAAGTTTTAAAAAATTAATAGTCAAAGCCAAACTACGAAAGTAAGTTATCAAGAAATAGTAAAGTATTCAACTGACATATAAATAACAAAAGAAAAATCAGTTTAGGTACAGGGCCACAAAGGGATGCACAAGATAGACTCACAGGTAGTGACAGTAAAATGGCAGAAATATTGAACAGTTACTTTGCCCGGTATTTATGAGGGAATCTAACAAGTTGTGCATGACCTTAGGAGAAGAGGTGAAACATGATATGAAGGGGGCAAAATTCAATAGCCCTTGAAACCAGGTGATGTACAATTAACATGCACCCATTGACTGCAGCACAGGCAACATGCCAACTTCATGCTGCCTGCTGTTTGAAATGATTTCAGCTTCCAGCCAGACCAACTATACTGTTGATTGGCTGGATGCATGAGCGGGGGACCAATAGCATAAGTGGCTCACACCAGTGAAAGCTAGTCTGCACTTCCTAAAAGAGAAGGTGCATTCTGGCTGGAAGAGGGGCTGACAATCCTGTGGGAACTGAATTTGACCTGGAAAAAAACAAAAGAACAGCTCAATATGGGAGAAAGGGTGCAGCAAGGTTTTCTCACACTACACTGGAGGCCATGTGGAGGAGGTGCAATAGAAAACAGATGTCTTATATCCGCAGAGGTCCTGGAAGCCCTCCAGACACACACTCAGAAGGCAGTGGGAGCAGATAGCCATGCTGGGAGTGTAGCCGCGAGGACCTTGATACAATGCTGCAAGAACTTCAATCACTTCTCACGAATGGTCAAGGTCAGTGAATACAGCTTCAAATGCAATGTCCCACCAACTACACCACCAGCATCACACATTGCCCAATGCAGCACAGCCCCATCACTCATCTACCAATGATATCTATCAATTGTGTCTTATATATGTTTGCTAGTGCAGTCGGAGAGGGTTTGAACTAAAATGGCAGAGGGATGGCACTCTGAGCAGGGAGACAGAGGCGGGGGAAACAAGGATAGAAATGAAAGACAGAAAGGTAAGAAGCAAAAGTGGAAGGCAGAGAAAACAAGGGCGAGAAACAAATGGGGCCATAGTGCAAAATAAAGCTAAGATGACTAACAATGTTAAAAAGACAAGTCTAAAGGCATTGTGTCTTAATGCACGGAGCATTCGCAATAAGGTAGATGAATAAACTGTGCAAATAGATAAAAATGGTTATGATATAGTTGCAATTATGGGGACATGGCTGCAGGGTAACCAAGGATGGGAATTGAACATCGAGGGGTATTCAATATTTAGGAAGGACAGGCAAAAAGGGAAAGGAGGTGGGATCGTAATGTTAGTAAAGGAGGAAATTAATGCAATAGTGAGGAAGAATATTGGCTCAGAAAATCTTGATGTGTAATCTGTATGGGTGGAGCTAAGAAACACCAAGGGGCAGATACGTTAGTGGTGGTTGTCTATAGGCCCCCAAACAGTAGGGATGGCATTAAACAGGAAATTAGAGATGCATGCAATAAGGGTACAACTGTAATCATGTGTGACTTTAATCTACATATAGATTGGTCAAACCAAATTAGCAATAATACTGTGGAAGAAGATTTCCTGGAATGTGCATGTGATGGTTTTTTAGACCAATACATTGAGGAACCAACTAGAGAACAGGCTATCCTAGACTGGGTATTATGCAATGAGAAAAGATTAATTAATAATCTTATTGTGCGGGGTCCCTTGGGGAGGAGCAACCGTAACATGATAGAATTCTTCATTAAGATGGAGAGTGAAGTAGTTGAATCCGAAACTAGGGTGCTGAATCTAAATAAAGGAAATTATGAAGGTATGAGGTGCGAGTTGGCAATGAAAGATTGGGGAACTTTACTAAAAGGGTTGGCGGTGGATAGGCAATGGATAATATTTACAGAACGTGTGCATGAATTACAACAATTATTCATTCCTGTGTGGCACAAAAATAAAACTAAAAAGGTGGCTCAACCGTGGCTTACAAAAGAAATTAGGGATAGTATTAGATCCAAAGAGGAGGCATATAAAATTGCCAGAAAAAGCAGCGAGTCTGAGGAATGGGAGCAGTTTAGAATTCAGCAAAGGAGGACAAAGGGGTTGATTAAGTGGAGGAAAATAGAGTATGAGAGTAAACTTGCGGGGAACATAAAAACTGACTGTAAAAGCTTCTATAAATATGTGAAGAGAAAAAGATTAGTGAAGACAAATGTAGGTCTCATACAGTCAGAAACGGGAGAAATTATAATGGGGAGCAAAGACATGGCAGAACAATTAAACTCATACTTTGGTTCTGTCTTCACAAAGGAGGACACAAATAACCTCTCAGAAATGTTAGGGAACCAAGGGTCTAATGAGAGGGAGGAACTGAAGGAAATCAGTATTACTAAAAAAAAATAGTGCGAGGGAAATTAATGGCGTTAAAGGCTGACAAATCCCCAGGGCCTGATATTCTACACCCCAGTGTACTAAAGGAAGTGGCCCTGGAAATAGTGGATGCATTGGTGGTCATCTTCCAAAATTCTATAGACTCTGGAGCTGTTCCTACAGATTAGAGGGTGGCAAACGTAACCCCACTATTTAAAAAAGGAGGGAGAGAAAAAACAGGGAATTACAGACCAGTTAGCCTTAAATCAGTAGTGGGGAAATTGCTAGAGTCTATAATAAGGGATGTGATAGCAGAACACCTGGAAAGCAGAAACAGAATTGGACAAAGTTAGCATGTGTTTACAAAAGGGAAATCATGCTGAACAAATCTACTGGAGCTTTTTGAGGATGTAACTAGTAGAATAGATAAGGCAGAACTAGTGGATGTGGTGTATTTGGATTTTCAGAAGGCTTATGATAAGGTCCCACATAAGAGGTTAGTGTGCAAAATTAAAGCACATGGGATTGGGGGTAATATACTGGCATGGATTGAGAATTGGTTGACAGACAGGAAAGAGAGAGTAGGAATAAATAGGTCTTTTCTCGGGTGGCTGGCAGTGACTAGGGGACTGCAGGGATCAGTGCTTGGGCCCCAGCTATTCACAATATGTATTAATGACTTGGGTGAGGTAACTAAATGTAATATTTCCAAGTTTGCAGGCAACACAAAGCTGGGGGGGAATGTGAGCTGTGAGGAGGATGCAAAGAGGCTCCAATGTGATTTGGACAAGTTGGGTGAGTGGGCATAGCAGATACAGTATAATGTGGTTAACTGTGAGGTTATCCACTTTGGTTGTAAAAGCAGAAAGGCAGATTATTAGAATTTTTTTTTAGAACATTACAGCGCAGTACAGGCCCTTTGGCCCTTGATATTGCGCTGACCTGTGAAACCATCTGACCTACACTATTCCATTTTCATCCATATGTCTATCCAATGACCACTTAAATGCCCTTAAATGTTGGCGAGTCTACTACTGTTGCAGGCAGGGCGTTCCACGCCCCTACTACTCTCTGAGTAAAGAAACTACCTCTAACATCTGTCCTATATCTATCACCCCTCAACTTAAAGCTATGTCCCCTCGTGTTTGCCATCACCATCCGAGGAAAAAGACTCTCACTATCCACCCTATCTAACCCTCTGATTATCTTATATGTCTCTATTAAGTCACCTCTCCTCCTCCTTCTCTCCAACGAAAACAACCTCAAGTCCCTCAGCCTTTCCTCGTAAGACCTTCCCTCCATACCAGGCAACATCCTAGTAAACAAAAACAAGAAATGCTGGAATCACTCAGCAGGTCTGGCAGCATCTGTGGAAAGAGAAGCAGAGTTAACGTTTCGGGTCAGTGACCCTTCTTCGGAACCTGGATTAGGTTCCGAAGAAGGGTCACTGACCCGAAACGTTAACTCTGCTTCTCTTTCCACAGATGCTGCCAGACCTGCTGAGTAATTCCAGCATTTCTTGTTTTTGTTTCAGATTTCCAGCATCCACAGTATTTTGCTTTTAACATCCTAGTAAATCTCCTCTGCACCCTTTCCAAAGCTTCCACATCCTTCCTATAATGCGGTGACCAGAACTGCACACAATACTCCAGGTGCGGCCTCACCAGAGTTTTGTACAGCTGCAGCATGACCTCGTGGCTCCGAAACTCGATCCCCCTACTAATAAAAGCTAACACACCATATGCCTTCTTAACAGCCCTATTAACCTGGGTAGCAACTTTCAGGGATTTATGTACCTGGACACCAAGATCTCTCTGCTCATCTACACTACCAAGAATCTTCCCATTAGCCCAGTACTCTGCATTCCTGTTACTCCTTCCAAAGTGAATCACCTCACACTTTTCCGCATTAAACTCCATTTGCCATCTCTCAGCCCAGCTCTGCAGCCTATCTATGTCCCTCTGTACCCTACAACGTCCTTCGGCACTATCCACAACTCCACCGACCTTCGTGTCATCCGCAAATTTACTAACCCACCCTTCTACACCCTCATCCAGGTCATTTATAAAAATGACAAACAGCAGTGGCCCCAAAACAGATCCTTGCGGTACACCACTAGTAACTAAACTCCAGGATGAACATTTGCCATCAACCACCACCCTCTGTCTTCTTTCAGCTAGCCAATTTCTGATCCAAAGCTCTAAATCACCTTCAACCCCATACTTCCGTATTTTCTGCAATAGCCTACCGTGGGGAACCTTATCAAACGCCTTACTGAAATCCATATACACCACATCCACTGCTTTACCCTCATCCACCTGTTTGGTCACCTTCTCGAAAAACTCAATAAGGTTTGTGAGGCACAACCTACCCTTCACAAAACCGTGCTGACTATCGCTAATGAACTTATTCTTTTCAAGATGATTATAAATCCTATCTCTTATAACCTTTTCCAACATTTTACCCACAACCGAAGTAAGGCTCACAGGTCTATAATTACCAGGGCTGTCTCTACTCCCCTTCTTGAACAAGGGGACAACATTTGCTATCCTCCAGTCTTCCGGCACTATTCCTGTCGACAATGACGACATAAAGATCAAAGACAAAGGCTCTGCAATCTCCTCCCTGGCTTCCCAGAGAATACTAGGATAAATCCCATCTGGCCCAGGGGACTTATCTATTTTCACACTTTCCAAAATTGCTAACACCTCCTCCTTGTGAACCTCAATCCCATCTAGCCTAGTAGTCTGAATCTCAGTATTCTCCTCGACAACATTTTCTTTCTCTACTGTAAATACTGACGAAAAATATTCATTTAACGCTTCCCCTATCTCCTCTGATTCCACACACAACTTCCCACTACTATCCTTGATTGGCCCTAATCTAACTCTAGTCATTCTTTTATTCCTGATATACCTATAGAAAGCCTTAGGGTTTTCCTTGATCCTATCCGCCAATGACTTCTCATGTCCTCTCCTCGCTCTTCTTAGCTCTCCCTTTAGATCCTTCCTGGCTAGCTTGTAACTCTCAAGCGCCCTAACTGAGCCTTCATGTCTCATCCTAACATAAGCCTTCTTCTTCCTCTTGACAAGCGCTTCAACTTCTTTCGTAAACCACGGCTCCCTCGCTCGACAACTTCCTCCCTGCCTGACAGGTACATACTTATCAAGGACACACAGTAGCTGCTCCTTGAATAAGCTCCACATTTCGATTGTGCCCATCCCCTGCAGTTTCCTTCCCCATCCTACGCATCCTAAATCTTGCCTAATCGCATCACAATTTCCTTTCCCCCAGCTATAATTCTTGCCCATCGCTCAGGTAAACCTAACCGAATTGTGATCACTATCACCAAAGTGCTCACCTACATCTAAATCTAACACCTGGCCGGGTTCATTACCCAGTACCAAATCCAATGTGGCATCGCCCCTGGTTGGCCTGTCTACATACTGTGTCAGAAAACCCTCCTGCACACACTGGACAAAAACTGACCCATCTAAAGTACTCGAACTATAGTATTTCCAGTCAATATTTGGAAAGTTAAAGTCCCCCATAACAACTACCCTGTTACTCTCGCTCCTGTCGAGAGTCATCTTCGCTATCCTTTCCTCTACATCTCTGGAACTATTCAGAGGTCTATAGAAAACTCCCAATAGGGTGACCTCTCCTCTCCTGTTTCTAACCTCGGCCCATACTACCTCAGTAGACGAGTCCTCATACGTCCTTTCTGCCGCTGTAATACTCTCCTTGATTAACAATGCCACACCCCCCCCCCCTCATTTACCATTTTCTCTGTTCTTACTGAAACATCTAAATCCCGGAACCTGCAACATCCATTCCTGCCCCTGCTTTACCCATGTCTCCGAAATGGCGACAACATCGAGATCCCAGGTACCAACCCATGCTGCAAGCTCACCCACCTTATTCCGGATGCTCCTGGCGTTGAAGTAGACACACTTTAAACCAAGTTCTTGCTTGCCAGTGCCCTCTTGCGTCCTTGTAACCTTATCCCTGACCTCACTACTCTCAACATCCTGTACACTGGAACTACAATTTAGGTTCCCATTCCCCTGCTGAATTAGTTTAAACCCCCCCGAAGAGCACTAGCAAATCTCCCCCCCAGGATATTGGTACCCCTCTGGTTCAGGTGAAGACCATCCTGTTTGTAGAGGTCCCACCTACCCCAGAAAGAGCCCCAATTATCCAGGAAACCAAAACCCTCCCTGCTACATCATCCCTGCAGCCACGTGTTCAACTCCTCTCTCTCCCTATTCCTCGCTTCGCTAGCACGTGGCACGGGCAACAACCCAGAGATAACAACTCTGTTTGTTTTCGCTCTAAGCTTCCACCCTAGCTCCCTGGATTTCTGCCTTAAATCCCCATCTCTCTTCCTACCTATGTCGTTGGTGCCTATGTGGACCACGACTTGGGGCTGCTCCCCCTCCCCCTTAAGGATCCCAAAAACACAATCCGAGACATCACGAACCCTGGCACCTGGGAGGCAACACACCAACCGTGAGTCTCTCTCGTTCCCACAGAACCTCCTATCTGTTCCCCTAACTATGGAGTCCCCAATGACTAATGCTCTGCTCCTCTTCCCCCTTCCCTTCTGAGCAACAGGGACAGACTCTGTGCCAGAGACCTGTACCCCATTGCTTACCCCTGGTAAGTCGTCCCCCGCAACAGTATCCAAAACGGTATACCTGTTGTTGAGGGAAACGGCCACAGGGGATCCCTGCACTGCCTGCTGTTTCCCTCTCCTTCCCCTGACGGTAACCCATCTACCTACTTCTTTTACCTGAGGTGTGACTACCTCCCCATTACGCCGCTCAATAACCCCCTCGGCCTCCCGAATGATCCGAAGTTCATCCAGCTCCAGCTCCAGTTCCCTAACGCGGTTCTCGAGGAGCTGGAGTTGGGTGCACTTCCCGCAGATGCAGTCAGCAGGGACACTCTTGGCGACCCTTACCTCCCACTTTCTGCAGGAGGAACATACCTGCCTTAACCTCCATTCCCACTATTCTAAATTCCCAACAAATCTACTGAAAAACTAAAAAAAAAGTCAAAACTTGTTAGCTTAGCAATCTGACGGACAGAACTTTTTAAATAAAAAGCTTACCTTATCAACACACCAGAGTCCTTTTTTTTGGTTAGAGGAGGAGGGTGGGTGGGAGACACGACACGTGTAGTGTCTCGGGTACAGCCACCGCCCAAATATATAGTTTTTACTTACCCAGCAGTCCCCTGGTCCTCCAAAAACAAAAGGGAATTAACTTTAACTTACACTGAAACTGACCTCCCAGCTGCAAGTTCGCTCCGCACCTCCGCTTCTGTCAAAGCTGCTGCACCAAAAAGGTGAATTATCTGAATGGTGATAGATTGGGAAAGGGGGAGGTGTAATGAGACCTGGGTGTCCTTGTACACCAGTTGCTGAAAGCAAACATTCAGGTGCAGCAAGCAGTTAGGAAGGCGAATGGTATGTTGGCCTTCATTGCAAGAGGATTTGAGTACAGGAGCAAGGATATCTTACTGCAGTTATACTGGGCCTTGGTGAGACCACATCTGGAGTATTATGTGCAGTTTTGGTCTCCTTATCTGTGGAAGGATGTCCTTGCCCTGGAGGAAGTGCAAAGAAGATTTACTAGGCTGATTTCTGAGATGGCAGGATTGACGTATGAGGAGAGATTGGGTCGAGTAGGCCTATATTCACTAGGGTTTAGAAGAATGAGAGGGGATCTCATAGCAACCTATAAAACTCTAACAGGATTAGACAGGCTAGATGCAGGGAGGATGTTCCCGATGTCTGGGGAGTCCAGAACCAGGGATCAGAGTCTCAGGATATGGGGTCTGCCATTTCGAACCAAGATGAGGAGAAATGTCTTCACTCAGAGGGTGGTGAACCTGTGGAATTCTCTACCGCAGAAGTCAGTGGAGGCCAAGTCATTAAATATATTCAAGAAGGTGATAGATATATTTCAATGCCAAAGGGATCAAGGGATATGGGGAGAAAGCGGGAACAGGGTACTGAATTAGACGATTAGCCATGATCTTTTTTGAATGGCAGAGCAGGCCCGAAGAGCTGAATGACCTAGTCCTGCTCCTATTTTCTATGTTTCTATGTCTATCCCACACTCATAGCTTCACCTCAACCTCACACACTTAGCACTGCTGCAAGCCTCACACCCACATCTCACAGGTTTCACACAATACTGGCAATTCGAACATGAATCATAGAATCATAGAAAGTTTAAGGCACAGAAAGAGGCCATTTGGTTCATTGTGTCTGTGCCGGCGGAAAAATGATCCATCTATTCTAATCCCACCTTCCAGCGTTTGGTCCGTAACCCTGCAGTTTACGGCACTTAAGGTGCATATCCAGACTCCTTTTGAATGAGTTGAGGGTTTCTGCCTCAACTATCCTTTCAGGCAGTGAGTTCCAGACCATCAACACCCTCTGGGTGAAAAGGTTTTTTCCTCATCTCACCTCTAGTTTTTCTACCAACCGCTTTAAATCTATGCCCCCTCGTCACTGACCTCTCTGCTAAGGTAAATAGATCCTTCAGCTCCACTCTATCCAGGCCCCTCAAAACTTTGTAAATTTCAATCAGATCTCCCCTCAACCTTCTCTGTTCCAAGGAGAACAACCCCAGGCTATCCAATCTTTCCTCATAACTGCATTTTTCCAGTCCTAGCAACTCTTCTGTACCCTCTCTAGTGCAATTACATCCTTTCTGTAATGCGGTGACCAGAACTGCACACAGTACTCAAGCTGTGGCTGAACCAATGAGTTATACAGTTCCAGCATAACCTCCTTGCTCTTGTATTCTATACCTCGACTAATAAAGGAAAGGATTCCATGTGCCTTCTTAACCACCTTATCGACCTGTCTTGCTACTTTCAAGGATCTGTGGACATTCACTCCAAGGTCCCTTACTTCCTTTACACTTCTCAGTATTTTCCCATTAAACGTGTATTCCTTTGCCTTGTTTGACCTCCCCAATTGCATCACCTCACACTTCTCCAGGTTGAATTCCATTTGTCACTTTTCTGCCCATCTGACCAGGCCATCAATATCTTCCTGCAGCCTACAGCTATCCTCCTCGCTATCTACCACACGGCCAATCTTTATGTTGTCCGCAAACCTCTTGATCATGCCCCCTACATTTACGTCCAAATCGTTAATATACACCACAAAAAGCAAGGAACCAGGACTGAGCTCTGCAGAACGCCACTGGAAACAGCCTTCCAGTCGCTAAAACATCTGTCAATAATTACCACTTATTTCCTGCCACTGAGCAAATTTTGCATCCACCTTGCTGCATTTCCCTGGATCCCATGGGATTTTATTTTTTGAAACCAGTCTGCCATGTGGGGCCTTGTCAAAAGCCTTGCTAAAATCCATGTAGACCACATCAACTGTACTATCCTCATCTATCTTCCTTGATACTTCTTCAAAAGATTCGATCAAGTTTGTCAAACAATATCTTCCCTTAACAAATCCATGCTGACTATCCTTGGTTAACCTGTGTCTTTCTAAGTGATAGTTTAGCCTGTCTCTCAGAATAGATTCCACTAATTTACCCACTACTGAGGTTAGACTGACTGACCTCTAATTATTTGGTCTATCCTTCGCTCCCTTTTTAAACAGAGCTACAACATGAGCAATTCTCCAATCCTCCGGCACCACACCAGTATCCAGTGAGGACTGGAAAATGATGGTCAGACCCGCTGCTATTTCCTGTCTTGCTTCTTTTAACAGCCTAGGGTACATTTCATCTGACCCTGGTGATTTATCAACTTTCAAGGATACTAATACCATCAATACTCCCTCCCTCCCTATGTTTATCACATACAATACTTCACACTCTTCCTCCTTAACTACAATATCTGCACCATTCCCCTCTTTTGTGAAGACAGACACAAAGTATTCATTAAGAACCATACCAATATCTTCTGCTTTTACACATAGGTTACCTTTTTGTCTTTTATGGGCCCTACTCTCTTCTTAGTTATCCTCTTTTGGTATTGATAAAACATCTTTGGGATCACCTTGATTTTACTTGCCAATATTCTTTCATGCCCTCTCTTTGCTTTCCTAATTTCCTTTTGATTCACCACCACCCCGCACCCCCCCCCCCCCCCCCCCCCACCCCCCAACCCCCTTTCTGTACTCCTCTCAGCTTTCTGTAGTATTGAGTTCTCGGTGTCAGACATAAGCTTTCCTCAGATGACTCAGATGACAGCCATATCACTCAAACAAATTACATCACATGCATTGACACACTTCACTCTCTCTTGCAGGTCAAGGTGGTGCATATTTGGAGGCAGCAGGAGCTAATTGTCTGGGCATAGGGATGGCTGCATATCCTAACCCCAATAATTATGTGCCATCATTGCAGCAGCCATGACTGAGGCCATGGCCAGCGGCAGGGCTGAAATAATCGGAGGTGATGGCATCCTCATACCTAATCCTTCTGCTCACATCCCAGTTCCCCTTCATCCCACAATCTCTTCTGATTTACAAGCTGCAATTGGTGTAAGCATGCACCAAGTGTTTCCCTCCCTTCTCCCTTCACCACAATCCTACCCTTGTGCCCTTTCTCCTTTCAGATACTGAAGAACTACAACATGGCCAGGCAGTGGTGGAGGAGCAGCAGGTGGAAGAGCAGGAAAACAGTGATGATGAAGAAACACCATCACTCACTCTCACACTTGCAGCCACCAACTCAGATACTGAGACTGTGCATACCTTAGAAGAAATCTTCGAGGCGCGATCTAGAGGTTTTGAGACACCGAGTACAAGTGACCTGCAGCCAGGGCAGGGGACAAAGGTAATGCAGGTGCCAGCTCCTTTAGGGCAGGTTCACACATGGGTTTTGCTGTAAAGGACTCAGATGAGGACTTTGATGGGCAAGCCCACAGAAGAAGCTGATGGGAATGCACAATAAAATGCTTGGTGCTTGGACAGGACTGCCAGAAAGCTTGCTGCCAATGCTGCATGGAGGAGTCTACCACCAACTTGGCACTGGGCTTTGTGCAGGGGTTGGAGCTCATTCTTTCCAACATAGAAGTGGTATCCAACTCCATTAGGATGCAACATCTGAGGGCCAATGTCTCAGCTTCCACTGCAGCAAAGCAGAAGCCATGCTGCATCTGGGTGCTGCAGTGAAAGCTCAGACTGAATTCATGCAAGCTCAGACTGCTGCCATCATGGCTGTGAATACCAGTGTTCAAATTTGGGGCCACAGCAGTCCAGAAATCTGTCCTTCAACAAACTACTAATGTTGCTGAAGAGCCTTCATGGGAGAGTGGCCATGGCTCCGTGCAGCATGAACCTGCTGTCCTCCATCAGGGTGACTACATTTGTCCTCCCACCACTGCCACTCCGCCAGTGCCCTTGCTGATGCCTGTCAGCCAGCAAGCCCAGACTGCTGCCATCCAGGCCTCAATGGTGCAGTGCAATGTCAAGCCTTCTCGGCCTAGAGCTGCTCAAGGTTGTCCTGTCAGCCCAGCTGCAGCCTTCCCTACTGAAAGTCAGAAGCCTTCCACCAGCTGTGCTGCAGCCACTGGGGTAGCACTGCATAGGAGCACAAAGCCAAGCAAAGGCTCCCACAAGGCCGGCACTAAGGGAATACAGGTGATTAGTTGATATTTGTATGCAATATGTCATGGAGTCATTTACAAATTTGGTTTGGAATGCTTATTTTGTGGTGGCTTTTATTTTAACAGTGTGGCCAAGTGGATGCTATAATGGTCAGTAACAGAAGGAAGGTAATGTGTGGGACTGTTGGTGGATGGGGAATTGGGTTTGCATTTACTAGTATCACAGTCAGATGAGTCAATCTTGGACAGTCTAGCCAGAAAGGGGCTATTGGTGATGGTCTCCTTCCTTCCTCCCCATTCCTCATCCTCTTCCTCCTCTCCATCCCACCCTTTTCTTTCTCCTCCTGCTCCTCCTCAGCTGCTCACATTATTGCTAGTGGCACGAGCTGTGTTTTCATGATGGCGAAGTTATGCAGAGTGCAGCAGACTACCACAAATCTTGACACGTGTTCTGCCGAGTACTGCAGGGCTCCTCTAGAGCAGTCCAGGCAGCAGAATCATTGTTTAAGCAACCAAATGGTCTGTTCTATCAGATTTTGTGAGGCAGCATGCCTTACATTATATGCATGCTGCCCACATGCGTGTGGATTGCACTCCACTGTCATGAGCCATGTTAACAAAGGATAACCCTTGTTGTGCAGTAGTTTGTCGTGGTGGCTCAAATGCAGCTGGCACAGCATACTGCTGGAGAATGAAGGCATCATGACTGCTACCAGGATACTGGGCATTGACCTATATGATTTGCTGAGTATGCTCACACACCAGCGAATGTTGAAGCAGTGGAATCCCTTTTGGTTGTGGTACATTTCAGAGTTGACATGCGCCGCCTGCAACGCTGCATGCCTGCAGTCAATGGCATCTTGCATTGGTGCCTGAAATCCTCATGAAGCCATGTGCTCGATCCGTTTGCTTCTCTCTGGCAAGAGAGAATGTCATCTATTCAGCTGTCTTGGAACTCAGTGACCTCCCTTATTCAACAGTGCACGGCAAAATGGAAGATGTTACAAATATCATAGGCTGCAGCCTGGAAAGAGCCGGACACAGAAAGGTTCATCTAAAAGCAAAGTGCCGTAGATACTGGAAATCTGAAACAAAAACAGAAAATGCTGGAAATACTCAGCAGGTCTGGCAGCACCTGTGGAGAGAGAAACAGAGATAACGTTTCAGGTCAGTGGCCCTTCGGGGTGGTCATGGCACTTGAAGCGCCGAAGAAATGGGCATTAAGGAACTGAAATTTGTGGCCTTGTTCTCCATGTAATAAAAATGATCTTGAGGCGTTGGGGAAGGTGTGAGAAAGATGTACAAGAATGATACCAGAACTGAGAGCATATAGCTATCATAAAAGACTAAACAGGCTGTGACTCTTTTCACTAGAAAAGAGAAGACTGAGGTATGACCGGATAGAGGGATTTAATGAAAGGGTTTGATAGGATCGGTGTAGAGAAGATGGGCTGAATTTTTTGAGGCCTCCGGCGTCCAGGGTCATGGCGAAGGGGCCTGGAAATTTCTTCTGGGAGAGGCCTGCCATGACACCTGATGCCGAGAGGCCCCACCGCATTTACCGGCAGCGGCGAGGCCTCAGTGTGGCTCCCCTGCTGCTCGGCAGGGCCTTCATTTTAATATTATAATTCAGTTAAAATCATTCAAATTAACCTACCTTGTCCCGGGGGCCATCCCACACCAATATTACGGCCTTTCAGAGTTCCGAGGCATGACACAGGTGGGGAGTGGGAGCCGTGAAATCTTCAGGTCGGGAGGGGTGTGGAAGCGGGGAAACCACTCTGATTGGTTTTGGGGATGGTGGGAACAGTTTAAGGGTCAAATGTTCTGAAGGTGAGGGGTTAAAACATGTAAAACATTGGCTTTCCGGGGGTACAGTTAATGTTATTTATTGAGAACTTATTGGTTGGGGGGTGGATGGGGGGGAATGGGAGAAGGGATGCAAAGTTTGAATGTAATTTTATCTCTAATATTAGCGTGGCAGGATCTTTAAACATTTTAATTGACATGAAGGGCTTGAAGCCCTTTAAAAATGGCACCGGTGCCTGCGCGGTGGCACCAGATGCTGTTTCTGGGGATGGAGCGGCTGCCCCCTCTATGTCATTGGTGGCGGCTGCTCTGCCCCCTCCATTTAAATGAGCCCCTGCGCGAAATATCGCGTGGGCTCAGCGATGGCGCATCTGTGCCTGAAGACCACCAGCAGCAGAATGCACCACCGCGATTTGCGGCGTGCTCATAAATTTCAGCCCGTTGTTTCCACTTGTGAGTAAAACCAGAACTAGAAGCCATAAATAAAAAGTCGGCACTGATAAATCCAATAGAGAAGTCAGGGGAACTTCTTTACCCAATGAGTGGTAAGAATGTGGAATTCGCTATCACAAGGAGTAATTGAAGCAATTAGCATAGATGCATTTAAGGGGAAGCTAGATAAGTGAGGAAGGAATAGAAGAATAGGTTAATGGGGTTAGATGAAGAAGTTTGGAAGGAAGCTTGTGTGGTACGTAAATGCCAGCATAGACCAATTGGGCTGAATGGCCTGTTTCTGTGCAGTAGACTCCCGATGTTAATGTCATGACGCGTTAGGAGTCTGATATCTTGCGGGAAACCTAAAAGTAAGTGCTGTGTGTGTGCAGGTGGCTATTTAACCCAGCCACCTCACTATTATTTTACTTCTGGGTTTTCCATCCAATCAGCAGCAGCCGGCATGATGTGGACCTGCAATTCCAATATTTAAAAGGACATTACAAACATGCAAGTTGAAGGAGTTTGGAGATAGAATCATAGAATGGTTACAATACAGAAGGAGGCCATTCAACCTGTTGAGTCCATGCCAGCTCTCTGCAAGAGCAATTTAGCAAGTCACATTCTCCTGCCCTTTCCCCACACTCCTGAATTTTTTCTCTCTTCAGGTGCTTATCTAATTCCCCTTTGAAACCCACGATTGAATCTGCCTCCACCACAATCTCAGGCAGTGCATTCCAGATCACAACCACTTGCTGCATAAAAAAGTTTTTCCTCATGTCACCTTTAGTTCTTTTGGCATTCACTTTATAGTGGGGTCCTTTGGTTCTTGATTCTTCTGCCAATGGGAACAATTTCCCCCTATCTACTCTGTCTAGATGGGAAACCACCTCATACACCCACTTCTCTAGACACATTTATATCTCCTGGGTGGAGAAAAAGAGCAGTGGACCTGCCCTTGGGCAGACCACCACCACAGCATGGCATGGCATGGCGCTCTGTCTAGACCCCTCATGATTTTGAACACCTCTATCAAATCTCCTCTCAATCTTCTCTTCTCGAAGGAAAACAACCCCAACTTCTCCAATCTATCCATGTAACTGAAGTCCCTCATCCCTGGAACCATTTTTGTCAATCTTTTCTGCACCCTCTCTAAAGCCTTCACATCATTCCTAAAGTGTAGTGCCCAGAATTGGACATCATACTCCAGTTGAGGCCAAGCCAGTGTTTTATAAAGGTTCATTATAACTCCCTTGGGAAGAAAAAAGTAGCAAGTGGCAGAATGGATTCCACCTAGGTAAAGGCTGTGCCTCCTTTCAGTGACACCTCCCTGAATGTGCGGCTGCGTCTGTGAGGAGTTGGAAAGTGATATTGTTCCCTACCAATGGGAAGAAGAAGTCTATAGCTGACAACAAGAAGGTGTGGGTGGAGGTGGCCCAGGAGGTCAGTAGCAGAAGCATGGTGCCAAGCTCCTGGATTCAGTGCAGAATGTGCTTTAATGAAATAAGCAGATGTGGAAAAGTGAGTACAGTTGCACATTCACCTACATTCTGATGTTCGCAACACCCCACCCCCTCACTCTGCCTTCTCAAGCCTGCTCCAGCACATCATTCTTCATACCCATTTATCTTGCACGTGCACCCATCCCTCTTTTATATGCGTTTCCTCACATCTCCATCTATCCATCCACCACTCACACTAACCCTGATCCTTGTGTAATGTTACACCTCTCCCTCATAGTCACCCTCACCTCATCCAGAACCGGAGGGGGCCCTCCAAACATCTGACAAGTGAGGAGTACGAGGCAGCACTTCTGGTCATTTTAATAACCTGATAAGCTGTTGTATAAATGCAAGTACGTCAAGTATTTATACTTTTTATTTCTTTTACCCATACTGCTGTTATTTACCATGTTATTCTTGCCAATCAAAGCATAAACAACGAATTAAAACTTGTTGAAATGTCAAAGGCCAAAGACTTTGTTTTTCTATTAAGAGTATTGACTTCATAGTTGAAATACCAGCTAATATTAAATTCAGCCATAGAGTTATATGATCACAAGCATGACAAAGCACAGAAAATGTCAATGGCTACAGGCCAGCACTTGTCTTTCTATATCTCAAGCCTCCATTTGATGAGTACAGTTAACTCAAACCAACAGAATTGTAAAAATGGATTTGTCCAGCTGATTGCAAGGTCCGATGCTTCCAGTGGGAAGCTGTACTCAGACAACAACATCTTGCATTTATATAGTGCCTTTAACATAATACATTCCAAAGTGCTTAACAACAGCAATATCACTGACCCACAGGAGAAGATCAGGACAGATGATCAAAAGCTTGGTCAAAGAGGTAGCTTTTAAGGTGCATCTTAAAGAAGGAGAGACAGGTGGAGGAGAGGTTTAGAGAGGTGATTTCAGAGGTTAGGGCAAAAGCAACTGAAAGTATGGCCACCAATGGTGAAGCAATTAAACTCAGGGACATAGAAGGGCCAGAATCGAAAGAGGGCTGAGATCTTGAAGGCTTGTAGGTCTGGAGGAGGTCACAGAAATAAGGAGGGGCATAGATCAGAAATAGGGCTACCACACTGTCACCCCAATTCTCCAGCCTGTGGTCCTGTCCAGCAAAGCTCCCAGATGGCAGCATAGAATCACAGATTGATCATGATCCCGACAAGTTTGTCGACTTGTTAATCCCTATTTACTGTTCATTCTGTTACAAAAACTTACATTTAAAAATGATCTTCTTGACCCAGTCAGCTGGCAGAAGCAGTTTTGTAGCAGGACAAAATGGATGATATTAGACAATATGAAGGGCAGATCTCAGCCTGTATAAAACAGACAGAACTGAATGGAAAGCAAGGCTGTTATTTGGAAGACAATTAGCCGACTTTGTGCTGCTGGTGTGGAACCTTGCCCATTTTAAACACATATTGAAATGCAGGCAAGGCTCACAGCCAGTAGTGCAAAGGCAGCAGGTCTTGCTGGCTTCCCAACAGGTTCATTTGGTGGA
Source organism: Heterodontus francisci (assembly GCF_036365525.1). Classification (NCBI taxonomy): domain Eukaryota; kingdom Metazoa; phylum Chordata; class Chondrichthyes; order Heterodontiformes; family Heterodontidae; genus Heterodontus; species Heterodontus francisci. The sequence continues at coordinate 89,667,735 of NC_090375.1, forward strand.
CCAACTGAGGTGGGCACAGTGTTCGGGGGTTAAAATGTCATCAAGGTCTCATATGTAATGGGACCCTCATTTACATTTATTAGTGAGGTCCCACCGGAGGCTGGCAGGAGCCTCAACCATCGCCAAAAGCAAGGGTGTTAAATTGGGGGATTAGTAGGAGTAAAGCAGGAAATGAAGCTGTTCCATTTGCACTGCTCCCCTGCTCCTTTCCCACTGATCAGACAGTTAAAATTCCTTAAAATAAAAGCAAAATACAGCGGATGCTGGAAAACTAAAATAACAATAGCAAGTGCTGGAAATACTCAGCAGGTCTGGCAGCATCTGTGGAGAGAGAAGCAGAGTTAACGTTTCAGGTCAGTGACCTTTCATCAGCCCGAGACGAGATTGGTGGCCACCCTACCGCTGGGTGACGGGAACAGAATTTCAATATTTAAATGAATAAATGAATGAATTTAAATAAATTTACCTGAAATCATCAGGGCCCACTGCGATCTTCAGCGTGACAGCTGGCACTCCTGCATCTTCAATTCCCCATCCAGGCGTGACACTGGTGGGAAGATGGGAAGAGTTAAGATTTTCAGTGCGCGGCTGGGGTGAGCGGGGTCGAATAAATGTAATGGGTGTAGGTGATGGTGGGAAGTGGCGAATTTTAAACTTTGTGCCGTTTGTGGGGGGAATGTCAGATTTAAAAAGTAAATGTCTTGTGGGGGGTAAGGGCAAATAGTTAATGTCATTGTTACTGGGGGGTGGGAAAGGGGGCTTTAGAACTTTATTGGATAAATTTTGGGGGGATATTGCTTTAAAAATTCAATTTGACCAGCAGGGCTGACGCTATTGCTGGGGACGGACAGCTCACTCCATCCACGTGATTGGAGGGTGCGGGCTGCCCTGGCTATGAGCCACCACACGGGACATTGCAGCAGCTCTTTGGTGTGCGGACTGCCATTTTTTTGAGCTCACTGCCAAGATCGGCGGCAGGCTCTTAAAATCCAGCCCAGTGTTTTAGGTCTGTAACTGTTCATCAGAGCTGCAAAAGTTAGAAATGTAATAGGTTTTGAGCAAGTGAAAGGGGGGAGGAAGAACAAAAGGGAAGGTCTGTGATAAGGTGGAGGGCAGGAGAGATTAAATAACAAATGGTTTCATGATACAAAGACAAAGGGAGCGTGAAATGGGACAAGTAAAGAAACAAAAGATGTGTCTGGAAGAGGTGTAATTGGCAGGATAGCAGCCGTCCGAACACAAAGTAAAGGGATTAAGAAAGAAACGAGGGAAGGGAAATGAACGAGCAAAAAAGACATGAAAAAAGAAAAAATGGTGGCAGAGGTTATGATCTAAAATTATTGAACTCAGTGTTGAGTCCAGAAGGTTGTAAAATGCCCAGTCAAAAGATCAGGTGCTATTTCTCGAGCTTGTGTTGAACTGCATTCAAACACTGTAGCAGACCAAGGACAGAAAGATCAGAGTGGGAACAAAGTGGAGAATTAAAATGACAGGTGGCAGGAAGCTCGGGTTGCACTTGCAGACTGAACAGACATGTTCCGCAAAGCAGCCACTTAATCTGCGTTTAATCTCCCTGATCTAGAGGAGACTGCATCATGGGCAGCAAATACAGTATACTAAATTGAAAGATGTACAAGTAAATCACTGTTTCACTTGGAAGAAATGTTTGGGGCCTTGAACGGTGGGAAAGGAGGGCGGCACAGTGGCGCAGTGGTTAGCACCGCAGCCTCACAGCTCTAGCGACCTGGGTTCGATTCTGGGTACTGCCTGTGCGGAGTTTGCAAGTTCTCCAATGTGACCGCAAGGGTTTTCGCCGGGTGCTCTGGTTTCCTTCCACAGCCAAAGACTTGCAGGTTGATAGGTAAATTGGCCATTATAAATTGCCCCTAGTATAGGTAAGTGGTAGGGGAATTGAGGGAAGGTGGGGATGAGAGAGGGTAATGGGATTAATGTAGGATTAGTATAAATGGGTGGTTGATGGTCGGCACAGGCCGAAGGGCCTGTTTCAGTGCAGTATCTCAGTAAAAAAAAGGGCAGGTGTTGCAACTCTTCTTTTTGCATGGAAAGATGCCTTAGAAGCGGGAGGGGGTATTGGGAGTGGCTGAGGAGTGGACCAGTGTGTCGCAGAGGGAATGGCCCCTTCAGAATACTGAAAGGAAAGGGGAGAGAAAGATGTGTTTGATGGTGGCATCATGCCGGAGGTGGTGGAAATGGCGGAGGATGATCCATTGAATACGAAGGCTGGTGGAGTAGAAGGTGAGGACAAGGGGAACAAGGAGAACAAATGTGTAAAGAAGAGATTCAATGAAGAGTGCAGGAGGGCATGCCAGGAGCAGCACTAGGTATACCTCAAAATGAGGCGTCAACCTGGTGAAGCTACAACCCAGGACTACTTGCATGCCAAACAGCGTAAGCAGCGTGTGATAGACAGAGCTAAGCGATCCCATAACCAACAGATCAGATCTAAGTTCTGCAGTCCTGCCACATCCAGTCGTGAATGGTGGTGGGCAATTAAACAACTAACAGGAGGAAGTAGCTCCACAAATATCCCTATCCTCAATGATGGGGGAGCCCATCAGTGCAAAAGATAAGGCTGAAGCATTTGCAACAATCTTCAGCCAGAAGTGCTGAGTTGATGATCCATCTCGGCCTCCTTCTGAAGTCCCCAGCATCATAGACGCCAGTCTTCAGCCAATTCGATTCACTGTGTGTGATATCAAGAAATGACTGAAGGCACTGGATACTGCAAAGGCTATGAGCCCTGACAGCATTCCTGCAATAGTACTGAAGACCTGTGCTCCAGAACTTGCTGCACCCCTAGCTAAGCTGTTCCAGTACAGCTACAACACTGGCATCTATCCAGCAATGTGGAAAATTGCCCAGGTATGCCCTGTCCACAAAAAGCAGGACAAGTCCAACCCAGCCAATTACCGCCCCATCAGTCTACTCTCGATCATCAGTGGAGTGATGGAAGGTGTTATTGACAGTGCTATCATGCGGCACTTGCTTAGCAATAATCTGCTCAGTGATGCTCAGTTTGGGTTCTGTAAGGGCCACTCAGCTCCTGACCTCATTACAGCCTTGGTTCAAACATGGACAAAAGAGCTGAACTCAAGAAGTGAGGTGAGAGTGACTGCCCTTGAATCAAGGCAACATTTGACCAAGTATGGCATCAAGGAGCCCTAGCAAAACTGGAGGCATGGGAATCAGGGGGAAAACTCTCCACTGGTTGGAATCGTACCTAGCTCAAAGGAAGATGGTTGTGGTTGTTGGAGGTCAATCACCTGAGCTCCAGGACATCACTGCAGGGATTCCTCAGGGTAGTGTCCTTAGCCCAACCATCATCAGCAGCTACATCCCCACTTCTGCCCTTCCTTCATTCATAAGGTCAGAAGTGGGGATGTTCGCTGATGATTGCACAATGTTCAGCACCATTCACGACTCCTCAAATACTGAAGCAGTCCATGTAGGAATGTAGCAAGACCTGGACAATATCCAGGCTTGGACAGATCAGTGGCAAGTAACATTCGCGCCATACAAGTGCCAGGCAATGACCATCTCCAAGAAGAGAGAATCTAACCATCTCCCCTTGACATTCAACGGCATTACGATTGGTGAATCCCCCACTATCAACATCCTGGGAGTTACCATTTACCAGAAACTTTTTGTGTCTGGTGTGCCTGCTGGAAGTCCACACCAATCACATTCTGCACTAAATATTCATATTTCATTGAAAATGCTATTGACCAATGAGTGAAAGATTTGACAGAAGCTCAAGCAATTGCAATGGAACTTTGAGGTCCAAAGGGGTGGGATTCACCAGATTCCATTTTTCATTTTAATGCTGACAGCCCTAAGATATCTCATCACTAACTGTCGAGCTTTCTGGATTCTGCCTTAATCTCAGCCTCATGCTTTACTTCATACCTCATTCTCAGGAATTTATCCACTCCTTGCCTCAATCCCATGTATTCTTCTGTACCCCAGGCATTACCACAGTTGTAATCAGTTGTGCACTTGGTCCCAGATATTTCAGTTGTCAGTCAATGCTAAACTGACCCACTTCATCCTCACTCCACTCTCCATTCCCCTTTTAGCTTGCATCTGATCTGAATGGCTCATATCTCAGCCCCATATACTATTCTGTGCCCAACTGACACGTTCTTTTGTTCCGTGCTCTATCCCCTGTCGTCTGGGTGATCTATTGTTGGTTGTATCACCAGTTCATCAGCTCTGTCTGGTAACTGATTCTCTTGATTTTTCCCATTTGTTTTTTCTGTGATGTCAGTACCAATGATCTTCCATTTTTCCTTATCGATCCCTGGTCTGTCTGGACTATGTAGGATCGAGGATATGGAGATTTCTCCATCACTTCTCCATATCGACCCTGATCTTTAATCCAAATCAAAACTCCAGGTCGTAGGTCTGTTGGATTTTTCACTCTATAGTGTCTATCATGATTCTCCAATTGGATTGAACTCTTTTTCTCTTCTCTCACCCTCACCCTTTCCCAGTCTTCTGTACCAATTCAATGACTGAAGGGTTCTTGGGAGTGTGGGTAGTTGTGTCCTCAATCTCCTACCCATTAGAAACTCACATGGGGCCAACTCATTCTGGAGTGGCATTGATCGATAGTTTAATAGTGCCAGCTGAAAATCCTCATTCTTTCTCAGTATCATTTTCAAGGATTGAACACTTCCCTCTGCTTCGCCATTGCCCTAGCAATACCTCGGTGAACTTGTAAAATGGGCAAACCCATTCGTTTCTGCAAAATCTTTGAAGGCTTCATTTGCGAATTGTGGGCCATTATCGGAGATCACTAGGTCTGGAATGCCATGTGTGGTGAAATTTCTTTTAGTGATTTGATTACGGCTTCAAAACTTTGGCCATGTATTGGATTGACTTCAACCCATCTGGAGTAATAGTCAATGACAATAAGGAAAATCGTCCCTTTATGTTCAAACAAGTCCAGTCCCAGGCACTCCCCCATGGCCTGGACAGAAACAAAGACGACATCAGTGGCTCTCTAGAGTCCTGTCCAGTAGTAGCACTCATGATACACCTGGAAATCATGTCTGAGTTTCTCGCTCTTTCTCTACACTTGGTGATTCCTAAGTGCCCTTGGTGTAGTTTCTCTAGGATGTTTAACCCTAAAGTCCTTGGAATAACTAGTCTTTCGTCATAGACTAATAAGTCATCCACAATGGTAAGATGGCTTCGTTGCTCATGATATTTTCTTAAAATCAAGTTATTAGTCCAACCTTCTTGGCAAAACTGTCTTACTTTTTTGCAGACTTCATTGTCTTTCTGTACGTTTCAAATTTGGTGTAATCTTGGAGCAGTTGCCAGCAAATCATCGGTTATAACTAAAGCAAAGACTTTTACTTCCTCCTGGAATGAAACATCTCTCACTTCAGATATAGCAATTGATGCTCTTGATAACGTGTCAGCTGTCACCTGATGTTTCCCTGAGACATATTCAGTTGTTGTGTCGTATCTCATTAGACGTAGTTGAAATCTCCGTACCCTTGAATTAAGCAGCGTTACTACTAATGGCTTGTGGTCAGTTTGGATCTTGACCTTCAGGCCCAATATGAAAATTTTTCGCACATCCATGCTGCTGCCGATGCTTCCTTTTCAATCACTGCATACCTTTGTTCTGTCTCTGTCAATGAATGACAGGAAAAGTACACGACGCCTGTGTTGTCCATCTTTTTGAATCTGGAACAGGATTGCACCTAATCCTGTCGATGATGCGTCTCCTGCAATAATGGTCACTAATTCTGGGTCATAATGCGCCAAAACTTTTGAAGAAGTTAACATTCCCTTGATCTTCTCAAAAGAAGTTTTCTGTAGTCTCCCCAGCACCAGGCATTTCCGCTCTTTAGCAGTTGTCATACAGGCTCATTAATAGTGGCTAGATTTGATAGGAATTTCCCTCTCTGGTAACCATAACCATGAATCATTGTAAATCTGTTATGTCTTTGGCTCTGGGAAATCCTTTATTGCCTTCGCCTTCTGATGCCAGATCCATCACTTATGCGGCTAAGGAACCTCGCTATCGACTGTGAGAATACACACTTCTCATTTAATGAAACCTGCCTCTTGTAGTCTGTGTGATACTGTTCTTACCCTTGTGTCACATTCTTCTTGGTTTGGTCCATGAATCAGAACATCATCCATATGGCAGATGATTCCCTCTAAGCCTTCTAGGATTGTTGACATCATCCGTTGGAATATCGCTGGTGCTGATGCAATACCGAATGGCAATCTGTTGAAACAGAATCTACCGAACAGTGTGGTAAAAGTAGTTAACAACTTAGACTCTTCGTCTAAAGGCAAATGCCAGAACCTGCTATGTGCATCCAAATTGGTGAATTATGGAGCTTTTTCCCAATTTGGCAAGGCTGTCGTCAATTGATGTCATATGGTGAATCTCTCTCTCTAAAGCCTTATTGAGTTGGGTAAGGTCCACAGAAATCCTAATAGACCTGTTTGGTTTCTTTACTGGTTCCATCCCAGAACACCACCTTGTGGGTTTAGTCACTGTGGAACTAACTCCTTGGTTTAGCATAGCATCAATTTCCTTCTTCACCTTTTCCAGGAGTGGGTGTGGGACCTTTCTCAGTGTGAACAAACATACCAGTTCTTCCTCTTTGTTGACAGTAATGTGATACACTATTTTTAATTTTCCTAAACCTTCAAATAATTTGGGAAATTCAGTTCTAAAATCACTGAGCTGTTTCTCTTGCCCCTTGACCTCTTCCACCCCGCATAACAGTTGTAAGGCAAAACAAGCTTTCTTACTGAGTACTGAACAAGCTTGGTTCTTAATAACATGTGAGGTTCCTGGAATGGCATTATTTCTGTGTGTTAAGATTGTTTGTATTTCTCCTACAAGCTTTAATTGAATCCCTCCCAGCCCATATAATTTCTTGTTGGTTTTCCTAAGCCTTTCCTTCCTCAGCCATGGTGTTTTGTCAGATGGGACAAAAAGAAAGCTTATGACAATCACAAAAAATGTAATACTTTAGAAAGCCTAGAGGAGTATAGAAAGTGCAGGGGTGAAGTAAAAAAGGAAATTAGGAAAGCAAAGAGAGAACATGAAAAATCATTGGCAGGTAAAATCAAGGAAAACCCGAAGATGTTTTATCAGTACATTAAGAGCAAAAGGATAACTAAGGGAAGGGTAGGGCCTATCAGAGATGTATAAGGGAACTTATGCATGGGTGCAGAAGATTGTGGGCAGGGTTTTTAATGAGTTTTTGTCTGTCTTACAAAGGAGAGGGATGATGCAGACATTGTAGTAAAAGAGGAGTGTGAAATATTAGATACGATAAACATAATGAAAGAGGAAGTACTAGCGGCTCTGACATCCTTGAAAGTGGATAAATCACCAGGGCCAGATGGATTGTATCCCAGGTTGTTAAAGGATGCCAGGGAGGGAATAGCGGATGTGCTGAGGATCATGTTCAAATCCTCACTAGATGCAGGCAAGGTACCAGAGGATTGGAGGTCTGCGAACTTTGTACCATTGTTTAAAAAGGGATGGGCCAAATAATTATAGGCCAGTCAGTCTGACCTCAGTGGTGGGTAAATTATTAGAATCAATTCTGTAAGATAGAATAAACTGCCACTTAGAAAGGCACGGATTAATCAGGGATAGTCAGCATGGATTTGTTAAGGGAAGATCGTGTCTTACTAACTTGATTGAATTTTTTGAGGAAGTAACAAGGAGGATTGATGAGGGTAGTGCAGTGGATGTGGTGTGCATGGATTTTAGTAAGGCATTTGACAAGGTCCCACATGGCAGACTGGTCGGAAAATTAAAAGCCCATGGGATTCAAGGGACTGTGGCAAGTTGGATTCAAAATTGGCTCAGTGACAGGAAACAAAGGATAGTGGTCGATGGATGTTTTTGTGAATGGAAAGCTGTTTCCAGTGGCATTCCACAGGGCTCAGTGTTGGGTCCCTTACTGTTTGTGGTTTATATTAATGATTTGGACTTAAAGGAAGTTTGCAGATGACACAAAAATTGGCTGTGTAGTTGATAGTGAAGAGTTAGATGTAGACTCCAGAATGATATCAATGGTTTCATTGAGTGGGCGGAAAAGTGGCAAATGGAATTCAATCTGGAGAAGTGTGAGGTAATGCATTTAGGGATGGAAAACAAAGTGAGGGAATACACAATAAACGGGAGGATATTGAGAGGGGTAGAAGAAGTGAGAGACCTTGGAGTGCGTGTCCACAGGTCCCTGAAGGTGGCAGGACAGGTAGATAGAGTGGTGAAGAAGGTAAATGGAATACTTTCCTTTACTGGCTGAGGTAGAGAATACAAAAGCAGGAATGTAATGCTGGAACTGTATAAAACGCTGGTCAGGCCACAGTTGGAGTATTGCGTACAGTTCTGGTCACCACATTACAGGAAAGACATAGTTGCTCGGGAGAGAGTACAGAGGAGATTTGCAAGAATGTTGCCAGGTCTTGAAAGTTGCAGCTATGAGGAAAGATTGGATAGGCTAGGGTTGTTTCCCATAGAACAGAGGAGGCTGAGGGGTGACTTAATTGAGGTGTACAAAAATATGAGGGGCCTAGATAGAGTAGACAGGAAGGACATATTTCCCCTGACAGAGAGGTCAATTACCAGGGGGCACAGACTAATGTAATTGGTAGAAGGATTAGAGGGGACATGAGGAAAAACTTTTTCACCCAGAGGGTGGTGGGTGTCTGCGATTCACTGCCCAGATCAGTGGTGGAGGCAGAAACCCTCAGTTCATTTAAAAGATACCTAGACATGAACCTGAAGTGCTGTAATCTGCAAGGCTACAGCGTAGGTGCTGGAAGGTGGGATTAGATTGGGCTGCTAGGTTTCTCAGCTGGTGCAGACATGATGGGCTGAATGGCCTACTTCTGTGCTGTAACTTTTCCATGGTTCTATGGTTCTAGCACAAAGACTGCTGCTCCTGTATCTAACTTGAAGTTGGTTTCATTTTTCCCCACTAAAATTGCTGCTTCCCAGAAAACTTTGTTTTTCACTTGCACTTCTCCAAGGAAGGGAGTGTTGATCATTTGTTTCTCTTTTATTTCATCTAATTTTTTTGCCAGTCTGCAGCATTTGTTTCCTGCAGTGACTAACCTGCTGAAAGTTCTCCCTTTTCTTGCACCAGAAACATTCAGCTTCCTGGGTTGGGCACTTTTCCCCCTGGTGCCACCCCGGCCACACCCACAGCAATTTGGTGTTGTTGCCTGTAGATGTTTTTCACGCCTCTCAGGCTTTCTGACGCCATTATTCTCTGTCTGTTCCACTTACTCAACTGATTCGAGAATTTTCAAGGTTGGACTCCCCGATCCCCCTGAACTAGTAGTCGATTACATTTTCGGGCCTCTGCCTGCCTGCTCAACAGAAAGGCTTTTTAAAAAGTCAAATCCTCTTTTGACTGAAGCTGGTCTGACAGTGCTTCGTCTATGACGCTGACTACTATTCTGTCCCGAATCTGTTCTTCTCACAAGCTCTTGTAGTCGCAATTCTCAGCTATTTTATATAGATCGTCAATGAATGAATCAATACTTTCACCATCTTTTTGGATGCGTTTGTTGAATTTCACCTTTTCCACGATAACATTCTTTCTGACCTTAAAGTATCCCTCCAAGGCTTTTATTACTTCGCCATATGCAATTTCCTTTTCATCGATCCCCAGGGTAGTTAAAATGTCATCTGCACTGTCTCCCATCCCGTACAGTAAAACACTGAGCTGTTCTCTGTCTGGTCATGCCGCTAGACCCAACGCAGAATGGTGCCTGTCGAATCTTCGAATCCACCTCGGCCGCACCTCGGCCTGATTGGGCCCCTCTGCTCGCTCGAAGCTGCTGCTCACTCAAAGCTCTACGCTAAGGGTATCGACTTCCCCATGCTTCTCTCTGATGTTTCCAATATCTTCTGTCTTTACCCTACAAAAGTCATTTTTACCGCTGCCACCATATACTATACTGGTCAGTGTGCTGTTAATATTAAATGAGAATAGTAGAGCAACGCGAGGTTTAGACTCGTGACATCACGACTTGTGATGATGCTTAAGTTTTATTTACATAATTTACCCAGCAACAGTTGATGTACATTATACTACAGTCCCTTCCGCATTTTATTGTTGGCGGCCGAGTATTACAAACTTTGTCAGCAAAGTTAGAGCCCATGGCGTAAAAGGGACAGTAGCAGCATGGATACAAAATTGGCTGAATGACAGGAAACAGAGAGTAGTGAACAGTTGTTTATCAAACTGGAGGAAGGTATATAGTGGGGTTCCCCAGGGATCGGTATTGGGGATCCTTGCTTTTCCTGACTTCTATTAATGACCTAGACTTGGGTGTACAGGACACAATTTCATGGGCACTAACTTTGCTGACAAGCCTGTTAGGTGGCATTTTGTCAAATGTCTTTTGGAAGTTCATGTATACCACATCAACCACATTACCCTCATCAAACCTCGCTGTTACCTCATCAAAAAACTCAAGCAAGTTAGTTAAACATGATTTGCCCTTAAAAATCCATGCTGGCTCTCTTAATTAATCCACATTTGTCCAAATGAATATTAAATTTGTCCTGGATTATCATTTCTAAAAGCTTTTCCACCACTGAGTTTAAACTGACTGGCCTGTAGTTGCTGGGCTGATCAATGAACAATGGTTTGAACATTTGAACATTGAACATTGTTTTTGAACAATGGTGTAACATTTGCAAGTCTCCAGTCCTCTGGCACCACCTCTGTATCTAAGGAGGATTGGAAGATTATGGCCACTGCCTCCGCAATTTCCACTCTTACTTCCCTCAGTCTCTGTTTGGGATAGAAATGCAAAACTGTACCAATGTGCCTCCTGGCTTGCCATTGTCATGTGACCTCTACCATGAGGTACTCTGACTGGGGCAGTCATTACGGTCAGTTTCAATAAAGACTCAGTACACGCCAGATTAGTGTCCTGTGAGCTCGTAACATGGTGTCAGAAGTGGATTATACAAAACTTGGAAATATTGTGAATGGCGAGGAGGATAGTGATAAACTTTCAGAGGACATAAACAGGCTGGTGGAATGGGTGGACAAGTGGCAGGTGAAATTTAGTGCAGAGAAGTGTGAAGTGATTCATTTTGGTAGGAAGAATATGGAGAGGCAATATAAATTAAAGAGGACAATTCTAAAGGTGGTGCAGGAACAGAGGGATCTAGTGGGTGTTTGTGCATGAATCTTTGAAGGTTGCAGGGCAGGCTGAGAAACCTGTTAATAAAGCATGTGGGATCCCCTGGGCTTTATAAATAGGGCATAGAGTACAAAAGCAAGTAAGTTATGATAAAATGTATAAAACATTGATCCGGCCTCAACTGAAGTATTGTGTTCGGTTCTGGGCACTACACTTTCGGTAGGATGTTAAGACATTAGAAAGGGTGTACAAAAGATTCACAAGAATGGTTCCAGTGATGAGGAACTTCAGTTAAGTGGATAGGTTGGGGAAGCTGGGTGTATTCTCCTTGGGGAAAAGCAAATTAAGAGAAGATTTGATAGAAGTGTTCAAAATCATGAGCGGGCCAGACAGAGTAGATAGGGAGAAACTGTTCCCATTGGCCAAAGAATCCAGAAATAAAGGACACTGATTCAAGATGATTAGCAAAAGAAGCAACAGTACATGAGGAAAATCTTTTTTACACAGCGAATGGTTAGGATCTGGATGCACTGCCTAATAATATGGTGGAGGCAAAGTCAATCGAGGCCTTCAAAAAAGAACTGGATAATTATCTGAAGAGAAAAAATGTGCAGGCTACAGGGAAAATGCAGGGGAGTAAGACTTGGTGAGTTGCTCTTGCAGAGAGCTGTCATAAACATGACAGGCCAAATGCCCTCCTTCTGTGCTGTAACCATTCTATGATTCTATGGAAGGTCATCAACCTGCTGAGTATTTCAGCATTTGCTGTTTTTATTCTGCTCTCTGGTCTATGCTTTAAATTTTCCATCGGTAATGCCACAATAGTTGCACCAAAATCTCAAAATAAATGTTCAATCCTCAGGCAAAATTATCCTTAGTGAGATTTGTCTTCTCACAGACAGTATTGTCACGAGTGGCCTTCAGTAAATTATTGAACAAAATACAGGAAACGGAAGGAGGGAAACTTGCTTTCGGAACCAATCTTTCGGTAAAAATGTTATGAACTCTTATTTTAAACTACAAACTGTTTCTGTTAAGAAAGGACACAAAATCCTACAGATGACGGTAAAGGATTATTCAAGATTTCAAGTTTCTTTTAGTGATTTTCAATATTTTCTGTCCCTGTTTTCAGATTTATTGCTTGCAATTTGGAGCTTGTGCATTCTGCACCTGTTCTGTAACTTTAATCCTGACGTGCATTCTCGACAAGTGAAGGCCACTGTCCATTACTTTCTGATCAGCTAACCATAAAACATGCTCCGTGGAATTTCCATAGTTCAAGCACAAATTTAATCATGTGGCATAACACTCATATCAATAACTGAACAAAGATGAAAGCATCAAAAACAAATGTACACAGACCAGATAATTGTTAACTAAATGTAACTGCGGTATAATCTTGTGCTTTTATTTCATAAAGCTTCTGGCATAGCTTTACAGAAATAGAAAAAAGCAATGGAACATTAACAAGAATGGCCAGTGTGCATTGATATAATAGAGTCAGTAGCAGAGGCAAACAAAAGCATGTGGGACAAAAAAAGCACTTACATAGAAAGATGACAAAACCATTGATGGAGAATTGAGGGCAAGACTCTTATATAGGATTCATGTTGGAGAAACACTGCAATTTGCATGGATTTCTTACTAATAATAGCAAATAAACAAGAGATGACAAATATGTTAAATTAACTTCTTTCTTGTGTTCAGAGAGACCATTGGGAGTCTTTCCAGCATGGGAATTGAATTTATGTACAGATGGTGAAGGTGACACTAAATTGCTAAAAGGGTCAACCAGTAGGGAAAGGGCAACATAAATACAAAAGGATCACAATAGATTTGAACAGTGGGTTGGTGAATAACATTTAATGAGGACCAAATATGAGACACTGAGGCAAAAAAAGAGAAATAAATAGTAGGAATATAAAGTATATAGCTGAAGACGACAGGACACAGGAAAGGGGTTGAACAGTCATAGGGAAGAGCTCACTGAAACTAATAGTGCAGTGTACATAGCAGGAAGGAAAGCTAAACTGAACTTGTGAGATATAGCGAGAGAGATCAAGCATATATCCCAGCAGGAGATAATGAGGTCCATTTTAACTCCCTCTGTGGTTTCCACCAGGTGGAAATCAGTTAAAATGGAGTCAGGATCTAACCCAATGCTTTACAACTCTGATCCCGCTGACTGCAATTTAACATTGTAGGCAGCAAAGACACCCACCCCAAGCAGGTCAGGTTCCACTTTAAATATGCCGATTAAGCTCCGATGTTGCCACCATGGCCAGATCTGCTTTTATTTTATTCTTTTGTGGGATGTGAGCATCGCTGGCAGGGCCAGCGTTTGTTGTCCATCCCTAATTTCCCTTGACAAGATGGTGGTGGGCTGCCTTCTTAAACTGCTGCAGTCCATCTGGTGTAGGTATACCCACAGTGTTGTTAGGGATGGCTTTCCAGGTTTTTGACCCAGCGACAGTGAAGAAACGGCAATATAATTGCAAATCAGGATGGTGTGCAGCTTGGAGGGGAACTTGTAGGTGGTGGTGTTCCCATGCATCTGCTGCCCTTGTCCTTCTAGGTGGTAGAGGTTGTAGGTTTGGAAGATGCTCTTGCTCTTTATATACGTATAAAAAGCCTTGAGATTTTCCTTAATCCTGTTTGCCAATGACTTTTCATGACCCCTTTTAGCCCTCCTGACTCCTTGCTTAAGTTCCTTCCTACTGTCTTTATATTCCTCAAGTGCTTCATCTGTTCCTAGCCTTCCAGCCCTTACAAATGCTTCCTTTTTCTTTTTGACTAGGCTCACAATATCCCATGTTATCCAAGCTTCCTGAAACTTGCCAAACTTGTCTTTCTTCCTCACAGGAACATGCTGGTCCTGGATTCTAATCAGCTGACATTTGAAAGACTCCCACATGTCAGATGTTGATTTACCCTCAAACAGCCGCCCCCAATCTAAATTCTTCAGTTCCTGCCTAATATTGTTATAATTAGCCTTCCCCCAATTTAACACCTTCACCCAAGAACTACTCTTATCCTTATCCACAAGTACCTTAAAACTTATGGAATTATGGTCACTGCTCCCGAAATGCTCCCCCACTGAAACTTCGACCACCTGGCCGGATTCATTCCCCAATACTAGGTCCAGTACGGCCCCATCCCTAGTTGGACTATCTCCATACTGTTTGAAGAAGCCCTCCTGGATGCTCCTCACAAATTCTGCCCCATCCAAGCCCCTAGCACTAAGTGAGTCCCAGTCAATATAGGGGAAGTTAAAATCACCCACCACCATAACCCTGTTACCTTTACAACTTTCCAAAATCTGTCTACATATCTGCTCCTCTACCTCCCGCTGGCTGTTGGGAGGCCTGTAGTAAACCCCCAACATCGTGACTGCACCCTTCCTATTCCTGAGCTCCACCCATATTGGTTGCTGCATGACCCCTCTGAGGTGTCCTCCCGCAGTACAGCTGTGATATTCTCCTTAACCAGTAATGCAACTCCCCCACTCCTTTTACATCCCCCTCTATCCCGCCTGAAGCTTCTAAAGCCTGGAACATTTAGCTGACAATCCTGCCCTTCCCTCAACCAAGTCTCTGCAATAGCAACAACATCATATTTCCAAGTATTAATCCGAGCTCTAAGTTCATCTGCCTTACCTGTTATACTTCTCGCATTGAAACAAATGCACTTCAGACCACCAGTCCCGCTGTGCTCAGCAACATCTCCCTGCCTGCTCTTCCTCTTAGTCCTACTGGCCTTATTTACTATGTCCTCCTCATTTATTTCACTGGCTGTCCTACTGCTCTGGTTCCCACCCCCCTGCCACACTAGTTTAAACCCTCTCGAGTGACGCGAGCAAACCTTGCAGCCAGGATATTGGTGCCCCTCCAGTTTAGATGCAACCCGTCCTTCTTGTACAGGTCCCATCTGTCCCTGAAGAGATCCCAATGGTCCAGATATCTGAAACCCTCCCTCTACACCAGCTGCTCAGCCACGTGTTTAGCTGCACTATCTTCCTATTTCTAGCCTCACTGGCACGTGGCACAGGGAGTAATCCAGAGATTACAACCCTAGAGGTCCTGTTTTTTAGCTTTCTACCTAACTCCCTAAACACTCTCTGCAGGACCTCGCCACTCTTCCTTCCTATGTCGTTGGTACCGATGTGTACCACAACCTCTGGCTGTTCACCCTCCCCCTTCAGAATGCCCCCTGTCCGTTCAGAGACATCCTTGAATCCTGGCACCAGGGAGGCAACATACCATCCTGGAGTCTCTTTCACGTCCACAGAAGCGCCTATCTGTGCCCTTGACTATAGAGTCCCCTATGACTATTGCTCTTCTGCGCTTTGTCCCTCCCTGCTGAACAACAGTGCCAGCTGTGGTTCCACTGCTCTGGCTGCTGCTGTTTTCCCCTGTTAGGCCATCCCCCCAACAGTATCCAAAACGGTATATTTGTTCGAGAGGGGGATAGCCACAGGGGATTCCTGCACTGACTGCCTGCCCCTTCTAGCGGTCACCCATCTATCTGCCTGCACTTTGGGTGTAACCACTTCTCTAAAACTCCTGTCTATGACACTTTCCGCCACCTGCATGCTCCTAAGTGCATCCAGCTGCCGCTCCAACCGATCCATGCGGTCTGTGAGGAGCTGCAACTGGGTACACTTCCTGCAGATGTAGTCGCTCAGAACGCTGGAAGCGGCACAGACCTCCCACATCTCACAGGTGAAGCACTTCACCCCTCTAACTGTCATTTCTAGCACTAATTAGTTAATTAATATAAAATAAATAAATACTTATTTGGTGCCTAGTGCTAGATTTCTACAATAAATACTAAATGCTAACTAAATACAGTAATCTCCTCCCTCTGGTTTAGTTACTCTACTTATTAATTAGTTAATTAGTGTTTTAATCAATTTTTATCAGTTTTATTTTCAAATTCGGTACAGATTCCCTACCAGCCAATCAGGTCACAGCTTTCCTGTGATGTCACTTTTTCAGTTTTTTTTCCCGACCCGAGGTAACTTACCGGTCTGGAACTCCTCCCTCCGAGTCTGCTCCGAGAATCCCCGAGGTACGTTTTTTATACTTACCGGTCCGGAACTCCGCCCTCCGAGTCTGCTCCGAGAATCCCCGAGGTACGTTTTTTATACTTACCGGTCTGGAACTCCTCCCTCCGAGTCTGCTCCGAAAATCCCCGAGGTAAGTTTTTTATACGTACCGCTCCGGAACTCCGCCCTCCGAGACCTGCTACAAAAACTGTAAAGTTGAACCCCATACACCCCGCCCGCCCCCCACCACTACACCGCAAATAAATTCTCGCTCTGTTCCCCCTCCCCCAAAACACTTAAATTGCTGAGTTGACATTTCCTCCCTGCCAACTGCACAAAG